>NC_074675.1:55970655-56020655 GCF_029448725.1 Salvelinus fontinalis
GGAGACACACAAAGGGTTAACACACACTAGATAGAGGGAGACAAAGGGTTAACACACACTAGATAGAGGGAGGGAGACAAAGGGTTAACACACACTAGATAGAGGGAGACAAAGGGTTAACACACACTAGATAGAGGGAGACAAAGGGTTAACACACACTAGATAGAGGGAGGGAGACAAAGGGTTAACACACACTAGATAGAGGGAGACACAAAGGGTTAACACACACTAGATAGAGGGAGGGAGACAAAGGGTTAACACACACTAGATAGAGGGAGGGAGACAAAGGGTTAACACACACTAGATAGAGGGAGGGAGACAAAGGGTTAACACACACTAGATAGAGGGAGACACAAAGGGTTAACACACACTAGATAGAGGGAGACACACAAAGGGTTAACACACACTAGATAGAGGGAGACACAAAGGGTTAACACCCACTGGATAGAGGGAGGGACACAAAGGGTTAACACACACTAGATAGAGGGAGACAAAGGGTTAACACACACTAGATAGAGGGAGGGACAAAGGGTTAACACACACTAGATAGAGGGAGACACACAAAGGGTTAACACACACTAGATAGAGGGAGACACACAAAGGGTTAACACACACTAGATAGAGGGAGACAAAGGGTTAACACACACTAGATAGAGGGAGACAAAGGGTTAACACACACTAGATAGAGGGAGGGAGACAAAGGGTTAACACACACTAGATAGAGGGAGACACACAAAGGGTTAACACACACTAGATAGAGGGAGGGAGACACACAAAGGGTTAACACACACTAGATAGAGGGAGGGAGACAAAGGGTTAACACACACTAGATAGAGGGAGACAAAGGGTTAACACACACTAGATAGAGGGAGGGAGACAAAGGGTTAACACACACTAGATAGAGGGAGACACAAAGGGTTAACACACACTAGATAGAGGGAGGGACACAAAGGGTTAACACACACTAGATAGAGGGAGACAAAGGGTTAACACACACTAGATAGAGGGAGACAAAGGGTTAACACACACTAGATAGAGGGAGGGAGACAAAGGGTTAACACACACTAGATAGAGGGAGACACACAAAGGGTTAACACACACTAGATAGAGGGAGGGAGACAAAGGGTTAACACACACTAGATAGAGGGAGACACAAAGGGTTAACACACACTAGATAGAGGGAGACACACAAAGGGTTAACACACACTAGATAGAGGGACACAAAGGGTTAACACACACTAGATAGAGGGAGACACAAAGGGTTAACACACACTAGATAGAGGGAGGGAGACAAAGGGTTAACACACACTAGATAGAGGGAGACAAAGGGTTAACACACACTAGATAGAGGGAGGGACACAAAGGGTTAACACACACTAGATAGAGGGAGACAAAGGGTTAACACACACTAGATAGAGGGAGGGACACAAAGGGTTAACACACACTAGATAGAGGGAGACAAAGGGTTAACACACACTAGATAGAGGGAGGGAGACAAAGGGTTAACACACACTAGATAGAGGGAGACACACAAAGGGTTAACACACACTAGATAGAGGGAGACACACAAAGGGTTAACACACACTAGATAGAGGGAGACACACAAAGGGTTAACACACACTAGATAGAGGGAGACACACAAAGGGTTAACACACACTAGATAGAGGGAGGGAGACACACAAAGGGTTAACACACACTAGATAGAGGGAGACAAAGGGTTAACACACACTAGATAGATGGAGGGAGACAAAGGGTTAACACACACTAGATAGAGGGAGGGACACAAAGGGTTAACACACACTAGATAGAGGGAGGGACACAAAGGGTTAACACACACTAGATAGAGGGAGACAAAGGGTTAACACACACTAGATAGAGGGAGACAAAGGGTTAACACACACTAGATAGAGGGAGACAAAGGGTTAACACACACTAGATAGAGGGAGGGAGACAAAGGGTTAACACACACTAGATAGAGGGAGACAAAGGGTTAACACACACTAGATAGATGGAGGGAGACAAAGGGTTAACACACACTAGATAGAGGGAGGCACACAAAGGGTTAACACACACTAGATAGAGGGAGACACACAAAGGGTTAACACACACTAGATAGAGGGAGGGACACAAAGGGTTAACACACACTAGATAGAGGGAGACACACAAAGGGTTAACACACACTAGATAGAGGGAGGGAGACACACAAAGGGTTAACACACACTAGATAGAGGGAGGCACACAAAGGGTTAACACACACTAGATAGAGGGAGGGAGACACACAAAGGGTTAACACACACTAGATAGAGGGACACAAAGGGTTAACACACACTAGATAGAGGGAGACAAAGGGTTAACACACACTAGATAGAGGGAGACAAAGGGTTAACACACACTAGATAGAGGGAGGGAGACAAAGGGTTAACACACACTAGATAGAGGGAGGGACACAAAGGGTTAACACACACTAGATAGAGGGAGACAAAGGGTTAACACACACTAGATAGAGGGAGACAAAGGGTTAACACACACTAGATAGAGGGAGACAAAGGGTTAACACACACTAGATAGAGGGAGGGAGACAAAGGGTTAACACACACTAGATAGAGGGAGACAAAGGGTTAACACACACTAGATAGATGGAGGGAGACAAAGGGTTAACACACACTAGATAGAGGGAGACAAAGGGTTAACACACACTAGATAGAGGGAGGGAGACAAAGGGTTAACACACACTAGATAGAGGGAGGGACACAAAGGGTTAACACACACTAGATAGAGGGAGACAAAGGGTTAACACACACTAGATAGAGGGAGGGAGACAAAGGGTTAACACACACTAGATAGAGGGAGACACACAAAGGGTTAACACACACTAGATAGAGGGAGACAAAGGGTTAACACACACTAGATAGAGGGAGGGACACAAAGGGTTAACACACACTAGATAGAGGGAGGGAGACAAAGGGTTAACACACACTAGATAGAGGGAGACAAAGGGTTAACACACACTAGATAGAGGGAGACACACAAAGGGTTAACACACACTAGATAGAGGGAGACACACAAAGGGTTAACACACACTAGATAGAGGGAGACACACAAAGGGTTAACACACACTAGATAGAGGGAGGGACACAAAGGGTTAACACACACTAGATGGAGGGAGGGAGACAAAGGGTTAACACACACTAGATAGAGGGAGACAAAGGGTTAACACACACTAGATAGAGGGAGACACACAAAGGGTTAACACACACTAGATAGAGGGAGACACACAAAGGGTTAACACACACTAGATAGAGGGAGGGAGACAAAGGGTTAACACACACTAGATAGAGGGAGGGAGACAAAGGGTTAACACACACTAGATAGAGGGAGACAAAGGGTTAACACACACTAGATAGAGGGAGACAAAGGGTTAACACACACTAGATGGAGGGAGTAATCAGATCAACCCTCAGTTTAACATTGTCAGCTGGATACCGCAGTAGTTAGCAATTTATATCAAGCTGAATGTCTTAATCATTAATAATTTGATCCCCAACACACACACACACACACACACACACACACACACACACACACACACACACACACACACACACACACACACACACACACACACACACACACACACACACACAGATATGCCAGGAGTCCAGCCTTTAAACAGTGTATCAGTACCTGTGGTGATGAGATATGCCAGGAGTCCAGCCTTTAAACAGTGTATCAGTACCTGTGGTGATGAGATATGCCAGGAGTCCAGTCTTTAAACAGTGTATCAGTACCTGTGGTGATGAGATATGCCAGGAGTCCAGTCTTTAAACAGTGTATCAGTACCTGTGGTGATGAGATATGCCAGGAGTCCAGTCTTTAAACAGTGTATCAGTACCTGTGGTGATGAGATATGCCAGGAGTCCAGTCTTTAAACAGTGTATCAGTACCTGTGGTGATGAGATATGCCAGGAGTCCAGTCTTTAAACAGTGTTTCAGTTCCTGTGGTGATGAGATATGCCAGGAGTCCAGTCTTTAAACAGTGTATCAGTACCTGTGGTGATGAGATATGCCAGGAGTCCAGACGGAGTCTTTAAACAGTGTATCAGTACCTGTGGTGATGAGATATGCCAGGAGTCCAGCCTTTAAACAGTGTATCAGTACCTGTGGTGATGAGATATGCCAGGAGTCCAGACGGAGCCTTTAGACAGTGTTTCAGTACCTGTGGTGATGAGATATGCCAGGAGTCCAGACGGAGCCTTTAGACAGTGTTTCAGTGGGGCGATCCGGAAAGGGGTGGATTTAGAAACGATCACTGTGATGTCATTACACTTCGTCTCCTCTCCCATGGTGCACTGGGCATTCGCCACGCCCACAGCCTAGGGAGGTCAGAGTTAATCGTTTTCGGTGTTCCAAAATACATTATATTTCCTATATAGTGCACTACTTTAGACCAGAGCCCAGTGAGTAGATAGTGCACTACTTTAGACCAGAGCCCAGTGAGTAGATAGTGCACTACTTTAGACCAGAGTCCAGTGAGTAGATAGTGCACTACTTTAGACCAGAGCCCAGTGAGTAGATAGTGCACTACTTTAGACCAGAACCCAGTGAGTAGATAGTGCACTACTTTAGACCAGAGCCCAGTGAGTAGATAGTGCACTACTTTAGACCAGAGCCCAGTGAGTAGATAGTGCACTACTTTTGACTAGAGTCTAGTGAGTAGATAGTGCACTACTTTAGACTAGAGTCTAGTGAGTAGATAGTGCACTACTTTAGACCAGAGCCCAGTGAGTAGATAGTGCACTACTTTAGACCAGAGCCCAGTGAGTAGATAGTGCACTACTTTAGACCAGAGTCCAGTGAGTAGATAGTGCACTACTTTAGACCAGAGCCCAGTGAGTAGATAGTGCACTACTTTAGACCAGAACCCAGTGAGTAGATAGTGCACTACTTTAGACCAGAGCCCAGTGAGTAGATAGTGCACTACTTTAGACCAGAGCCCAGTGAGTAGATAGTGCACTACTTTTGACTAGAGTCTAGTGAGTAGATAGTGCACTACTTTAGACTAGAGTCTAGTGAGTAGATAGTGCACTACTTTAGACCAGAGTCCAGTGAGTAGATAGTGCACTACTTTAGACCAGAGTCTAGTGAGTAGATAGTGCACTACTTTAGACCAGAGCCCAGTGAGTAGATAGTGCACTACTTTAGACCAGAGTCCAGTGAGTAGATAGTGCACTACTTTAGACCAGAACTGAATCAGAGTAACTCCCTGTATATAACTGAATCAGAGTGACTCCCTGTATATAACTGAATCAGAGTAACTCCCTGTATATAACTGAATCAGTGACTCCCTGTATATAACTGAATCAGAGTAACTCCCTGTATAGAACTGAATCAGAGTAACTCCCTGTATATAACTGAATCAGAGTGACTCCCTGTATATAACTGAATCAGTGTAACTCCCTGTATATAACTGAATCAGAGTAACTCCCTGTATAGAACTGAATCAGAGTGACTCCCTGTATATAACTGAATCAGAGTAACTCCCTGTATATAACTGAATCAGAGTAACTTCCTGTATATAACTGAATCAGAGTAACTCCCTGTATAGAACTGAATCAGAGTAACTCCCTGTATATAACTGAATCAGAGTAACTCCCTGTATATAACTGAATCAGAGTAACTCCCTGTATATAACTGAATCAGAGTAACTTCCTGTATATAACTGAATCAGAGTAACTCCCTGTATAGAACTGAATCAGAGTAACTTCCTGTATATAACTGAATCAGAGTGACTCCCTGTATATAACTGAATCAGAGTTGAGTAACTCCCTGTATATAACTGAATCAGAGTTGAGTAACTCCCTGTATATAACTGAATCAGAGTAACTTCCTGTATATAACTGAATCAGAGTGACTCCCTGTATAGAACTGAATCAGAGTAACTCCCTGTATAGAACTGAATCAGAGTGACTCCCTGTATAGAACTGAATCAGAGTTGAGTAACTCCCTGTATATAACTGAATCAGAGTAACTCCCTGTATAGAACTGAATCAGAGTAACTCCCTGTATATAACTGAATCAGAGTAACTCCCTGTATATAACTGAATCAGAGTAACTTCCTGTATATAACTGAATCAGTAACTTCCTGTATATAACTGAATCAGAGTAACTCCCTGTATATAACTGAATCAGAGTAACTCCCTGTATATAACTGAATCAGAGTAACTTCCTGTATATAACTGAATCAGTAACTTCCTGTATATAACTGAATCAGAGTAACTCCCTGTATATCACTGAATCAGAGTAACTTCCTGTATAGAACTGAATCAGAGTAACTCCCTGTATATAACTGAATCAGAGTAACTCCCTGTATAGAACTGAATCAGAGTAACTCCCTGTATATAACTGAATCAGTTTAACTCCCTGTATAGAACTGAATCAGAGTTGAGTAACTCCCTGTATAGAACTGAATCAGAGTAACTCCCTGTATATAACTGAATCAGAGTGACTCCCTGTATATAACTGAATCAGAGTAACTCCCTGTATATAACTGAATCAGAGTAACTCCCTGTATAGAACTGAATCAGTAACTTCCTGTATATAACCGAATCAGTTTAACTTCCTGTATATAACTGAATCAGAGTAACTCCCTGTCTATAACTGAATCAGAGTGACTCCCTGTATATAACTGAATCAGAGTAACTCCCTGTATATAACTGAATCAGAGTGACTCCCTGTATAGAACTGAATCAGAGTAACTCCCTGTATATCACTGAATCAGAGTAACTTCCTGTATATAACTGAATCAGAGTTGAGTAACTCCCTGTATATAACTGAATCAGAGTGACTCCCTGTATAGAACTGAATCAGAGTAACTCCCTGTATAGAACTGAATCAGAGTTGAGTAATTCCCTGTATATAACTGAATCAGAGTGACTCCCTGTATAGAACTGAATCAGAGTAACTCCCTGTATATAACTGAATCAGTTTAACTCCCTGTATAGAACTGAATCAGAGTAACTCCCTGTATATAACTGAATCAGAGTAACTCCCTGTATAGAACTGAATCAGAGTAACTCCCTGTATATAACTGAATCAGAGTGACTCCCTGTATATAACTGAATCAGAGTGACTTCCTGTATATAACTGAATCAGAGTAACTCCCTGTATATAACTGAATCAGTTTAACTCCCTGTATATAACTGAATCAGAGTTGAGTAACTCCCTGTATATAACTGAATCAGAGTGACTCCCTGTATAGAACTGAATCAGAGTAACTCCCTGTATATAACTGAATCAGAGTTGAGTGACTCCCTGTATAGAACTGAATCAGAGTAACTCCCTGTATATAACTGAATCAGAGTAACTCCCTGTATAGAACTGAATCAGAGTAACTCCCTGTATATAACTGAATCAGAGTGACTCCCTGTATATAACTGAATCAGAGTGACTTCCTGTATATAACTGAATCAGAGTAACTCCCTGTATATAACTGAATCAGTTTAACTCCCTGTATATAACTGAATCAGAGTTGAGTAACTCCCTGTATATAACTGAATCAGAGTGACTCCCTGTATATAACTGAATCAGAGTGACTCCCTGTATATAACTGAATCAGAGTAACTCCCTGTATAGAACTGAATCAGAGTAACTCCCTGTATATCACTGAATCAGAGTTGAGTAACTCCCTGTATATAACTGAATCAGAGTGACTCCCTGTATATAACTGAATCAGAGTAACTCCCTGTATAGAACTGAATCAGTGACTCCCTGTATATAACTGAATCAGAGTAACTCCCTGTATAGAACTGAATCAGAGTGACTCCCTGTATATAACTGAATCAGAGTAACTCCCTGTATATAACTGAATCAGTTTAACTCCCTGTATATAACTGAATCAGTTTAACTCCCTGTATATAACTGAATCAGAGTGACTCCCTGTATATAACTGAATCAGTTTAACTCCCTGTATATAACTGAATCAGAGTTGAGTAACTCCCTGTATATAACTGAATCAGAGTGACTCCCTGTATATAACTGAATCAGAGTAACTCTCTGTATAGAACTGAATCAGAGTAACTCCCTGTATATAACTGAATCAGAGTGACTCCCTGTATATAACTGAATCAGAGTAACTCCCTGTATATAACTGAATCAGTGACTCCCTGTATATAACTGAATCAGAGTTGAGTAACTCCCTGTATATAACTGAATCAGAGTAACTCCCTGTATATAACTGAATCAGAGTAACTCCCTGTATAGAACTGAATCAGAGTAACTCCCTGTATATCACTGAATCAGAGTTGAGTAACTCCCTGTATATAACTGAATCAGAGTGAATCCCTGTATATAACTGAATCAGAGTAACTCCCTGTATATAACTGAATCAGTGACTCCCTGTATAGAACTGAATCAGAGTTGAGTAACTCCCTGTATATAACTGAATCAGAGTGACTCCCTGTATATAACTGAATCAGAGTAACTCCCTGTATATAACTGAATCAGAGTAACTCCCTGTATATAACTGAATCAGTGACTCCCTGTATATAACTGAATCAGAGTAACTCCCTGTATATAACTGAATCAGAGTAACTCCCTGTATATAACTGAATCAGAGTGACTCCCTGTATATAACTGAATCAGTGTAACTCCCTGTATATAACTGAATCAGAGTAACTCCCTGTATATAACTGAATCAGTAACTTCCTGTATATAACTGAATCAGAGTAACTCCCTGTATATAACTGAATCAGAGTAACTCCCTGTATATAACTGAATCAGAGTGACTCCCTGTATATAACTGAATCAGAGTAACTCCCTGTATAGAACTGAATCAGAGTAACTCCCTGTATAGAACTGAATCAGAGTAACTCCCTGTATATAACTGAATCAGAGTAACTCCCTGTATATAACTGAATCAGAGTAACTCCCTGTATATAACTGAATCAGAGTAACTTCCTGTATATAACTGAATCAGAGTAACTCCCTGTATAGAACTGAATCAGAGTAACTTCCTGTATATAACTGAATCAGAGTGACTCCCTGTATATAACTGAATCAGAGTTGAGTAACTCCCTGTATATAACTGAATCAGAGTTGAGTAACTCCCTGTATATAACTGAATCAGAGTAACTTCCTGTATATAACTGAATCAGAGTGACTCCCTGTATAGAACTGAATCAGAGTAACTCCCTGTATAGAACTGAATCAGAGTGACTCCCTGTATAGAACTGAATCAGAGTTGAGTAACTCCCTGTATATAACTGAATCAGAGTAACTCCCTGTATAGAACTGAATCAGAGTAACTCCCTGTATATAACTGAATCAGAGTAACTCCCTGTATATAACTGAATCAGAGTAACTTCCTGTATATAACTGAATCAGTAACTTCCTGTATATAACTGAATCAGAGTAACTCCCTGTATATAACTGAATCAGAGTAACTCCCTGTATATAACTGAATCAGAGTAACTTCCTGTATATAACTGAATCAGTAACTTCCTGTATATAACTGAATCAGAGTAACTCCCTGTATATCACTGAATCAGAGTAACTTCCTGTATAGAACTGAATCAGAGTAACTCCCTGTATATAACTGAATCAGAGTAACTCCCTGTATAGAACTGAATCAGAGTAACTCCCTGTATATAACTGAATCAGTTTAACTCCCTGTATAGAACTGAATCAGAGTTGAGTAACTCCCTGTATAGAACTGAATCAGAGTAACTCCCTGTATATAACTGAATCAGAGTGACTCCCTGTATATAACTGAATCAGAGTAACTCCCTGTATATAACTGAATCAGAGTAACTCCCTGTATAGAACTGAATCAGTAACTTCCTGTATATAACTGAATCAGTTTAACTTCCTGTATAAAACTGAATCAGAGTAACTCCCTGTATATAACTGAATCAGAGTGACTCCCTGTATATAACTGAATCAGAGTGACTCCCTGTATGTAACTGAATCAGAGTAACTCCCTGTATAGAACTGAATCAGAGTAACTTCCTGTATATAACTGAATCAGAGTGACTCCCTGTATATAACTGAATCAGAGTTGAGTAACTCCCTGTATATAACTGAATCAGAGTTGAGTAACTCCCTGTATATAACTGAATCAGAGTAACTTCCTGTATATAACTGAATCAGAGTGACTCCCTGTATAGAACTGAATCAGAGTAACTCCCTGTATAGAACTGAATCAGAGTGACTCCCTGTATAGAACTGAATCAGAGTTGAGTAACTCCCTGTATATAACTGAATCAGAGTAACTCCCTGTATAGAACTGAATCAGAGTAACTCCCTGTATATAACTGAATCAGAGTAACTCCCTGTATATAACTGAATCAGAGTAACTTCCTGTATATAACTGAATCAGTAACTTCCTGTATATAACTGAATCAGAGTAACTCCCTGTATATAACTGAATCAGAGTAACTCCCTGTATATAACTGAATCAGAGTAACTTCCTGTATATAACTGAATCAGTAACTTCCTGTATATAACTGAATCAGAGTAACTCCCTGTATATCACTGAATCAGAGTAACTTCCTGTATAGAACTGAATCAGAGTAACTCCCTGTATATAACTGAATCAGAGTAACTCCCTGTATAGAACTGAATCAGAGTAACTCCCTGTATATAACTGAATCAGTTTAACTCCCTGTATAGAACTGAATCAGAGTTGAGTAACTCCCTGTATAGAACTGAATCAGAGTAACTCCCTGTATATAACTGAATCAGAGTGACTCCCTGTATATAACTGAATCAGAGTAACTCCCTGTATATAACTGAATCAGAGTAACTCCCTGTATAGAACTGAATCAGTAACTTCCTGTATATAACTGAATCAGTTTAACTTCCTGTATAAAACTGAATCAGAGTAACTCCCTGTATATAACTGAATCAGAGTGACTCCCTGTATATAACTGAATCAGAGTGACTCCCTGTATGTAACTGAATCAGAGTAACTCCCTGTATATAACTGAATCAGAGTAACTCCCTGTATAGAACTGAATCAGTAACTTCCTGTATATAACTGAATCAGTTTAACTCCCTGTATAGAACTGAATCAGAGTAACTCCCTGTATATAACTGAATCAGAGTGACTCCCTGTATATAACTGAATCAGAGTAACTCCCTGTATATAACTGAATCAGAGTGACTCCCTGTATAGAACTGAATCAGAGTAACTCCCTGTATATCACTGAATCAGAGTAACTTCCTGTATATAACTGAATCAGAGTTGAGTAACTCCCTGTATATAACTGAATCAGAGTGACTCCCTGTATAGAACTGAATCAGAGTAACTCCCTGTATAGAACTGAATCAGAGTTGAGTAACTCCATGTATATAACTGAATCAGAGTAACTCCCTGTATATAACTGAATCAGAGTAACTCCCTGTATAGAACTGAATCAGAGTAACTCCCTGTATATAACTGAATCAGAGTGACTCCCTGTATATAACTGAATCAGAGTGACTTCCTGTATATAACTGAATCAGAGTAACTCCCTGTATATAACTGAATCAGTTTAACTCCCTGTATATAACTGAATCAGAGTTGAGTAACTCCCTGTATATAACTGAATCAGAGTGACTCCCTGTATAGAACTGAATCAGAGTAACTCCCTGTATAGAACTGAATCAGAGTTGAGTGACTCCCTGTATAGAACTGAATCAGAGTAACTCCCTGTATATAACTGAATCAGAGTAACTCCCTGTATAGAACTGAATCAGAGTAACTCCCTGTATATAACTGAATCAGAGTGACTCCCTGTATATAACTGAATCAGAGTGACTTCCTGTATATAACTGAATCAGAGTAACTCCCTGTATATAACTGAATCAGTTTAACTCCCTGTATATAACTGAATCAGAGTTGAGTAACTCCCTGTATATAACTGAATCAGAGTGACTCCCTGTATATAACTGAATCAGAGTAACTCCCTGTATAGAACTGAATCAGAGTAACTCCCTGTATATAACTGAATCAGAGTGACTCCCTGTATATAACTGAATCAGAGTAACTCCATGTATAGAACTGAATCAGAGTAACTCCCTGTATATCACTGAATCAGAGTTGAGTAACTCCCTGTATATAACTGAATCAGAGTGACTCCCTGTATATAACTGAATCAGAGTAACTCCCTGTATATAACTGAATCAGAGTAACTCCCTGTATATAACTGAATCAGAGTTGAGTAACTCCCTGTATAGAACTGAATCAGAGTAACTCCCTGTATATAACTGAATCAGTGACTCCCTGTATATAACTGAATCAGAGTAACTCCCTGTATAGAACTGAATCAGAGTGACTCCCTGTATATAACTGAATCAGAGTAACTCCCTGTATATAACTGAATCAGTTTAACTCCCTGTATATAACTGAATCAGTTTAACTCCCTGTATATAACTGAATCAGAGTGACTCCCTGTATATAACTGAATCAGTTTAACTCCCTGTATATAACTGAATCAGAGTTGAGTAACTCCCTGTATATAACTGAATCAGAGTGACTCCCTGTATATAACTGAATCAGAGTTGAGTAACTCCCTGTATATAACTGAATCAGAGTGACTCCCTGTATATAACTGAATCAGAGTAACTCCCTGTATATAACTGAATCAGTGACTCCCTGTATAGAACTGAATCAGAGTTGAGTAACTCCCTGTATATAACTGAATCAGAGTGACTCCCTGTATATAACTGAATCAGAGTAACTCCCTGTATATAACTGAATCAGAGTAACTCCCTGTATATAACTGAATCAGAGTGACTCCCTGTATAGAACTGAATCAGAGTAACTCCCTGTATATCACTGAATCAGAGTGACTCCCTGTATAGAACTGAATCAGAGTAACTCCCTGTATATAACTGAATCAGTAACTCCCTGTATATAACTGAATCAGAGTAACTCCCTGTATATAACTGAATCAGAGTAACTCCCTGTATAGAACTGAATCAGAGTAACTCCCTGTATAGAACTGAATCAGAGTAACTCCCTGTATAGAACTGAATCAGTAACTTCCTGTATATAACTGAATCAGAGTTGAGTAACTCCCTGTATATAACTGAATCAGAGTAACTCCCTGTATATAACTGAATCAGAGTAACTCCCTGTATAGAACTGAATCAGTAACTTCCTGTATATAACTGAATCAGAGTTGAGTAACTCCCTGTATATAACTGAATCAGAGTAACTCCCTGTATATAACTGAATCAGAGTAACTCCCTGTATATAACTGAATCAGAGTAACTTCCTGTATATAACTGAATCAGTAACTTCCTGTATACAACTGAATCAGAGTAACTCCCTGTATATAACTGAATCAGAGTAACTCCCTGTATATAACTGAATCAGAGTGACTCCCTGTATATAACTGAATCAGTTTAACTCCCTGTATAGAACTGAATCAGAGTAACTCCCTGTATATAACTGAATCAGAGTGACTCCCTGTATATCACTGAATCAGAGTAACTTCCTGTATAGAACTGAATCAGAGTAACTCCCTGTATATAACTGAATCAGAGTAACTCCCTGTATATAACTGAATCAGAGTAACTCCCTGTATAGAACTGAATCAGAGTGACTCCCTGTATAGAACTGAATCAGAGTTGAGTAACTCCCTGTATATAACTGAATCAGAGTAACTTCCTGTATAGAACTGAATCAGAGTAACTCCCTGTATATAACTGAATCAGAGTGACTCCCTGTATATAACTGAATCAGAGTGACTCCCTGTATAGAACTGAATCAGAGTAACTCCCTGTATATAACTGAATCAGAGTAACTCCCTGTATAGAACTGAATCAGAGTGACTCCCTGTATAGAACTGAATCAGAGTTGAGTAACTCCCTGTATATAACTGAATCAGAGTAACTTCCTGTATAGAACTGAATCAGAGTAACTCCCTGTATATAACTGAATCAGAGTGACTCCCTGTATATAACTGAATCAGAGTGACTCCCTGTATAGAACTGAATCAGAGTAACTCCCTGTATATAACTGAATCAGAGTGACTCCCTGTATATAACTGAATCAGAGTTGAGTAACTCCCTGTATAGAACTGAATCAGAGTGACTCCCTGTATATAACTGAATCAGAGTGACTCCCTGTATAGAACTGAATCAGAGTGACTCCCTGTATATAACTGAATCAGAGTGACTCCCTGTATAGAACTGAATCAGAGTGACTCCCTGTATAGAACTGAATCAGAGTGACTCCCTGTACATGACCGTATATAACAGTGAAGGTCCTCAGTGGTGTTTAAACCTCTCCTCAGGGACACCAGACGCTTCAAAATGTTGTTTTAGGTCTCAACCACTTCCTCTATTCTGTATTATTAGCTGACAAGTTGAATCATGTTTGCTAGCTGTGGTCTTGTAGACAGACAGACAGACAGACAGACAGACAGACAGACAGACAGACAGACAGACAGACAGACAGACAGACAGACAGACAGACAGACAGTATAGATAGACAGACATACAGTATAGACAGACATACTGTATAGATAGACAGACAGTATAGACAAACATTATAGATAGACAGACAGGCAGACAGACAGGCAGTATATTCAGACAGACAGACAGACAGACAGACAGTATAGATAGACAGGCAGACAGACAGGCAGTATATTCAGACAGACAGACAGACAGACAGACAGACAGACAGACAGACAGACAGACAGACAGTATAGATAGACAGGCAGACAGACAGGCAGTATATTCAGACACAGACAGACAGACAGACAGACAGACAGACAGACAGTATAAACAGACAGGCTGGCAGGCAGGCAGGCAGACAGACAGACAGACAGGCAGGCAGGTAGGTAGGCAGACAGACAGACAGACAGGCAGGCAGGCAGTATATACAGACAGACAGACAGTATATACAGACAGACAGACAGTATATACAGACAGACAGACAGTATTTACAGACAGACAGACAATATATACAGACAGACAGACAGACAGACAGACAGACAGACAGACAGACAGACAGACAGACAGAGAGGATAGATAGTTAGAGAGATGCTATAGTACCTCAGTGTCTTTATGTTGTTCTCCATCCTCCTCCATTCGAGAGTAGCGCTTACTGTCCAATTCCATCTCTGATGCTCACACAGGTGTGATAACATAGACACACTGACCAGTTGATCAGAAATACACACTCACACAAGACTGATGTCCAACACTGACAGCCAGAGAGACAATGGAACAACAGCAGTCAATGACTGATATCTCACACCGACAGCCAGATAGACAATGGAACAACAGTCTGTGCCTTCTCATACACTGATGAGAGTGACTGCGTGTGTGTGTGAGCACGTGTGTGTGTGTGTGTGTGTGTTAGCCAGTCAGAAAGCCAAAGATGTACACATGTCATCCATGTCATTGAGGTTCAACCAGGTGACCAAAACAATACTGACAATAACAGTCTGTTATTATACTGTTGAGCCCTGCCTTGTAACAGTGTAATCATCGAATCAGACACACACACACACACACACACACACACACACACACACACACACACACACACACACACACACACACACACACACACACACACACACACACACACACACACACACACACACACACACACACACACACACACACACACACACACACACAGAAAGAAGATAAAGAGAGGGAAGAGAAAAGAAGAAGGGAAAGATCTACATAGAGGTATATAGAGGTATATAGAGGTATGTAGAGGTATATAGAGGTATGTAGAGGTATGTAGAGGTATGTAGAGGTATGTAGAGGTATGTAGAGGTATGTAGAGGTATGTAGATGTATATAGAGGTATGTAGAGGTATGTAGAGGTATGTAGAGGTATGTAGAGGTATGTAGAGGTATATAGAGGTATGTAGAGGTATGTAGAGGTATGTAGATGTATATAGAGGTATGTAGAGGTATGTAGAGGTATGTAGAGGTATGTAGAGGTATGTAGAGGTATGTAGAGGTATGTAGAGGTATGTAGATGTATATAGAGGTATGTAGAGGTATATAGAGGTATGTAGAGGTATGTAGAGGTATGTAGAGGTATGTAGAGGTATGTAGAGGTATGTAGATGTATATAGATGTATATAGAGGTATGTAGAGGTATGTAGAGGTATGTAGAGGTATGTAGAGGTATGTAGAGGTATATAGAGGTATGTAGAGGTATGTAGAGGTATGTAGATGTATATAGAGGTATGTAGAGGTATGTAGATGTATGTAGAGGTATGTAGAGGTATGTAGAGGTATGTAGATGTATGTAGAGGTATGTAGATGTATGTAGAGGTATGTAGAGGTATGTAGATGTATATAGAGGTATGTAGAGGTATGTAGAGGTATGTAGAGGTATGTAGAGGTATGTAGAGGTATATAGAGGTATGTAGATGTATATAGAGGTATGTAGATGTATATAGAGGTATGTAGAGGTATATAGAGGTATATAGAGGTATGTAGAGGTACGTAGATGTATATAGAGGTATATAGAGGTATATAGAGGTATGTAGAGGTATGTAGATGCATATAGAGGTATGTAGATGTATATAGAGGTATGTAGAGGTATATAGAGGTATATAGAGGTGTGTAGAGGTATGTAGATGTATATAGAGGTATGTAGATGTATATAGAGGTATGTAGAGGTATATAGAGGTATTTAGAGTTATGTAGAGGTATGGTAAACACAGGTATGTAGATTTATGTAGAGGTATATAGATTTATGTAGAGGTATATAGAGGAATGTAGATCTACATAGAGGTATGTAGAGGTATGGTAAACACAGGTATGTAGAGGTATGTAGAGGTATGGTAAACACAGGTATGTAGAGGTATGGTAAACCCAGGTATGTAGAGTTATGGTAATCACAGATATGTAGAGGTATGTAGATGTATGTAGAGGTATGTAGAGGTATGTAGAGTTATGTAGAGGTATGGTAAACACAGGTATGTAGAGGTATGTAGAGGTATGGTAATCACAGGTATATAGAGGTATGTAGAGGTATGTAGAGTTATGTAGAGGTATGTAGAGGTATAAAGAGGTATGTAGAGGTATGTAGATGTATGGTAAACACAGGTATGTAGAGTTATGTAGAGGTATATAGAGGAATGTAGATCTACATAGAGGTATGTAGAGGTATGTAGAGCTATGTAGATGTATGGTAAACACAGATATGTAGAGGTATGTAGAGGTATGTAGAGGTATATAGAGGTATGTAGAGGTATGGTAAACACAGGTATGTAGAGGTATGGTAAACCCAGGTATGTAGAGTTATGGTAATCACAGATATGTAGAGGTATGTAGAGGTATGTAGAGGTATGGTAAACCCAGGTATGTAGAGTTATGGTAAACACAGGTATGTAGAGGTATGTAGAGGTATGGTAAACACAGGTATGTAGAGGTATGTAGAGGTATGGTAAACACAGGTATGTAGAGGTATGTAGAGGTATGTAGAGGTATGTAGAGGTATGGTAAACACAGGTATGTAGAGGTATGGTAAACACAGGTATGTAGAGGTATATAGAGGTATGTAGAGTTATGGTAAACACAGGTATATAGAGGTATGGTAAACACAGATATGTAGAGGTATGTAGAGGTATGTAGAGGTATGTAGAGGTATGGTAAACACAGGTATGTAGAGGTATGGTAAACACAGGTATGTAGAGGTATGTAGAGGTATGTAGAGGTATGTAGAGGTATGGTAAACACAGGTATGTAGAGGTATGTAGAGGTATATAGAGGTATGTAGAGGTATGTAGAGGTATGGTAAACACAGGTATGTAGAGGTATATAGAGGTATTTAGAGTTATGTAGAGGTATGTAGAGGTATATAGAGGTATGTAGAGGTATATAGAGTTATGTAGAGGTATGGTAAACACAGGTATGTAGAGGTATGTAGAGGTATGGTAAACACAGGTATGTAGAGGTATGGTAAACACAGGTATGTAGAGGTATGGTAATCACAGGTATGTAGAGGTATGTAGAGTTATGGTAAACACAGGTATATAGAGGTATGTAGAGGTATGGTAAACACAGGTATGTAGAGGTATGTAGAGGTATGTAGAGGTATATAGAGGTATGTAGAGGTATGTAGAGTTATGGTAAACACAGGTATGTAGAGTTATGGTAATCACAGGTATGTAGAGGTATGGTAAACACAGGTATGTAGAGGTATGTAGAGGTATGGTAAACACAGGTATGTAGAGGTATGGTAAACACAGGTATGTAGAGTTATGGTAATCACAGGTATGTAGAGGAATCAGAATTCATATATACAGTGCCTTGCAAAAGTATTCATCCCCCTTGGAGTTTTTCCTATTTTGTTGCATTACAACCTGTAATTTAAGTAGATTTTTATTTTGTATTTCATGTAATGGACATACAGAAATTAGTCAGAATTGGTGAAATGAAATTACAAAAAATTGCTTAAAAAAAGAAATGAAAAAGTGGTGGGTGTATATATATTCACCCCCTTTACTATGAAGCCCCTAAATAAGATCTGGTGCAACCAATTACCTTCAGAAGTCACATAATTAGTCAAATAAAGTCCAGCTGTGTGCCAGCTAAGTGTTAGTCACATGATCTCAGTGTCACATGATCTGTCACATGATCTCAGTATATATACACCTGTTCTGAAAGGCCCCAGAGTCTGCAACACCACTAAGCAAGGGGCACCATGAAGACCAAGGAGCTCTCCAAACAGGTCAGGGACAAAGTTGTGGAGAAGTACAGATCAGGGTTAGGTTACAAAAAAATATCAGAATCTTTGAACATCCCATAGAGCACCATTAAATCCATTATTAAAAAATGGAAAGAATATGGCACCACAACAAACCTGTCAAGAGAGGGCCGCCCACCAAAACTCACGGACCAGGCAAGGAGGGCATTAACCTGTTTGGGCTGCAGGGGCAGTATTGAGTAGCCAGATAAAAGGTGCCCATTTCAAACGGCCTCGTACTCAATTCTTGCTCGTACAATATGCATATTATTATTACTATTGGATAGAAAACACTCTCTAGTTTCTAAAACCGTTTGAATAATATCTGTGAGTCAAACAGAACTCATTTGGCACAAACTTCCTGACCAGGAAGTGGAAAATCTGAAATCGAGGCTCTGTTCTGGGTCCTGCCTATAAATGGGCATGATACGTATTAGTATACGTGCACGTCATACACCTTCCCCTGGATGTCAAGAGGCGGTGAGAGAAGAAATGGAGTGTTTATCTTGGTCTGAAGTAGAATAAAAGCTCTTGGAATGACGTCACCCATTTCCTGTTTTCAGGAAGGCGCGAGAAGGAACCTGGATTTGCCTTCTGATAAGCTGCCGTTATGGATGACTAATATCTCCGGCTTTGATTTTATTTGACACATGTGACCATATCATCGTAAAGTATGTTTTTTCAATATAGTTTAATCAGATTATTCAAATTTTTTCGGGAGTTTTGCCGTGTTCCGTTCTCTTCCGTTGGTTGACGATGGAGAGATTCGTGCCACTTGGCTAGTGTGCTTGCTATATTGAGAGGGAAAAAGGCCGTTCTAAATCCAAACAACGATTGTTCTTGACAAAGGACCCCTTGTACAACATTCTGATGAAAGATCAGCAAAAGTAGGAAACATTTTATGATGCTATTTCATATATCTGTCGTACATGTGAACTAGTCGTTGGCGCCCAGCTTTTGGGTACTCTCTCGCCATAACGTAAACAGCATATCGTAATGAAGTTATTTTTAGAATTCTAAAACGCCGATTTCATTAAGAACTAATGGATCTATCATTTCCTATACAACATGTATTTTTTAGTTATGTTTATGAATAGCTATTTGGTCAGAATATGTGTGTCAGAAAAAGTGTCAGAAAAATATCCAGACGTTGTGGGAAAAAGATGCTACGTTAGCACAATGTATAACCACTGATTTCAGCTCTAAATATGCACATTTTCGAACAAAACATAAGTGTATGTATAACCTGATGTTATAGGACTGTCATCTGATGAAGAATATCAAGGTTAGTCAAAAATTATATATCTTTTGCTGGTTTGTTACGATCGCTAACTTTTGCTACTGGGAAATGGCTTGTCTTTCTGGCTATTGTGGTAAGGTAATATAACGCTATATTGTGTTTTCGCTGTAAAACACTTAATAAATCGGAAATATTGGCTGGAATCACAAGATGCCTGTCTTTCATTTGCTATACACCATGTATTTTTCAGAAATGTTTTATGATGAGTAATTAGGTATTTGACGTTGGAGTCTGTAATTATTATGGCTGCTTTCGGTGCAATTTCTGATTGTAGCTGCAATGTAAACTATGATTTATACCTGAAATATGCACATTTTTCGAACAAAACATAGATTTATTGTATAACATGTTATAAGACTGTCATCTGATGAAGTTGTTTGTTGGTTAGTTTGGTTGGTTCTTGGTTAGTTAGGTTGGTTTTGTGCATGCTACCTGTGCTGTGAAAAATGTCTGTCCTTTTTTGTATTTGGTGGTGAGCTAACATAAATATACGTGCTGTTTTCGCTGTAAAACATTTTAAAAATCGGACATGTTGGCTGGATTCACAAGATGTGTAGCTTTCATTTGCTGTATTGGACTTGTCAATGTGTGAAAGTTAAATATTTCTAAAACATATATTTTGAATTTCGCGCCCTGCACTTGAAGTGGCTGTTGTCATATTGTGGCCGGCCTCGGGCTCTCTACCTGCACATTCATCTTCTGCTTCTCTTTGTACCCCAGTATCTCTACCTGCACATTCATCTTCTGCTTCTCTTTGTACCCCAGTATCTCTACCTGCACATTCATCTTCTGCTTCTCTTTGTACCCCAGTATCTCTACCTGCACATTCATCTTCTCCTTCTCTTTGTACCCCAGTATCTCTACCTGCACATTCATCTTCTGCTTCTCTTTGTACCCCAGTATCTCTACCTGCACATTCATCTTCTCCTTCTCTTTGTACCCCAGTATCTCTACCTGCACATTCATCTTCTGCTTCTCTTTGTACCCCAGTATCTCTACCTGCACATTCATCTTCTCCTTCTCTTTGTACCCCAGTATCTCTACCTGCACATTCATCTTCTCCTTCTCTTTGTACCCCAGTATCTCTACCTGCACATTCATCTTCTCCTTCTCTTTGTACCCCAGTATCTCTACCTGCACATTCATCTTCTCCTTCTCTTTGTACCCCAGTATCTCTACCTGCACATTCATCTTCTCCTTCTCTTTGTACCCCAGTATCTCTACCTGCACATTCATCTTCTGCTTCTCTTTGTACCCCAGTATCTCTACCTGCACATTCATCTTCTGCTTCTCTTTGTACCCCAGTATCTCTACCTGCACATTCATCTTCTGCTTCTCTTTGTACCCCAGTATCTCTACCTGCACATTCATCTTCTCCTTCTCTTTGTACCCCAGTATCTCTACCTGCACATTCATCTTCTGCTTCTCTTTGTACCCCAGTATCTCTACCTGCACATTCATCTTCTCCTTCTCTTTGTACCCCAGTATCTCTACCTGCACATTCATCTTCTGCTTCTCTTTGTACCCCAGTATCTCTACCTGCACATTCATCTTCTCCTTCTCTTTGTACCCCAGTATCTCTACCTGCACATTCATCTTCTCCTTCTCTTTGTACCCCAGTATCTCTACCTGCACATTCATCTTCTCCTTCTCTTTGTACCCCAGTATCTCTACCTGCACATTCATCTTCTCCTTCTCTTTGTACCCCAGTATCTCTACCTGCACATTCATCTTCTCCTTCTCTTTGTACCCCAGTATCTCTACCTGCACATTCATCTTCTCCTTCTCTTTGTACCCCAGTATCTCTACCTGCACATTCATCTTCTCCTTCTCTTTGTACCCCAGTATCTCTATCTGCACATTCATCTTCTCCTTCTCTTTGTACCCCAGTATCTCTACCTGCACATTCATCTTCTCCTTCTCTTTGTACCCCAGTATCTCTACCTGCACATTCATCTTCTCCTTCTCTTTGTACCCCAGTATCTCTACCTGCACATTCATCTTCTGCACATCTACCACTCCAGTGTTAAATTGCTATATTGTAATTACTTCGCCACTACGGCCTATTTATTGCCTTACCTCCCTTATCTTACTTCATTTGCACTCACTGTATATAGACTTTTTCTTTGTTTATTCCATGTGTAACTCTGTGTTGTTGTTTGTGTCGCACTGCTTTGCTTTATCTTGGCCAGGTCGCAATTGTAAATGAGAACTTGTTCTCAACTGGTCAACTGGTCTACCTGGTTATTAAATAGAGGTGAAGTAAATAAATAAAATAAAAATACCTCAACTGGACGTGCATAAAGGTTGTGACCATTGAGCCAGTTGAGGAAGATAAACTCCTGGGAGTAACATTGGATTATCATTATTATTATTATAATTCATTATCACCATATTGTTGTTGTGAAGATGGGGAAGGTATGTCTTTTCTAAAAAAAGTTTAAAAAAGTTCTGCAAATTATATATTTTTTACCCTTTTATCTCCCCTGTAACTATTGTAACTATCTTGGTAGTTACAATCTTGTGACATCGCTGCCCCTCCCCTACGGACTCGGGAGAGGCAAAAGTTGAGAGCCATGCGTCCTCCGAAAACACAACCCTGCCAAGCCGCGTGTGTGTGTGTGTGTGTGTGTGTGTGTGTGTGTGTGTGTGTGTGTGTGTGTGTGTGTGTGTGTGTGTGTGTGTGTGTGTGTGTGTGTGTGTGTGTGTGTGTGTGTGTGTGTGTGTGTGTGTGTGTGTGTGTGTGTGTGTGTGTGTGTGTGTGTGTGTGTGTCAGAGAGGAAACAGTGCTTCCCTTCAGACAAGAGGAAATCAAATTTAAATAATATTATTTAAAGTTCATCAGTTAATAACTTGGCATCACATTTGACTCAACATTACTTGACAGTTCCATCTTTTTCCATCTTCAGCCATTTCCTGTGGAACTAAATTAGTCAGATAAGGAGGTATGGAAACACTAGTGTCCATGTTAGGAACTCTGTCCCCTATATGTGTCCATGTTAGGAACTCTGTCCAAAATGATACTCTGTCCCCTATATGTGTCCATGTTAGGAACTCTGTCCAAAATGATACTCTGTCCCCTATATGTGTCCATGTTAGGAACTCTGTCCAAAATGATACTCTGTCCCCTATATGTGTCCATGTTAGGAACTCTCTCCAGTGTGTGTAGTGCGTTTAAAGCAGGGCCTTCTTTGTCTCGTTCATTCTCCCTGAGCTCAAGCTTTGAGTGCTGTGCCCCCCCCCTCCTTATCTCTCTGTAGGTTTGTTGTAAGTTTCTCTCTCTCGCCAACTCTCTTGTACATTTACACAATGTTTATTAATGTTAGTGAATGTGGATGCAGAGGCAAAGTGTTTAAATAATTAGTTAAATACGGCTACCCTCTCTCTGTGCCTGTCTGGCCACCCATGTATAGCTGTGTGTCTGTGTCTGTGTGTGAGTGTGTCAGGTCTGTTCAGTGTCTTGTTGACTGGGCTTAGATTAATACCAGTGTGTTTACAGTTAAAAAACCTAACATGGCAGAAATGCCCACAAAGTGTGTGCGCCAGTTGAGTCTGGGTTTAAAGAATTACGAGGAGAGGAAGGACAGATGGAGAAGCCACGTCTATAACACACACACGCGCTGTCCTGTGGTCAGCTGACTAGGATAATGGCAGGGTACGTGACGGCCATTATCTTCCCCTGTTTGTTTCCATTGACATAGTGCAATTGATGGTTGCACCACCGCCCTAGGGAGCGACAAACATAAAGATGAGAGTGAAAGAGAAAGGGACTGGTGGAAGAGAAAGAGACGGGTGGAAGAGAAAGAGAGAAAGAGGGAGACAAAGAGAGAGAGTCAGAGAGAGAGAGAGAGAGAGAGAGAGAGAGAAAGAGAGAGAGTCAGAGAGAGAGAGAGAGAGAGAGAGGTGGAGAGCGAGAGAGAGGGAGAGAGTCAGAGAGAGAGGGAGAGTCAGAGAGAGAGAGAGAGAGAGAGAGAGAGGTGGAGAGCGAGAGAGAGGGAGAGAGTCAGAGAGAGAGGGAGAGTCAGAGAGAGAGAGAGAGAGAGAGAGGTGGAGAGCGAGAGAAACAGAGAGAGACAGAGAGAGAGAGAAGAATGAATAGAATCTAACCAATTCTGGGAACATTGGAAAACACTAAACAAACAACAACATGAAGAGTTATCATCCAAAACGGAGATGTGTGGATAAATCACTTCTCCAATCTTTTTGGCCCTATAACAAAGAACAAACAGCAAAATTATGAAATACATTATATTCTTATAATCAACTATTAAAGACTAGGGTTAGGGACTACCAGAACCACTGGATTCTCCAACTACATTGAATGAACTACAGGACAGTATACAAACCCTCCAACCCAAACAGGCCTGTGGTGTTGACGGTATCCTCAATTAAATGATCAAATATACAGACCACAAATTCCAATTGGCCCCAAAAACTACCGTGGGATATGTGTCAACAGCAACCTTGGGAAAATCCTCTGCATTATCATTAACAGCAGACTGGTACATTTCCTCAATGAAAACAATGTACTGAGAAAATGTCAAATTGGCTTTTTATCAAATTACCGTACAACAGACCACGTATTCACCCTGCACACCCTAATTACGTACAACAGACCACACCCTGCACACCCTAATTGGCAACCAAACAAACCAAAACAAAGGCAAAGTCTTCTCATGCTTTGTTGATTTCAAAAAAGCTTTAGACTCATAGCATGAGGGCCTGCTATACAAATTGATGGAAAGTGGTGTTGGGGCTAAAACATACGACATTATAAAATCCATGTACACAAACAACAACTTGAGTGGCCCAGCCAGAGCCCGGAGAGACCTGAAAATCTCTGTGCAGCGACGCTCCCCATCCAACCTGAAAGAGCTTGAGAGGATCTGCAGAGAAGAATGGGAGAAACTCCCCAAATACAGGTGTGCCAAGCTTGTAGCATCATACACAAGAAGACTTGAGGCTGTAATCGCTGCCAAAGGTGCTTCAACAAAGTACTGAGTAAAGGGTCTGAATACTTATGGAAATGTGATATTTCAGTTAATTTTTTTTAGCACCCGGCCTCACCCTACTAGACCAGTCTGCAGCACCCGGCCTCACCCTACTAGAACAGTCTGCAGCACCCGGCATCACCCTACTAGACCAGTCTGCAGCACCCGGCCTCACCCTACTAGACCAGTCTGCAGCACCCGGCCTCACCCTACTAGACCAGTCTGCAGCACCAGGCCTCACCCTACTAGACCAGTCTGCAGCACCCGGCCTCACCCTACTAGAACAGTCTGCAGCACACGGCCTCACCCTACTAGAACAGTCTGCAGCACCCGGCCTCACCCTACTAGAACAGTCTGCAGCACCTCACCCTACTAGAATAGTCTGCAGCACCCGGCCTCACCCTACTAGACCAGTCTGCAGCACCCGGCCTCACCCTACTAGACCAGTCTGCAGCACCTGGCCTCACCCTACTAGACCAGTCTGCAGCACCCGGCCTCACCCTACTAGTCCAGTCTGCAGCACCCGGCCTCACCCTACTAGAACAGTCTGCAGCACCCGGCCTCACCCTACTAGACCAGTCTGCAGCACCCGGCCTCACCCTACTAGACCAGTCTGCAGCACCAGGCCTCACCCTACTAGACCAGTCTGCAGCACCCGGCCTCACCCTACTAGACCAGTCTGCAGCACCCGGCCTCACCCTACTAGACCAGTCTGCAGCACACGGCCTCACCCTACTAGTACAGTCTGCAGCACCCGGCCTCACCCTACTAGACCAGTCTGCAGCACCCGGCCTCACCCTACTAGACCAGTCTACAGCACCCGGCCTCACCCTACTAGAACAGTCTGCAGCACCCGGCCTCACCCTACTAGAGCAGTCTGCAGCACCAGGCCTCACCCTACTAGAACAGTCTGCAGCACCCGGCCTCACCCTACTAGAACAGTCTGCAGCACCCGGCCTCACCCTACTAGACCAGTCTGCAGCACCCGGTCTCACCCTACTAGAACAGTCTGCAGCACCCGGCCTCACCCTACTAGAGCAGTCTGCAGCACCAGGCCTCACCCTACTAGAACAGTCTGCAGCACCCGGCCTCACCCTACTAGACCAGTCTGCAGCACCTCACCCTACTAGAACAGTCTGCAGCACCCGGCCTCACCCTACTAGAACAGTCTGCAGCACCCGGCCTCACCCTAGTAGAACAGTCTGCAGCACCCGGCCTCACCCTACTAGACCAGTCTGCAGCACCTCACCCTACTAGAACAGTCTGCAGCACCTCACCCTACTAGACCAGTCTGCAGCACCCGACCTCACCCTACTAGACCAGTCTGCAGCACCCGGCCTCACCCTACTAGAACAGTCTGTAGCACCAGGCCTCACCCTACTAGAACAGTCTGCAGCACCTCACCCTACTAGAACAGTCTGCAGCACCTGGCCTCACCCTACTAGACCAGTCTGCAGCACCCGGCCTCACCCTACTAGAACAGTCTGCAGCACCTGGCCTCACCCCACTAGAACAGTCTGCAGCACCCGGCCTCACCCTGCTAGACCAGTCTGCAGCACCCGGCCTCACCCTACTAGACCAGTCTGCAGCACCCGGCCTCACCCTGCTAGACCAGTCTGTAGCACCCGGCCTCACCCTGCTAGACCAGTCTGCAGCACCTCACCCTACTAGAACAGTCTGCAGCACCCGGCCTCACCCTACTAGACCAGTCTGCAGCACCTCACCCTACTAGACCAGTCTGCAGCACCTGGCCTCACCCTACTAGAACAGTCTGCAGCACCTCACCCTACTAGACCAGTCTGCAGCACCCGGCCTCACCCTACTAGAACAGTCTGCAGCACCAGGCCTCACCCTACTAGAACAGTCTGCAGCACCCGGCCTCACCCTACTAGACCAGTCTGCAGCACCCGGCCTCACCCTACTAGACCAGTCTGCAGCACCCGGCCTCACCCTACTAGACCAGTCTGCAGCACCCGGCCTCACCCTACTAGAACAGTCTGCAGCACCCGGCCTCACCCTACTAGAACAGTCTGCAGCACCTCACCCTACTAGAACAGTCTGCAGCACCCGGCCTCACCCTACTAGAACAGTCTGCAGAACCCGGCCTCACCCTACTAGAACAGTCTGCAGCACCCGGCCTCACCCTACTAGACCAGTCTGCAGCACCAGGCCTCACCCTACTAGAACAGTCTGCAGCACCCGGCCTCACCCTACTAGACCAGTCTGCAGCACCCGGCCTCACCCTACTAGAACAGTCTGCTGCACCTCACCCTACTAGAACAGTCTGCAGCACCCGGCCTCACCTTACTAGAACAGTCTGCAGCACCCGGCCTCACCCTTCTAGAACAGTCTGCAGCGCCCGGCCTCACCCTACTAGACCAGTCTGCAGCACCCGGCCTCACCCTACTAGAACAGTCTGCAGCACCCGGCCTCACCCTACTAGAACAGTCTGCAGCACCCGGCCTCACCCTACTAGACCAGTCTGCAGCACCCGGCCTCACCCTACTAGAACAGTCTGCAGCACCTGGCCTCACCCTACTAGAACAGTCTGCAGCACCTCACCCTACTAGAACAGTCTGCAGCGCCCGGCCTCACCCTACTAGACCAGTCTGCAGCACCTCACCCTACTAGAACAGTCTGCAGCACCTGGCCTCACCCTACTAGACCAGTCTGCAGCACCCGGTCTCACCCTACTAGACCAGTCTGCAGCACCTCACCCTACTAGACCAGTCTGCAGCACCCGGCCTCACCCTACTAGAACAGTCTGCAGCACCTCACCCTACTAGACCAGTCTGCAGCACCCGGCATCACCCTACTAGAACAGTCTGCAGCACCTCACCCTACTAGACCAGTCTGCAGCACATCACCCTACTAGAACAGTCTGCAGCCTCACCCTACTAGAACAGTCTACAGCACCCGGTCTCACCCTACTAGACCAGTCTGCAGCACCCGGCCTCACCCTACTAGACCAGTCTGCAGCACCCGGCCTCACCCTACTAGAACAGTCTGCAGCACCTGGCCTCACCCTACTAGAACAGTCTGCAGCACCCGGCCTCACCCTACTAGAACAGTCTGCAGCACCCGGCCTCACCCTACTAGAATAGTCTGCAGCACCTCACCCTACTAGACCAGTCTGCAGCACCAGGCCTCACCCTACTAGAACAGTCTGCAGCACCTGGCCTCACCCTACTAGAACAGTCTGCAGCACCCGGCCTCACCCTACTAGACCAGTCTGCAGCACCCGGCCTCACCCTACTAGACCAGTCTGCAGCACCAGGCCTCACCCTACTAGAACAGTCTGCAGCACCTGGCCTCACCCTACTAGAACAGTCTGCAGCACCCGGCCTCACCCTACTAGAACAGTCTGCAGCACCCGGCCTCACCCTACTAGAACAGTCTGCTGCACCCGGCCTCACCCTACTAGAACAGTCTGCAGCACCTGGCCTCACCCTACTAGAACAGTCTGCAGCACCCGGCCTCACCCTACTAGACCAGTCTGCAGCACCCGGCCTCACCCTACTAGAACAGTCTGCAGCACCCGGCCTCACCCTACTAGAACAGTCTGCAGCACCCGGCCTCACCCTACTAGACCAGTCTGCAGCACCCGGCCTCACCCTACTAGAACAGTCTGTAGCACCCGGCCTCACCCTACTAGAATCTGAAGTCAAATGTCTACTGTTTGCTGATGATCTGCTGCTTCTGTCACCAACCAAGGAGGGCCTACAGCAGCACCTAGATCTTCTGCACAGATTCTGTCAGACCTGGGCCCTGACAGTAAATCTCACTAAGACCAAAATAATGGTGTTCCAAAAAGGTCCAGCTGCCAGGACCACAAATACAAATTCCATCTAGACACCGTTGCCCTGGAGCACACAAACAACTATACATATCTTGGCCTAAACATCAGTGCCACAGTTAACTTCCTCAAATTTGTGAACGATTTGAGAGACAAGGCAAATAAAAAAAAATAATTTGACGTACCAATTAGGATCTGGCTAAAAATACTTGAATCAGTCATAGAGCCCATTGCCCTTTATGGTTGTGAGGTCTGGGGTCCGCTCAACAACCAAGAATTCACAAAATGGGACAAACACCAAATTGAGACTCTGCATGCAGAATTCTACAAAAATATCCTCCGTGTACAACGTAGAACACCAAATAATGCATGCAGAGCAGAATTAGGCCGATACCCACTAATTATCAAAATCCAGAAAAGAGACGTTAAATTCTACAACCACCTAAAAGGAAGCGATTCCCAAACCTTCCATAACAAAGCCATCACCTACAGAGAGATGAACCTGGAGAAGAGTCCCCTAAGCAAGCTGGTCCTGGGGCTCTGTTCACAAACACACCCCACAGAGCCCCAGGACAGCAACACAATTAGACCCAACCAAATCATGAGAAAACAAAAAGATAATTACTTGACACATTGGAAAGAATTAACAAAAAAACTGACCAAACTAGAATGCTATTTGGCCCTAAACAGAGAGTGACTGACCCAAACTTAAGGAAAGCTTTAACTATGTACAGACTCAGTGAGCATAGCCTTGCTATTGAGAAAGGCCGCCGTAGGCAGACATGGCTCTCAAGAGAAGACAGGCTATGTGCACATTGCCCACAAAATGAGGTGGAAACTGAGCTGCACTTCCTAACCTCCTGCCCAATGTATGACCATATTAGAGACACATATTTCCCTCAGATTACACAGACCCACAAAGTATTTGAAAACAAACCCAATTTTGATAAACTCCCATATCTACTGGGAGAAATACCACAGTGTCCATCACAGGAGCAAGATGTGTGACCTGTTGCCACAAGAAAAGGGCAACCAGTGAAGAACAAACACCATTGTAAATACAACCCATATTTAGCATATTTTTATTGAGACAGATCATACAAGACATAGGTTTTTATTTTGTCACACATCGAGAGACATGATTTACAGGTCTTTATTCACATTTACTGGTTACATACTAAATATGAGTACAATATATCAATAATAATAACTCCTGTTTGAAATAAACCATTACAAACAGCTTTTAACAAACATACAAAGCAAAAAGAATCAAGAACATACTTAAAAAGCCACTGAGTAATAACTGACAAACAGAAGGTTTAACTGACTATATAACTGACTATATAACTGACTATATAACTGACAGAACAGAAGGTTTAACTGACTATATAACTGACAGAACAGAAGGTTTAACTGACTATATAACTGACTATATAACTGACTATATAACTGACTATATAACTGACGAACAGAAGGTTTAACTGACTATATAACTGACTATATAACTGACTATATAACTGACTATATAACTGACTATATAACTGACTATATAACTGACGAACAGAAGGTTTAACTGACTATATAACTGACTATATAAGTGACTATACAACTGACTATATAACTGACAGAACAGAATGTTTAACTGACTATATAACTGACTATATAACTGACTATATAACTGACTATATAACTGACTATATAACTGACAGAACAGGTTTAACTGACTATATAACTGACTATATAACTGACTATATAACTGACTATATAACTGACTATATAACTGACTATATAACTGACTATATAACTGACAGAACAGAAGGTTTAACTGACTATATAACTGACTATATAACTGACTATATAACTGACTATATAACTGACTATATAACTGACAGAACAGAAGGTTTAACTGACTATATAACTGACTATATAACTGACTATATAACTGACTATATAACTGACTATATAACTGATAGAACAGAAGGTTTAACTGACTATATAACTGACTATATAACTGGCAAACAGAAGGATTAACTGACTATATAACTGACTATATAACTGACAAACAGAAGGTTTAACTGACTATATAACTGACTATATAACTGACTATATAACTGACTATATAACTGACAGAACAGAAGGTTTAACTGACTATATAACTGTCAGAACAGAATGTTTAACTGACTATATAACTGACTATATAACTGACTATATAACTGACTATATAACTGACAAACAGAAGGTTTAACTGACTATATAACTGACTATATAACTGACTATATAACTGACTATATAACTGACTATATAACTGACTATATAACTGACTATATAACTGACAGAACAGAAGGTTTAACTGACTATATAACTGACTATATAACTGACTATATAACTGACTATATAACTGACTATATAACTGACAGAACAGAAGGTTTAACTGACTATATAACTGACTATATAACTGACTATATAACTGACTATATAACTGACTATATAACTGATAGAACAGAAGGTTTAACTGACTATATAACTGACTATATAACTGGCAAACAGAAGGATTAACTGACTATATAACTGACTATATAACTGACAAACAGAAGGTTTAACTGACTATATAACTGACTATATAACTGACTATATAACTGACTATACAACTGACAGAACAGAAGGTTTAACTGACTATATAACTGTCAGAACAGAATGTTTAACTGACTATATAACTGACTATATAACTGACTATATAACTGACTATATAACTGACTATATAACTGGCAAACAGAAGGATTAACTGACTATATAACTGACTATATAACTGACAAACAGAAGGTTTAACTGACTATATAACTGACTATATAACAGACAAACAGAAGGTTTAACTGACTATATAACTGACTATATAACTGACAAACAGAAGGTTTAACTGACTATATAACTGACAGAACAGAATGTTTAACTGACTATATAACTGACAGAACAGAATGTTTAACTGACTATATAACTGACTATATAACTGACTATATAACTGGCAAACAGAAGGATTAACTGACTATATAACTGACTATATAACTGACAAACAGAAGGTTTAACTGACTATATAACTGACTATATAACTGACAAACAGAAGGTTTAACTGACTATATAACTGACAGAACGGAAGGTTTAACTGACTATATAACTGACAGAACAGAAGGTTTAACTGAATATATAACTGACAGAACAGAAGGTTTAACTGACTATATAACTGACTATATAACTGACTATATAACTGGCAAACAGAAGGATTAACTGACTATATAACTGACTATATAACTGACAAACAGAAGGTTTAACTGACTATATAACTGACTATATAACGGACTATATAACAAACAGAACAGAATGTTTAACTGACTATATAACTGACAAACAGAAGGTATAACTGACTATATAACTGACAGAACAGAAGGTTTAACTGACTATATAACTGACAGAACAGAAGGTTTAACTGACTATATAACTGACTATATAACTGACAAACAGAAGGTATAACTGACTATATAACTGACAGAACAGAATGTATAACTGACTATATAACTGACACAACAGAAGGTTTAACTGACTATATAACTGACAGAACAGAAGGTTTAACTGACTATATAACTGACAAACAGAAGGTTTAACTGACTATATAACTGACTATATAACTGACAAACAGAAGGTTTAACTGACTATATAACTGACTATATAACTGACAAACAGAAGGTTTAACTGACTATATAACTGACAGAACAGAAGGTATAACTGACTATATAACTGACAGAACAGAAGGTTTAACTGACTATATAACTGACTATATAACTGACTATATAACTGACTATATAACTGACAAACAGAAGGTATAACTGACTATATAACTGACAGAACAGAATGTTTAACTGACTATATAACTGACAGAACAGAATGTTTAACTGACTATATAACTGACTATATAACTGACTATATAACTGGCAAACAGAAGGATTAACTGACTATATAACTGACTATATAACTGACAAACAGAAGGTTTAACTGACTATATAACTGACTATATAACTGACAAACAGAAGGTTTAACTGACTATATAACTGACAGAACAGAAGGTTTAACTGACTATATAACTGACAGAACAGAAGGTTTAACTGACTATATAACTGACAGAACAGAAGGTTTAACTGACTATATAACTGACTATATAACTGACTATATAACTGGCAAACAGAAGGATTAACTGACTATATAACTGACTATATAACTGACAAACAGAAGGTTTAACTGACTATATAACTGACTATATAACGGACTATATAACAAACAGAACAGAATGTTTAACTGACTATATAACTGACAAACAGAAGGTATAACTGACTATATAACTGACAGAACAGAAGGTTTAACTGACTATATAACTGACAGAACAGAAGGTTTAACTGACTATATAACTGACTATATAACTGACAAACAGAAGGTATAACTGACTATATAACTGACAGAACAGAATGTATAACTGACTATATAACTGACACAACAGAAGGTTTAACTGACTATATAACTGACAGAACAGAAGGTTTAACTGACTATATAACTGACAAACAGAAGGTTTAACTGACTATATAACTAACAAACAGAAGGTTTAACTGACTATATAACTGACTATATAACTGACAGAACAGAATGTTTAACTGACTATATAACTGACAGAACAGAAGGTTTAACTGACTATATAACTGACTATATAACTGACAAACAGAAGGTTTAACTGACTATATAACTGACTATATAACTGACTATATAACTGACTATATAACTGACAGAACAGAATGTTTAACTTACTATATAACTGACTATATAAACTGACTATATAACTGACTATATAACTGATAGAACAGAAGGTTTAACTGACTATATAACTGACTATATAACTGACTATATAACTGACTATATAAACTGACTATATAAACTGACAGAACAGAACGTTTAACTGACTATATAACTGACTATATAACTGACTATATAACTGACTATATAACTGACTATATAACTGACAGAACAGAAGGTTTAACTGACTATATAACTGACTATATAACTGACTATATAACTGACTATATAACTGACTATATAACTGATAGAACAGAAGGTTTAACTGACTATATAACTGACTATATAACTGACTATATAACTGACTATATAACTGACTATATAACTGATAGAACAGAAGGTTTAACTGACTATATAACTGACTATATAACTGACTATATAACTGACTATATAACTGACTATATAACTGACAGAACAGAAGGTTTAACTGACTATATAACTGACTATATAACTGACTATATAACTGACTATATAACTGACTATATAACAGACAGAACAGAATGTTTAACTGACTATATAACTGACTATATAACTGACTATATAACTGACTATATAACTGACAGAACAGAAGGTTTAACTGACTATATAACTGACTATATAACTGACTATATAACTGACTATATAACTGACAGAACAGAATGTTTAACTGACTATATAACTGACAGAACAGAAGGTTTAACTGACTATATAACTGACTATATAACTGACTATATAACTGACAGAACAGAAGGTTTAACTGACTATATAACTGACTATATAACTGACAGAACAGAAGGTTTAACTGACTATATAACTGACTATACAACTGACAGAACAGAAGGTTTAACTGACTATATAACTGACAGAACAGAAGGTTTAACTGACTATATAACTGACAGAACAGAAGGTTTAACTGACTATATAACTGACTATATAACTGACTATATAACTGACAGAACAGAATGTTTAACTGACTATATAACTGACAGAACAGAAGGTTTAACTGACTATATAACTGACTATATAACTGACTATATAACTGACAGAACAGAAGGTTTAACTGACTATATAACTGACTATATAACTGACAGAACAGAAGGTATAACTGACTATATAACTGACAGAACAGAAGGTTTAACTGACTATATAACAGACTATATAACTGACTATATAACTGACAGAACAGAAGGTTTAACTGACTATATAACTGACTATATAACTGACTACATAACTGACAGAACAGAAGGTTTAACTGACTATATAACTGACAGAACAGAAGGTATAACTGACTATATAACTGACTATATAACTGACTATTTAACTGACTATATAACTGACTATATAACTGACAGAACAGAAGGTTTAACTGACTATATAACTGACTATATAACTGACAGAACAGAAGGTTTAACTGACTATATAACTGACTATATAACTGACTATATAACTGACTATTTAACTGACTATATAACTGACTATATAACTGACAGAACAGAAGGTTTAACTGACTATATAACTGATAGAACAGAAGGTTTAACTGACTATATAACTGACTATATAACTGACAAACAGAAGGTATAACTGACTATATAACTGACAGAACAGAAGGTTTAACTGACTATATAGCTGACTATATAACTGACTATATAACTGACTATATAACTGACAGAACAGAAGGTTTAACTGACTATATAACTGACAAACAGAAGGTTTAACTGACTATATAACTGACAAACAGAAGGTTTAACTGACTATATAACTGACTATTTAACTGACAGAACAGAAGGTTTAACTGACTATATAGCTGACTATATAACTGACTATATAGCTGACTATATAACTGACAGAACAGAAGGTTTAACTGACTATATAACTGACAAACAGAAGGTTTAACTGACTATATAACTGACAAACAGAAGGTTTAACTGACTATATAACTGACAAACAGAAGGTTTAACTGACTATATAACTGACTATATAACTGATAGAACAGAAGGTTTAACTGACTATATAACTGACTATATAACTGGCAAACAGAAGGATTAACTGACTATATAACTGATAGAACAGAAGGTTTAACTGACTATATAACTGACTATATAACTGACAAACAGAAGGTTTAACTGACTATATCACTGACAGAACAGAATGTTTAACTGACTATATAGCTGACTATATAACTGACAGAACAGAAGGTTTAACTGACTATATAACTGACAAACAGAAGGTATAACTGACTATATAACTGATAGAACAGAAGGTTTAACTGACTATATAACTGACTATATAACTGACAAACAGAAGGTTTAACTGACTATATCACTGACAGAACAGAATGTTTAACTGACTATATAACTGACAAACAGAAGGTTTAACTGACTATATAACTGACAAACAGAAGGTTTAACTGACTATATAACTGACTATATAACTGACAGAACAGAATGTTTAACTGACTATATAACTGACTATATAACTGACAGAACAGAAGGTTCTATATAACTATATGACTATATAACTGACTATATAACTGACTATATAACTGACAGAACAGAAGGTTTAACTGACTATATAACTGACTATATAACTGACAGAACAGAAGGTTTAACTGACTATATAACTGACAAACAGAAGGTTTAACTGACTATATAACTTACTATATAACTGACAAACAGAAAGTTTAACTGACTATATAACTGACTATATAACTGACAGAACAGAAGGTTTAACTGACTATATAACTGACAAACAGAAGGTTTAACTGACTATATAACTGACTATATAACTGACAGAACAGAAAGTTTAACTGACTATATAACTGACAGAACAGACTTGGTTAGAAGTTACTTATTGGTATAGAACAGAAATAGGGATTCCTATATGTTATGGAATCCAGGTGTGTTTGTGTTTGTTTCAATAAGGGTGTGTGTGTGTGTGTGTGTGTGTGTGTGTGTGTGTGTGTGTGTGTGTGTGTGTGTGTGTGTGTGTGTGTGTGTGTGTGTGTGTGTGTTTCAGTAATTGTGTGTATGTTTGTGTGTTCGCTTCGTCTCAAGTCCAAACCTCTCAGGTGAGCTCCTTGGCGGAGGTGGACCCTCGGGGGTTGCCGTGGTAACTAGCGTGTGTCAGGAGTGTATGTCGGGTCCCGTGACGATTCACCCCGTTGTTTGCGATGCTACCATGATGACCTCCCTGACTCCTCCTCCTGGCAGAGAAGAAGATGAAGAAATGCATTATGGTCTGTTTTTGAAGAAACTTAAAACATGATGCAGAACCTACACACAAACACACACGCGCACACAAACACACAAACACGCGCACACACACACACTCTCTCTGCTACGGTACCTGTCGCTGCGGTCGTTGTGTGGGTCTGCGGAGCAGGACTCGAAGCGGCTCAGGGTGTAGATGCTGCTCTGTCTGTTGGCATGGAAACGGGCGCTGTGTAGTTCCATCTGGTCGTATTCAGACAGACGGACGAACGGACAGCAGCGCATTGCACGCTTAAACCCTACACGGAACCTGTTATTGAGACAGCAGTAGAGGATAGGATTGTACATGGTGTGTGTTCCTAGCTCCTACCTGTTATTGAGACAGCAGTAGAGGATAGGATTGTACATGGTGTGTGTTCCTAGCTCCTACCTGTTATTGAGACAGCAGTAGAGGATAGGATTGTACATGGTGTGTGTTCCTAGCTCCTACCTGTTATTGAGACAGCAGTAGAGGATAGGATTGTACATGGTGTGTGTTCCTAGCTCCTACCTGTTATTGAGACAGCAGTAGAGGATAGGATTGTACATGGTGTGTGTTCCTAGCTCCTACCTGTTATTGAGACAGCAGTAGAGGATAGGATTGTACATGGTGTGTGTTCCTAGCTCCTACCTGTTATTGAGACAGCAGTAGAGGATAGGATTGTACATGGTTTGTGTTCCTAGCTCCTACCTGTTATTGAGACAGCAGTAGAGGATAGGATTGTACATGGTGTGTGTTCCTAGCTCCTACCTGTTATTGAGACAGCAGTAGAGGATAGGATTGTACATGGTGTGTGTTCCTAGCTCCTACCTGTTATTGAGACAGCAGTAGAGGATAGGATTGTACATGGTGTGTGTTCCTAGCTCCTACCTGTTATTGAGACAGCAGTAGAGGATAGGATTGTGCATGGTGTGTGTTCCTAGCTCCTAACTGTTATTGAGACAGCAGTAGAGGATAGGATTGTGCATGGTGTGTGTTCCTAGCTCCTACCTGTTATTGAGACAGCAGTAGAGGATAGGATTGTGCATGGTGTGTGTTCCTAGCTCCTACCTGTTATTGAGACAGCAGTAGAGGATAGGATTGTACATGGTGTGTGTTCCTAGCTCCTACCTGTTATTGAGACAGCAGTAGAGGATAGGATTGTACATGGTGTGTGTTCCTAGCTCCTACCTGTTATTGAGACAGCAGTAGAGGATAGGATTGTACATGGTGTGTGTTCCTAGCTCCTACCTGTTATTGAGACAGCAGTAGAGGATAGGATTGTACATGGTGTGTGTTCCTAGCTCCTACCTGTTATTGAGACAGCAGTAGAGGATAGGATTGTACATGGTGTGTGTTCCTAGCTCCTACCTGTTATTGAGACAGCAGTAGAGGATAGGATTGTACATGGTGTGTGTTCCTAGCTCCTACCTGTTATTGAAACAGCAGTAGAGGATAGGATTGTACATGGTGTGTGTTCCTAGCTCCTACCTGTTATTGAGACAGCAGTAGAGGATAGGATTGTACATGGTGTGTGTTCCTAGCTCCTACCTGTTATTGAGACAGCAGTAGAGGATAGGATTGTACATGGTGTGTGTTCCTAGCTCCTACCTGTTATTGAGACAGCAGTAGAGGATAGGATTGTACATGGTGTGTGTTCCTAGCTCCTACCTGTTATTGAGACAGCAGTAGAGGATAGGATTGTACATGGTGTGTGTTCCTAGCTCCTACCTGTTATTGAGACAGCAGTAGAGGATAGGATTGTACATGGTGTGTGTTCCTAGCTCCTACCTGTTATTGAGACAGCAGTAGAGGATAGGATTGTACATGGTGTGTGTTCCTAGCTCCTAACTGTTATTGAGACAGCAGTAGAGGATAGGATTGTGCATGGTGTGTGTTCCTAGCTCCTACCTGTTATTGAGACAGCAGTAGAGGATAGGATTGTGCATGGTGTGTGTTCCTAGCTCCTACCTGTTATTGAGACAGCAGTAGAGGATAGGATTGTACATGGTGTGTGTTCCTAGCTCCTACCTGTTATTGAGACAGCAGTAGAGGATAGGATTGTACATGGTGTGTGTTCCTAGCTCCTACCTGTTATTGAGACAGCAGTAGAGGATAGGATTGTACATGGTGTGTGTTCCTAGCTCCTACCTGTTATTGAGACAGCAGTAGAGGATAGGATTGTACATGGTGTGTGTTCCTAGCTCCTACCTGTTATTGAGACAGCAGTAGAGGATAGGATTGTACATGGTGTGTGTTCCTAGCTCCTACCTGTTATTGAGACAGCAGTAGAGGATAGGATTGTACATGGTGTGTGTTCCTAGCTCCTACCTGTTATTGAGACAGCAGTAGAGGATAGGATTGTACATGGTGTGTGTTCCTAGCTCCTAACTGTTATTGAGACAGCAGTAGAGGATAGGATTGTACATGGTGTGTGTTCCTAGCTCCTACCTGTTATTGAGACAGCAGTAGAGGATAGGATTGTGCATGGTGTGTGTTCCTAGCTCCTACCTGTTATTGAGACAGCAGTAGAGGATAGGATTGTACATTGTGTGTGTTCCTAGCTCCTACCTGTTATTGAGACAGCAGTAGAGGATAGGATTGTACATGGTGTGTGTTCCTAGCTCCTACCTGTTATTGAGACAGCAGTAGAGGATAGGATTGTACATGGTGTGTGTTCCTAGCTCCTACCTGTTATTGAGACAGCAGTAGAGGATAGGATTGTGCATGGTGTGTGTTCCTAGCTCCTACCTGTTATTGAGACAGCAGTAGATGATAGGATTGTACATGGTGGAGCTCATAGCCAGCCACAACACTGACAGATACACCTGTTGGATGAGAATAATGTATAATTAATGTTAAATATTAGTAATGACTGTATAGATCATCAGTGGTTGAATTGGGCCGGAACACAACGGGACTGACTACCGGCACCTCCAATGTTCTATTAAATCACATGTAATTTGTCACATGCTTGGTAAACAGCAGGTGAGAGTAACAGTTAAATACTTAGTTCCCAACAACGCAGAGAGAGACAACAGGTGTAGACTAACATTTAAATACTTAGTTACGGGCCTTTCCCAACGACGCAGAGAGAGACAACAGGTGTAGACTAACAGTTAAATGCTTAGTTACGGGCCCTTCCCAACAACGCAGAGAGAGACAACAGGTGTAGACTAACAGTTAAATGCTTAGTTACGGGCCCATCACAGTCGTGTCGTCAGCAAACTTAATGATGGTGTTTGAGTGAGTGAACAGGGAGTACAGGAGGGGACTAAGCATGCACCCCTGAGGGCCCCCCGTGTTGACGGTCCGTGTTGAGGTGCTGCCCACCAGGAAGTCCAGGATCCAGTTGCAAAGGGAGCTGTTTATTTCCAGGGTCCTTAGCTTATTGATGAGCTTTTTGAGCACTATGGTGTTGAACGCTGAGCTGTAGTCAATGAACAGCATTCTCACGTAGGTGTTCCTTTTGTCCAGGTGGGAAAGGGCAGTGTTGAGTGCAGTAGAGATTGCATCATCTGTTGATCTGTTTGGGCGGTATGCAAATTGGAGTGGGTCTAGTGTTTCTGGGATAATGGTGTTGATGTGAGCCATGACCAGCCTTTCAAATTATTTTGTGGATTCTGATTTGAGTGCTACGGGGCGATAGTCATTTATTGGTATTCATTTAGGCAGGTTACCTTGGCGTTCTTGGACACAGGGACTATGGTGGGCTGCTTGAAACATGTAGATATTACAGACTGGGTCAGGGAGAGGTTGAAAATGTCAGGGAAGACACTTGCCAGCTGGTCAGCGCATGCTCTGGGTATTTGTCCTGGTAATCCGTTCTGCAGCATTGTAAATGTTAACCTGTATAAAGGTCTTACTCACATCGGAACTCCTGGTCCGGATTAGTGTCCCGGTCCTTGAAAGTGGAAGCTTTAGCCTTTAGCTTAGTGCAGATGTTGCCTGTAATCCATGGCTTCTGGTTGGGATATGTACGTACGATCACTGTGGGGACAACGTCGTCGACACATGTATTCAAGAAGTTGGTGACTGATGTGGTAAATTCCTCAAAGCCATCTGTGCTATCGAAAAAGTCCTGTAGCTTAGCATCCGCTTCAACAGACCACTTCCGTATTGAGCGGGTCATTGGTACTTCCTGTTCTCTTGTAAGCAGCAATCATGAGGATAGAGTTATGGTCAGATTTGCCAAATGGAGGGCAAGGGAGAGCTTTGTACGTATTTTCTGTGTGTGGAGTAAAGGTGATCCAGAGCTTTTCCACCTCTAGTTGCACAGGTGACACACTGGTTGAAATTAGGTCAAAAGGATTTCAGTTTCCCTGCATTAAAGTCACCGGCCACTAGGAGTGCCGCCTCTGGATGAGCACTTTCTTGTTTGCTTATGGCGGAACAGCTCTTTAAGAGCGGAACAGCTCTTTTGGCGGTACAGCTCTTTAAGTCTGGTCTTAGTCCCAGCATCGGTTTGTGGTGGTAAATAGACAGCTAAGAAAAATGTATGTAAAAACTCTCTTGGTAGATTGTGTGGTCTACAGCTTATCATGAGGTACTCTACCTCAGGTGGGAAAAACCTCGAGACTTCTTTAATATTAGATTTCGAGCACCAGCTGTTATTGATAAAGAGACACACCCCTAGTCTTACCTGAGGCTGCCGTCTGGTCTGGACGATGCATGGAGAAATCTTGAGATATACACTGAGTATACAAAACATTAAGAACACCTGCTCTTTCCATAACATAGATTGACCAGGTGATTCCAGGTGAAAACTTTGATCCCGTATTGATGTCACATCCTGTTACATCCGATTCAATCAGTGTAGATGAAGAAGAGGAGACATGTTAAAGAAGGATTAATATGTGCCGGTACAGACAGACAGACTGACCTGTTGTATAGACTTGACTCTGTTCAGTTGTCTGTTGAGTCCTGTTATCATGAAGTAGAGGTGGTAGGGGAGCCAGCAGACTGCAAACGTTACCACCACAATCATCATCATCTTCACCACCTAGACAACAGGACAATTAATAAAGACAATGTGTGTGTCCGCGTGTGTCCGTGTGTATGCCGTGTCTCCGTCCGCGTGTGTCCGTGTGTATGCCGTGTCTCCGTCCGCGTGTGTCCGTGTGTATGCCGTGTCTCCGTCCGCGTGTGTCCGTGTGTATGCCGTGTCTCCGTCCGCGCGTGTCCGTGTGTATGCCGTGTCTCCGTCCGCGTGTGTCCGTGTGTATGCCGTGTCTCCGTCCGCGTGTGTCCGTGTGTATGCCGTGTCTCCGTCCGCGTGTGTCCGTGTGTATGCCGTGTCTCCATCCGTGTGTATGCCGTGTCTCCGTCCGTGTGTGTCCGTGTGTATGCCGTGTCTCCGTCCGTGTGTGTCCGTGTGTATGCCGTGTCTCCGTCCGCGTGTGTCCGTGTGTATGCCGTGTCTCCGTCCGCGTGTGTCCGTGTGTATGCCGTGTCTCCGTCCGCGTGTGTCCGTGTGTGTCCGTGTGTATGCCGTGTCTCCGTCCATGTGTGTCCGTGTGTATGCCGTGTCTCCGTCCGTGTGTGTCCGTGTGTATGTCGTGTCTCCGTCCGTGTGTGTCCGTGTGCATGTCGTGTCTCCGTCCGTGTGTATCCGTGTGTATGCCGTGTCTCCGTCCGTGTGTGTCCGTGTGTATGTCGTGTCTCCGTCCGTGTGTGTCCGTGTGTTTGACGTGTCTCCGTCCGTGTGTCCGTGTGTATGCCGTGTCTCCGTCCGTGTGTGTCCGTGTGTATGCCGTGTCTCCGTCCGTGTGTGTCCGTGTGTATGCCGTGTCTCCGTCCGTGTGTATGCCGTGTTTCCGTCCGCGTGTGTCCGTGTGTATGCCGTATCTCCGTCCATGTGTGTCCGTGTGTATGCCGTATCTCCGTCCATGTGTGTCCGTGTGTATGCCGTATCTCCGTCCATGTGTGTCCGTGTGTATGCCGTGTCTCCATCCCTGTGTGTCCGTGTGTATGCCGTGTCTCCGTCCGTGTGTATCCGTGTGTATGTCATGTCTCCATCCGTGTGTGTCCGTGTGTATGCCGTGTCTCCGTCCGTGTGTATGTCGTGTCTCCGTCCGTGTGTATGCCGTGTCTCCGTCCGTGTGTATGCCGTGTCTCCGTCCGCGTGTGTCCGTGTGTGTCCGTGTGTATGTCGTGTCTCCATACGTGTGTGTCCGTGTGTATGCCGTGTCTCCGTCCGTGTGTATCCGTGTGTATGTCATGTCTCCATCCGTGTGTGTCCGTGTGTATGCCGTGTCTCCGTCCGTGTGTATGTCGTGTCTCCATCCGTGTGTGTCCGTGTGTATGCCGTGTCTCCGTCCGTGTGTATGCCGTGTCTCCGTCCGTGTGTATGCCGTGTCTCCATCCGTGTGTGTCCGTGTGTATGCCGTGTCTCCATCCCTGTGTGTCCGTGTGTATGCCTTGTCTCCGTCCGCGTGTGTCCGTGTGTATGTCGTGTCTCCATACGTGTGTGTCTGTGTGTATGTCGTGTCTCCGTCCGTGTGTATGCCGTGTCTCCGTCCGTGTGTATCCGTGTGTATGTCATGTCTCCATCCGTGTGTGTCCGTGTGTATGCCGTGTCTCCGTCCGTGTGTATGCCGTGTCTCCATCCGTGTGTGTCCGTGTGTATGTCGTGTCTCCGTCCGTGTGTATGCCGTGTCTCCGTCCGTGTGTATGCCGTGTCTCCGTCCGTGTGTATGTCGTGTCTCCATCCGTGTGTATGCCGTGTCTCCGTCCGTGTGTATGCCGTGTCTCCGTCCGTGTGTATGCCGTGTCTCCGTCCGTGTGTATGCCGTGTGTATGCCGTGTCTCCATCCGTGTGTATGCCGTGTGTATGCCGTGTGTATGCCGTGTCTCCATCCGTGTGTATGCCGTGTGTATGCCGTGTGTATGCCGTGTCTCCTTCCGTGTGTGTCCGTGTGTATGCCGTGTGTATGCCATGTCTCCGTCCGTGTGTATGCCGTGTGTATGCCGTGTCTCCGTCCGTGTGTATGCCGTGTCTCCTTCCGTGTGTATGCCGTGTGTATGCCGTGTCTCCGTCCGTGTGTATGCCGTGTCTCCGTCCGTGTGTATGCCGTGTGTATGCCGTGTCTCCGTCCGTGTGTATGCCGTGTCTCCGTCCGTGTGTATGCCGTGTGTATGCCGTGTGTATGCCGTGTCTCCTTCCGTGTGTGTCCGTGTGTATGCCGTGTCTCCGTCCGTGTGTGTCCGTGTGTATGCCGTGTCTCCGTCCGCGTGTGTCCGTGTGTATGCCGTGTCTCCATCCGTGTGTATGCCGTGTCTCCGTCCGTGTGTGTCCATGTGTATGTCGTGTCTCCGTCCGTGTGTGTCCGTGTGTATGTCGGGTCTCCGTCCGTGTGTGTCCGTGTGTATGCCGTGTCTCCGTCCGTGTGTGTCCGTGTGTATGTCGTGTCTCCGTCCGTGTGTGTCCGTGTGTATGTCGTGTCTCCGTCCATGTGTGTCCGTGTGTATGCCGTGTCTTCGTCCATGTGTGTCCGTGTGTATGTCGTGTCTCCGTCCGTGTGTGTCCGTGTGTATGCCGTGTCTCCGTCCGTGTGTGTCCGTGTGTATACCGTGTCTCCGTCCGTGTGTGTCCGTGTGTATGCCGTGTCTCCGTTCGTGTGTGTCCGTGTGTATGCCGTGTCTCCGTCCGTGTGTATGCCGTGTTTCCGTCCGCGTGTGTCCGTGTGTATGCCGTATCTCCGTCCATGTGTGTCCGTGTGTATGCCGTGTCTCCATCCCTGTGTGTCCGTGTGTATGCCGTGTCTCCGTCCGTGTGTATCCGTGTGTATGTCATGTCTCCATCCGTGTGTGTCCGTGTGTATGCCGTGTCTCTGTCCGTGTGTATGTCGTGTCTCCGTCCGTGTGTATGCCGTGTCTCCGTCCGTGTGTATGCCGTGTCTCCGTCCGCGTGTGTATGTCGTGTCTCCATACGTGTGTGTCCGTGTGTATGTCGTGTCTCCATACGTGTGTGTCCGTGTGTATGCCGTGTCTCCGTCCGTGTGTATCCGTGTGTATGTCATGTCTCCATCCGTGTGTGTCCGTGTGTATGCCGTGTCTCCGTCCGTGTGTATGTCGTGTCTCCATCCGTGTGTGTCCGTGTGTATGCCGTGTCTCCGTCCGTGTGTATGCCGTGTCTCCGTCCGTGTGTATGCCGTGTCTCCATCCGTGTGTGTCCGTGTGTATGCCGTGTCTTCGTCCGTGTGTGTCCGTGTGTATGTCGTGTCTCCATCCCTGTGTGTCCGTGTGTATGCCGTGTCTCCGTCCGCGTGTGTCCGTGTGTGTCCGTGTGTATTTCGTGTCTCCATACGTGTGTGTCCGTGTGTATGTCGTGTCTCCGTCCGTGTGTATGCCGTGTCTCCGTCCGTGTGTATCCGTGTGTATGTCATGTCTCCATCCGTGTGTGTCCGTGTGTATGCCGTGTCTCCGTCCGTGTGTATGCCGTGTCTCCATCCGTGTGTGTCCGTGTGTATGTCATGTCTCCATCCGTGTGTGTCCGTGTGTATGCCGTGTCTCCGTCCGTGTGTATGCCGTGTCTCCGTCCGTGTGTATGCCGTGTCTCCGTCCGTGTGTATGTCGTGTCTCCGTCCGTGTGTATGCCGTGTCTCCGTCCGTGTGTATGCCGTGTCTCCGTCCGTGTGTATGCCGTGTCTCCGTCCGTGTGTATGCCGTGTCTCCGTCCGTGTGTATGCCGTGTGTATGCCGTGTCTCCGTCCGTGTGTATGCCGTGTGTATGCCGTGTGTATGCCGTGTCTCCGTCCGTGTGTGTCCGTGTGTATGCCGTGTCTCCGTCCGTGTGTGTCCGTGTGTATGCCGTGTCTCCGTCCGTGTGTGTCCGTGTACCTTCCTCTTGGCTTGTATCTGTAGATGGTAGTTATCTTTAGAGTCACCAGGTATCTCTCCTCCCCACAGTGTCCTCCCCACCAGACTGTAGGTACCAGCCATCACCACTAGAGGCAGCACATACACCAACACTGCTACTATTATATGGTACCTGGAGAGAGACAGAGGGAGAGAGAGACAGAGGGAGAGAGAGACAGAGGGAGAGAGAGACAGAGGGAGAGAGAGACAGAGGGAGAGAGAGACAGACGGAGAGAGAGACAGAGGGAGAGAGAGACAGAGAAAGGGAGAGGGAGAGCGAGAGGGAGAGGGAGAGCGAGAGGGAGAGTGAGAGAGAGAGAGAGAGATATGGAAAAGACAGATAAATGAACGAATGAAGGAAGCTATAAGTATATAGACACATGAACGAGTCCTGTGCAGTGAGTTACTAACATGAACGAGTCCTGTGCAGTGAGTTACTAACATGAATGAGTCCTGTGCAGTGAGTTACTAACATGAATGAGTCCTGTGCAGTGAGTTACTAACATGAATGAGTCCTTTGCAGTGAGTTACTAACAGGAATGAGTCCTGTGCAGTGAGTTACTAACAGGAATGAGTCCTGTGCAGTGAGTTACTAACAGGAACGAGTCCTGTGCAGTGAGTTACTAACATGAACGAGTCCTGTGCAGTGAGTTACTAACATGAATGAGTCCTGTGCAGTGAGTTACTAACATGAATGAGTCCTGTGCAGTGAGTTACTAACAGGAATGAGTCCTGTGCAGTGAGTTACTAACAGGAACGAGTCCTGTGCAGTGAGTTACTAACATGAACGAGTCCTGTGCAGTGAGTTACTAACATGAATGAGTCCTGTGCAGTGAGTTACTAACATGAATGAGTCCTGTGCAGTGAGTTACTAACAGGAATGAGTCCTGTGCAGTGAGTTACTAACATGAATGAGTCCTGTGCAGTGAGTTACTAACAGGAATGAGTCCTGTGCAGTGAGTTACTAACATGAATGAGTCCTGTGCAGTGCGAGGCCAGTAGACGTAACACAGTGTCCTCTGCCCAATCTGTCTGGTGGTTGAGTAGTAACACAGCGGGAACGCTAGTACAACCGCCATGCCCCAGATACAGCCTATCACAGACCTGGTTACCGTTGCCGAGAGGCGGGGCTTGAGTGGGTGGATGATGGCCATGTACCTAGGTAAACAGGAGGTGACATAAGGAGAGGTCAGGGGTTAGAGGTCAGAGGTCAACTCTGGGTACAGTTCCTAATACTGCTAGATCAGGTGCTTTGTGTTTATGTTTGGACACCTCTTCTCCAGAAGAGTGCACTAGTTTACACCCCCTCATGCATTTAAAATCATTGGATTGGTACAAGAACAGCTGGAGGGAGTTTCCAATACATTCCTCACACCAGTTCATTCCTTTTGAATTCATTAGAGGGAGTGTACGAATGCAGACTTCAGGAGAAGAGAATCTGAACATAGAATCTGTGAACAAAGTTATCCACAAAACTAAAGCATTACCAGAACTGATTAAACTAATCACACTCGTCAGTCAAGTCTGCCCCCCACTGAGGATCTCCTGAAGCTAAGCAGCGGTTGTCCAGGTCAGTCCCTGGATGGGAGACCAGCCAGATGGAAGTGAAGGGGTGTCTGCCCCCCACTGAGGATCTCCTGAAGCTACAGGGGTTGTCCAGGTCAGTCCCTGGATGGGAGACCAGCCAGATGGAAGTGAAGGGGTGTCTGCCCCCCACTGATGATCTCCTGAAGCTAAGCAGGGGTTGTCCAGGTCAGTCCCTGGATGGGAGACCAGCCAGATGGAAGTGAAGGGGTGTTTGAGGACCAGCAGGACAACTCATCCTTGTCTAGACCCCTATGGCCAAGGGAAACGTTCAAGGTTGAATCAATTATATTTCCCCTTTTACTTGTTCCTGTCCTGCCCCCTTCCATCTCCATCTTTCTACCCCTTCATCTCTCTCTCCATCTCTCTCCCTCTCCATCTCTCTATCCCTTACCCTCTCCATCTCCATCTTTCTACCCCTGCATCTCTCTCTCTCCATCTCCATCTCTCTATCCCTTACCCTCTCCATCTCCATCTCTCTACCCCTTCATCTCTCTCTCTCCATCTCTCTCCCTGTCCATCTCTCTACCCCTTCCCTTCTCCATCTCTCTCCATCTCTCTCACCTTCATCTCTCTCTCTCCATCTCTCTCCCTTCTCCATCTCTCTCTCTCCATCTCCTTAGCCCCCTTCTTCTCTCTCCCTCTATCTCCATCTCTCTACCCCCTTCCCCTCTCCATCTCTCTTGTCTCTTTCCCCTCTCTGTCCTATTTCCATCCTCTTTCTCACTCTCTCTCTTTCTCTCTGCATCCATTCTCTGGATCTTGACCTCTACACAGCTGATCTTCCCTTTAGGACAGACCCCTTTCTGTTGACACGCACACTAGAGTGGCAGACATGATGCCTTGGAGGAATTGTCATCGGCATCCTATTTTCAGACATCAACACCTGCCTAGGGGTCTGGGGTTGATGTCAAGCTCAGTGGTCTTGTCACAGGCCTGATTACATTCTGACATCCTGTAGCGAACTGAACTCCCCTCCATGGGTAAGGACCATCCTGAACTCCCCTCCATGGGTAAGGACCATCCTGAACTCCCCTCCATGGGTAAGGACCATCCTGAACTCCCCTCCATGGGTAAGGACCATCCTGAACTCCCCTCCATGGGTAAGGACCATCCTGAACTCCCCTCCATGGGTAAGGACCATCCTGATGACTCCCCTCCCTGGGTAAGGACCATCCTGAACTCCCCTCCATGGGTAAGGACCATCCTGATGACTCCCCTCCATGGGTAAGGACCATCCTGATGACTCCCCTCCCTGGGTAAGGACCATCCTGAACTCCCCTCCATGGGTAAGGACCATCCTGATGACTCCCCTCCATGGGTAAGGACCATCCTGAACTCCCCTCCATGGGTAAGGACCATCCTGAACTCCCCTCCATGGGTAAGGACCATCCTGAACTCCCCTCCATGGGTAAGGACCATCCTGAACTCCCCTCCATGGGTAAGGACCATCCTGAACTCCCCTCCATGGGTAAGGACCATCCTGAACTCCCCTCCATGGGTAAGGACCATCCTGAACTCCCCTCCATGGGTAAGGACCATCCTGAACTCCCCTCCATGGGTAAGGACCATCCTGAACTCCCCTCCATGGGTAAGGACCATCCTGATGACTCCCCTCCATGGGTAAGGACCATCCTGAACTCCCCTCCATGGGTAAGGACCATCCTGATGACTCCCCTCCATGGGTAAGGACCATCCTGAACTCCCCTCCATGGGTGAGGACCATCCTGATGACTCCCCTCCATGGGTAAGGACCATCCTGAACTCCCCTCCATGGGTAAGGACCATCCTGAACTCCCCTCCATGGGTAAGGACCATCCTGAACTCCCCTCCATGGGTAAGGACCATCCTGAACTCCCCTCCATGGGTAAGGACCATCCTGAACTCCCCTCCATGGGTAAGGACCATCCTGAACTCCCCTCCATGGGTAAGGACCATCCTGATGACTCCAACAACGGAGTGGAGCAGAGACCAGGCTTTGTGGAATCTAGCTCAGACTACATCGATTCGCCCCCAAGGTCAATACTTCAAAAAATATAAAAAATGAAACGCCCACCTATGTACCCCCTCTCCCTCTCCATCTCTCTTACCCCTCTCCATCTCTCTACCCCCTCTCCCTTTCCATATCTCTACCCCCTCTCCCTCTCCATATCTCTACCCCCTCTCCCTCTCCATCTCTCTACCCGCTCTCCCTCTCCCTCTCTCTACCCCCGCTCCCTCTCCATCTCTCTACCCCCTCTCCATCTCTCTCCCTCTCCATCTCTCTACCCCCTCTCCCTCCTCATCTCTCTACCCCCTCTCCCTCTCCATCTCTCTACCCCCTCTCCATCTCTCTTACCCCTCTCCATCTCTCTACCCCCTCTCCCTCTCCATATCTCTACCCCCTCTCCCTCTCCATCTCTCTACCCGCTCTCCATCTCCATCTCTCTACCCCCTCTCCCTCTCCATCTCTCTACCCCCTCCATCTCTCTACCCCCTCTCCATCTCTCCCTCTCCATCTCTCTACCCCCTCTCCCTCTCCATCTCTCTACCCCCTCTCCCTCCTCATCTCTCTACCCCCTCTCCATCTCTCTTACCCCTCTCCATCTCTCTACCCCCTCTCCCTCTCCATATCTCTACCCCCTCTCCCTCTCCATCTCTCTACCCCGCTCTCCCTCTCCC
>NC_074675.1:56025655-56043155 GCF_029448725.1 Salvelinus fontinalis
CCGGACTGTTCACCACCCGGCGTGAGAGCAAGTGTTGAAACCCCCGGACTGTTCACCACCCGGCGTGAGAGCAAGTGTTGAAACCCCCGGACTGTTCACCACCCGGCGTGAGAGCAAGTGTTGAAACCCCCGGACTGTTCACCACCCGGCGTGAGAGCAAGTGTTGAAAACCCCCGGACTGTTCACCACCCGGCGTGAGAGCAAGTGTTGAAACCCCCGGACTGTTCACCACCCGGCGTGAGAGCAAGTGTTGAAAACCCCCGGACTGTTCACCACCCGGCGTGAGAGCAAGTGTTGAAACCCCCGGACTGTTCACCACCCGGCGTGAGAGCAAGTGTTGAAACCCCCGGACTGTTCACCACCCGGCGTGAGAGCAAGTGTTGAAACCCCCGGACTGTTCACCACCCGGCGTGAGAGCAAGTGTTGAAACCCCCGGACTGTTCACCACCCGGCGTGAGAGCAAGTGTTGAAACCCCCGGACTGTTCACCACCCGGCGTGAGAGCAAGTGTTGAAACCCCCGGACTGTTCACCACCCGGCGTGAGAGCAAGTGTTGAAACCCCCGGACTGTTCACCACCCGGCGTGAGAGCAAGTGTTGAAACCCCCGGACTGTTCACCACCCGGCGTGAGAGCAAGTGTTGAAACCCCCGGACTGTTCACCACCCGGCGTGAGAGCAAGTGTTGAAACCCCCGGACTGTTCACCACCCGGCGTGAGAGCAAGTGTTGAAACCCCCGGACTGTTCACCACCCGGCGTGAGAGCAAGTGTTGAAACCCCCGGACTGTTCACCACCCGGCGTGAGAGCAAGTGTTGAAACCCCCGGACTGTTCACCACCCGGCGTGAGAGCAAGTGTTGAAACCCCCGGACTGTTCACCACCCGGCGTGAGAGCAAGTGTTGAAACCCCCGGACTGTTCACCACCCGGCGTGAGAGCAAGTGTTGAAACCCCCGGACTGTTCACCACCCGGCGTGAGAGCAAGTGTTGAAACCCCCGGACTGTTCACCACCCGGCGTGAGAGCAAGTGTTGAAACCCCCGGACTGTTCACCACCCGGCGTGAGAGCAAGTGTTGAAACCCCCGGACTGTTCACCACCCGGCGTGAGAGCAAGTGTTGAAACCCCCGGACTGTTCACCACCCGGCGTGAGAGCAAGTGTTGAAACCCCCGGACTGTTCACCACCCGGCGTGAGAGCAAGTGTTGAAACCCCCGGACTGTTCACCACCCGGCGTGAGAGCAAGTGTTGAAACCCCCGGACTGTTCACCACCCGGCGTGAGAGCAAGTGTTGAAACCCCCGGACTGTTCACCACCCGGCGTGAGAGCAAGTGTTGAAACCCCCGGACTGTTCACCACCCGGCGTGAGAGCAAGTGTTGAAACCCCCGGACTGTTCACCACCCGGCGTGAGAGCAAGTGTTGAAACCCCCGGACTGTTCACCACCCGGCGTGAGAGCAAGTGTTGAAACCCCCGGACTGTTCACCACCCGGCGTGAGAGCAAGTGTTGAAACCCCCGGACTGTTCACCACCCGGCGTGAGAGCAAGTGTTGAAACCCCCGGACTGTTCACCACCCGGCGTGAGAGCAAGTGTTGAAACCCCCGGACTGTTCACCACCCGGCGTGAGAGCAAGTGTTGAAACCCCCGGACTGTTCACCACCCGGCGTGAGAGCAAGTGTTGAAACCCCCGGACTGTTCACCACCCGGCGTGAGAGCAAGTGTTGAAACCCCCGGACTGTTCACCACCCGGCGTGAGAGCAAGTGTTGAAACCCCCGGACTGTTCACCACCCGGCGTGAGAGCAAGTGTTGAAACCCCCGGACTGTTCACCACCCGGCGTGAGAGCAAGTGTTGAAACCCCCGGACTGTTCACCACCCGGCGTGAGAGCAAGTGTTGAAACCCCCGGACTGTTCACCACCCGGCGTGAGAGCAAGTGTTGAAAACCCCGGACTGTTCACCACCCGGCGTGAGAGCAAGTGTTGAAACCCCCGGACTGTTCACCACCCGGCGTGAGAGCAAGTGTTGAAACCCCCGGACTGTTCACCACCCGGCGTGAGAGCAAGTGTTGAAAACCCCGGACTGTTCACCACCCGGCGTGAGAGCAAGTGTTGAAACCCCCGGACTGTTCACCACCCGGCGTGAGAGCAAGTGTTGAAAACCCCGGACTGTTCACCACCCGGCGTGAGAGCAAGTGTTGAAAACCCCGGACTGTTCACCACCCGGCGTGAGAGCAAGTGTTGAAAACCCCGGACTGTTCACCACCCGGCGTGAGAGCAAGTGTTGAAACCCCCGGACTGTTCACCACCCGGCGTGAGAGCAAGTGTTGAAACCCCCGGACTGTTCACCACCCGGCGTGAGAGCAAGTGTTGAAACCCCCGGACTGTTCACCACCCGGCGTGAGAGCAAGTGTTGAAACCCCCGGACTGTTCACCACCCGGCGTGAGAGCAAGTGTTGAAACCCCCGGACTGTTCACCACCCGGCGTGAGAGCAAGTGTTGAAACCCCCGGACTGTTCACCACCCGGCGTGAGAGCAAGTGTTGAAACCCCCGGACTGTTCACCACCCGGCGTGAGAGCAAGTGTTGAAAACCCCGGACTGTTCACCACCCGGCGTGAGAGCAAGTGTTGAAAACCCCGGACTGTTCACCACCCGGCGTGAGAGCAAGTGTTGAAACCCCCGGACTGTTCACCACCCGGCGTGAGAGCAAGTGTTGAAAACCCCGGACTGTTCATTAACGCGGTGCGAGGAGCTGCCGGACACAGAGTGGCCTTTAAGTTGTATTTCTCCTTCAATAAATAATAACTCCCGCTGTCTTATTTTAGTGTGATTTTCACCTCTGACACCCCTGGGATTCAAAATCTGGTTTGTTTTCTAATTCTTTGTGGGTCTGTGTGATCTGAGGGAAATATGTCTCTCTAATATGGTCATACATTGGGCAGGAGGTTAGGAAGTGCAGCTCAGTTTCCACCTCATTTTGTGGGCAGTGAGCACATAGCCTGTCTTCTCTTGAGAGCCAGGTCTGCCTACGGCGGCCTTTCTCAATAGCAAGGCTATGCTCACTGAGTCTGTATAATAGTCAAAGCTTTCCTTAAGTTTGGGTCAGTCACAGTGGTCAGGTATTCTGCCACTGTGTACTCTCTGTTTAGGGCCAAATAGCATTCTAGTTTGCTCTGTTTTTTTGTTAATTCTTTCCAATGTGTCAAGTAATTCTCTTTTTGTTTTCTCATGATTTGGTTGGGTCTAATTGTGCTGTTGTCCTGGGGCTCTGTGGGGTGTGTTTGTGAACAGAGCCCCAGGACCAGCTTGCTTAGGGGACTCTTCTCCAGGTTCATCTCTCTGTAGGTGATGGCTTTGTTATGGAAGGTTTGGGAATCGCTTCCTTTTAGGTGGTTGTAGAATTTAACGTCTCTTTTCTGGATTTTGATAATTAGCGGGTATCGGCCTAATTCTGCTCTGCATGCATTATTTGGTGTTCTACGTTGTACACTGAGGATATTTTTGCAGAATTCTGCATGCAGAGTCTCAATTTGGTGTTTTTCCCATTTTGTGAAATCTTGGTTGGTGAGCGAACCCCAGACCTCACAACCATAAAGGACAATGGGCTCTATAACTGATTCAAGTATTTTTAGCCAGATCCTAATTGGTATGTTTAAATTTATGTTCCTTTTGATGGCATAGAAGACCCTTCTTGCCTTGTCTCTCAGATCGTTCACAGCTTTGTGGAAGTTACCTGTGGCGCTGATGTTTAGGCCGAGGTATGTATAGTAGTTGTGTGCTCTAGGGCAACGGTGTCTAGATGGAATTTGTATTCTTGGTCCTGGCAGCTGGACCACCATTATTTTTGGTCTTACTGAGATTTACTGTCAGGGCCCAGGTCTGTCAGGGCCCAGGTCTGACAGATTCTGTGCAGAAGATCTAGGTGCTGCTGTAGGCCCTCCTTGGTTGGTGACAGAAGCACAAGATCATCAGCAAACAGTAGACATTTGACTTCAGATTCTAGTAGGGTGAGGACGGGTGCTGCAGACTGTTCTAGTAGGGTGAGGCCGGGTGCTGCAGACTGGTCTAGTAGGGTGAGGCCGGGTGCTGCAGACTGGTCTAGTAGGGTGAGGCCGGGTGCTGCAGACTGGTCTAGTAGGGTGAGGCCGGGTGCTGCAGACTGTTCTAGTAGGGTGAGGTGCTGCAGACTGTTCTAGTAGGGTGAGGCCGGGTGCTGCTGACTGTTCTAGTAGGGTGAGGCCGGGTGCTGCAGACTGTTCTAGTAGGGTGAGGCCTGGTGCTGCAGACTGGTCTAGTAGGGTGAGGCCGGGTGCTGCAGACTGTTCTAGTAGGGTGAGGCCGGGTGCTGCAGACTGTTCTAGTAGGGTGAGGCCGGGTGCTGCAGGCTGGTCTAGTAGGGTGAGGCCGGGTGCTACAGACTGTTCTAGTAGGGTGAGGCCGGGTGCTACAGACTGTTCTAGTAGGGTGAGGCCGGGTGCTGCAGACTGTACTAGCAGGGTGAGGCCGGGTGCTGCAGACTGGTCTAGTAGGGTGAGGCCGGGTGCTGCAGACTGTTCTAGTAGGGTGAGGCCGGGTGCAGCAGACTGGTCTAGTAGGGTGAGGCCGGGTGCTGCAGACTGTTCTAGTAGGGTGAGGCCGGGTGCTGTAGACTGTTCTAGTAGGGTGAGGCCGGGTGCTGCAGACTGTTCTAGTAGGGTGAGGCCGGGTGCTGCAGACTGTTCTAGTAGGGTGAGGCCGGGTGCTGCAGACTGTTCTAGTAGGGTGAGGTGCTGCAGACTGTTCTAGTAGGGTGAGGCCGGGTGCTGCAGACTGTTCTAGTAGGGTGAGGCCGGGTGCTGCAGACTGTTCTAGTAGGGTGAGGCCGGGTGCTGCAGACTGGTCTAGTAGGGTGAGGCCGGGTGCTGCAGACTGTTCTAGTAGGGTGAGGCCGGGTGCTGCAGACTGGTCTAGTAGGGTGAGGCCGGGTGCTGCAGACTGTTCTAGTAGGGTGAGGCCGGGTGCTGCAGACTGTTCTAGTAGGGTGAGGTGCTGCAGACTGGTCTAGTAGGGTGAGGCCGGGTGCTGTAGACTGTTCTAGTAGGGTGAGGCCGGGTGCTGCAGACTGGTCTAGTAGGGTGAGGCTGGGTGCTGCAGACTGGTCTAGTAGGGTGAGGCCGGGTGCTGCAGACTGTTCTAGTAGGGTGAGGCCGGGTGCTGCAGACTGTTCTAGTAGGGTGAGGCCGGGTGCTGCAGACTGTTCTAGTAGGGTGAGGCCGGGTGCTGCAGACTGTTCTAGTAGGGTGTGTTTTTAACAGACTAGTTAAATAAAGGTGAAGTAAAACATGTAAAACCATGTTGAAGAGGTTGGAGTTTAAGCTGCATCCCCATCTCACTCCCCGGCCCCGTCTCACCCCCCGGCCCCGTCTCACCCCCCGGCCCGTCTCACCCCCCGGCCCCGTCTCCCCCCCCGGCCCCGTCTCACCCCCCGGCCCCGTCTCACCCCCCGGCCCCGTCTCACCCCGCGGCCCCGTCTCACCCCCCCGACCCCGTCTCACCCCCCGGCCCGTCTCACCCCCCGGCCCCGTCTCCCCCCCCGGCCCCGTCTCACCCCCCGGTCCCGTCTCACCCCGCGGCCCCGTCTCACCCCGCGGCCCCGTCTCCTCCCACGGCCCCGTCTCCCCCCCCGGCCCCGTCTCACCCCGCGGCCCCGTCTCACCCCCCGGCCCCGTCTCACCCCCCGGCCCCGTCTCACCCCCCGGCCCCGTCTCACCCCACGGCCCCGTCTCACCCCCCGGCCCGTCTCACCCCACGGCCCTGTCTCACCCCCCGCCCCCGTCTCACCCCACGGCCCCGTCTCACCCCGTCTCACCCCACGGCCCCGTCTCACCCCGTCTCACCCCACGGCCCCGTCTCACCCCACGGCCCCGTCTCACCCCCCGGCCCCGTCTCACCCCGTCTCACCCCACGGCCCCGTCTCACCCCCCGGCCCCGTCTCACCCCGCGGCCCCGTCTCACCCCACGGCCCCGTCTCACCCCACGGCCCCGTCTCACCCCACGGCCCCGTCTCACCCCACGGCCCCGTCTCACCCCACGGCCCCGTCTCACCCCACGGCCCCGTCTCGCCCCGTCTCACCCCGTCTCACCCCACGGCCCCGTCTCACCCCCCGGCCCCGTCTCACCCCGCGGCCCCGTCTCACCCCGTCTCACCCCACGGCCCCGTCTCACCCCACGGCCCCGTCTCACCCCACGGCCCCGTCTCACCCCACGGCCCCGTCTCACCCCACGGCCCGGTGGAAAGATTAGTTTTTTGCCCATTTTAACCACACACTTGTTTGTGTACATGGATTTTACATGTATGTTTTCCCCCAACATCGCTTTCCATCAATTTGTATAGCAGACACTCATGCCAAACTGAGTTAAAAGCTTTTTTGAAATCTGCTGGGTTGGTGGGTCCTGTGTCGCCTGTCCCATGGTGGTGTTGAGGTTGTGGTCCGGGTCTGAGGCGGGCTGTTCTGCTGGCTTCTCTGGGGGAGTCTCCTGCTCTCTCTGTCACACCTCAGCTTTGTCACCTCCTTAACTCAGTGCCGCGTGTGCCTCTAAGTTCTCTCACCTCAGTCCGTAGAGCGGCCAGCTCTCTCAGACAGCCGTCCATCTCCACCGTCCGCCCTCCGGGTGGTGTTGTGCTGGTCTGTTTTGTGGGTTTGTTCTGTCTGTGTTGTGTGGACCAGCTCTCTGAGCTCAACCATGTCTCTCTCCAGCTCTGTGAATGTATCCCTCTCAGTGATGGAGGAGCAGTGCAGTTGTGGGACCTGGTGTGTATATGTTTATGGTGTGTGTGTGTTTAGGGTGTGTGTGTGTGTGTGTGTGTGTGTGTGTGTGTCTATCTTCACGGTGTGTGTGTGTTCATGGTGTGTGTGTATTTTCACGTGTGTGTGTGTGTGTGTGTGTATTCATGGTGTGTGTGTGTGTGTGTGTGTGTGTGTGTGTGTGTGTGTGTGTGTGTGTGTGTGTGTGTGTGTGTGTGTGTGTGTGTGTGTGTGTGTGTGTGTGTGTGTGTGTGTGTGTGCGTGTGTGTGCGTGTTAGAAATGAGAACATCACAGAGATCAGGAGTGTATTGTTCTCCAGTGTTTAATAGTGAGACAGGATATGAAGCCATATATATGGGGCCGGTCCCATATGTACCCTATTCCCTAAAGTGGACTACTGCATTACATAGGGTGTCATTACTAAGGATTATATAGGGAATAGGGTGTCATTACTAAGGGTTATATAGGGAATAGGGTGTCATTACTAAGGATTATATAGGGAATAGGGTGTCATTACTAAGGGTTATATAGGGAATAGGGTGTCATTATTTATCAAGTAGTGCACTATATAGGGAATAGGGTGTCATTATTTATCAAGTAGTGCACTATATAGGGAATAGGGTTCCATTATTTATCAAGTAGTGCACTATATAGAGAATAGGGTGTCATTATTTATCAAGTAGTGCACTATATAGGGAATAGGGTGCCATTATTTATCAAGTAGTGCACTATATAGGGAATAGGGTGTCATTATTTATCAAGTAGTGCACTATATAGGGAATAGGGTGCCATTATTTATCAAGTAGTGCACTATATAGGGAATAGGGTTCCATTGGGGACGAAGCCCTACTTTTACACACAGACACGAGTATGTCAGACGGCTTTAAACATTATCTATCATATATATATATATATCTACAGCATTATCCATGGACAGTACATATGTCCTATAGTAAACATTATCACTGTGTAGTGACAGGGAAGAGGCCAGAAAGTCCCTGTCACTTTAGGGACTAAAACGTGCTCACACACACAGGCACACACACACACACACAAATACACACGTCCCACATACACACACACACACACCCCATACACACACACACACCACATACAAAAAGCAGTAGAAAAATACTCTTAGAAAATTACAAACACCTGGAATGTATCATACAGACCTTGAAAGCATAAACACACACACACACACACACACACACACACACACACACACACACACACACACACACACACACACACACACACACACACACACACACACACACACACACACACACACACACACAGCTTGTATTTAAACAGCAGGGCCATAGCTGTTACAACAGCGCCCCACTGTGGCCAAATGTACAGAAGGCGTATCATTATATTACATCTGAACGAACACACACACACGTTAAGCACATACATAAGCACACACACGTGTTGAGGGAGAGAGGCTGTGTGTCATGTAAAGTGTGTGTAACACGTGTGTTGTGTGTAAAAACATCTAAGACAGAGTGGCAATGATGACGTCATCACATCCAACAGTCTCCTCCCAAAATACACTTCACTTCCTGTTTGGAATGTTGGGGGACCACAGGAAGAGGAAGTGACATCACCAAACGTCTCTGGTTGGTTTTACATTGCTCCGGGTTTTTTTGTTCTTCTTCTCCACCCGTTGTCTTCTTTCTCTCAGCGTTTCTGTCACGGGGTGGGGGTGGGGACACAAAGCACTGGAACTCGTCACGAGGGGCCCCTGTGGCTTGTGGGTCTGCATACTCACGTCCAAACCCATCCACCCACCATGCTAACTACCAGTGTAGATAGCAAGCCGCTAGACTAATTTACCAATCTACATTTGCTTTACCTGACATAGCTAATTGAGTGACTGGCATTACAAGGGAAAAACTGTCTATCTGTCTATCAGTGTAGATGGAAGGTGTGGAGGTCTGTCTATCTGTGTAGATGGAAGGTGTGGAGGTCTGTCTGTATTAGTGTAGATGGAAGGTGTGGAGGTCTGTCTGTATTAGTGTAGATGGAAGGTGTGGAGGTCTGTCTGTATCAGTGTAGATGGAAGGTGTGGAGGTCTGTCTCTCAGTGTAGATGGAAGGTGTGGAGGTCTGTCTGTATTAGTGTAGATGGAAGGTGTGGAGGTCTGTCTGTATTAGTGTAGATGGAAGGTGTGGAGGTCTGTCTGTATTAGTGTAGATGGAAGGTGTGGAGGTCTGTCTGTATCAGTGTAGATGGAAGGTGTGGAGGTCTGTCTCTCAGTGTAGATGGAAGGTGTGGAGATCTGTCTGTATTAGTGTAGATGGAAGGTGAGGAGGTCTGTATTAGTGTAGATGGAAGGTGTGGAGGTCTGTCTGTATTAGTGTAGATGGAAGGTGTAGAGGTCTGTCTGTATTAGTGTAGATGGAAGGTGTGGAGGTCTGTCTGTATTAGTGTAGATGGAAGGTGAGGAGGTCTGTATTAGTGTAGATGGAAGGTGTGGAGATCTGTCTGTATGAGTGTAGATGGAAGGTGTGGAGGTCTGTCTGTATTAGTGTAGATGGAAGGTGTGGAGGGCTCTCTGTATTAGTGTAGATGGAAGGTGTGGAGGTCTGTCTGTATTAGTGTAGATGGAAGGTGTGGAGGTCTGTCTGTATTAGTGTAGATGGAAGGTGTGGATGTCTGTCTGTATTAGTGTAGATGGAAGGTGTGGAGGTCTGTCTGTATCAGTGTAGATGGAAGGTGTGGAGGTCTGTCTGTATTAGTGTAGATGGAAGGTGTGGATGTCTGTCTGTATTAGTGTAGATGGAAGGTGTGGAGGTCTGTCTGTATTAGTGTAGATGGAAGGTGTGGAGGTCTGTCTATATCAGTGTAGATGGAAGGTGTGGAGGTCTCTCTGTATTAGTGTAGATGGAAGGTGTGGAGGTCTCTCTGTATTAGTGTAGATGGAAGGTGTGGAGGGCTCTCTGTATTAGTGTAGATGGAAGGTGTGGAGGTCTGTCTGTATTAGTGTAGATGGAAGGTGTGGAGGTCTGTCTGTATTAGTGTAGATGGAAGGTGTGGACGTCTGTCTATCTGTGTAGATGGAAGGTGTGGAGGTCTGTCTGTATCAGTGTAGATGGAAGGTGAGGAGGTCTGTCTGTATTAGTGTAGATGGAAGGTGTGGAGGGCTCTCTGTATTAGTGTAGATGGAAGGTGAGGTCTGTATTAGTGTAGATGGAAGGTGTGGAGGTCTGTCTGTATTAGTGTAGATGGAAGGTGTGGAGGTCTGTCTGTATTAGTGTAGATGGAAGGTGTGGAGGTCTGTCTGTAGTAGTGTAGATGGAAGGTGAGGAGGTCTGTCTGTATCAGTGTAGATGGAAGGTGTGGAGGTCTGTCTGTATTAGTGTAGATGGAAGGTGTGGAGGTCTGTCTGTATTAGTGTAGATGGAAGGTGTGGATGTCTGTCTGTATTAGTGTAGATGGAAGGTGTGGAGGGCTCTCTGTATTAGTGTAGATGGAAGGTGTGGAGGTCTGTCTGTATTAGTGTAGATGGAAGGTGTGGAGGTCTGTCTGTATTAGTGTAGATGGAAGGTGTGGAGATCTGTCTGTATTAGTGTAGATGGAAGGTGTGGAGGTCTGTCTGTATTAGTGTAGATGGAAGGTGAGGAGGTCTGTATTAGTGTAGATGGAAGGTGTGGAGGTCTGTCTGTATGAGTGTAGATGGAAGGTGTGGAGGTCTGTCTGTATTAGTGTAGATGGAAGGTGTGGAGGGCTCTCTGTATTAGTGTAGATGGAAGGTGTGGAGGTCTGTCTGTATTAGTGTAGATGGAAGGTGTGGAGGTCTGTCTGTATTAGTGTAGATGGAAGGTGTGGATGTCTGTCTGTATTAGTGTAGATGGAAGGTGTGGAGGTCTGTCTGTATCAGTGTAGATGGAAGGTGTGGAGGTCTGTCTGTATTAGTGTAGATGGAAGGTGTGGATGTCTGTCTGTATTAGTGTAGATGGAATGTGTGGAGGTCTGTCTGTATTAGTGTAGATGGAAGGTGTGGAGGTCTGTCTATATCAGTGTAGATGGAAGGTGTGGAGGTCTCTCTGTATTAGTGTAGATGGAAGGTGTGGAGGTCTCTCTGTATTAGTGTAGATGGAAGGTGTGGAGGGCTCTTTGTATTAGTGTAGATGGAAGGTGTGGAGGGCTCTCTGTATTAGTGTAGATGGAAGGTGTGGAGGTCTGTCTGTATTAGTGTAGATGGAAGGTGTGGAGGTCTGTCTGTATTAGTGTAGATGGAAGGTGTGGAGGTCTGTCTGTATTAGTGTAGATGGAAGGTGTGGAGGTCTGTCTATCTGTGTAGATGGAAGGTGTGGAGGTCTGTCTGTATCAGTGTAGATGGAAGGTGAGGAGGTCTGTCTGTATTAGTGTAGATGGAAGGTGTGGAGGGCTCTCTGTATTAGTGTAGATGGAAGGTGAGGTCTGTATTAGTGTAGATGGAAGGTGTGGAGGTCTGTCTGTATTAGTGTAGATGGAAGGTGTGGAGGTCTGTCTGTATTAGTGTAGATGGAAGGTGTGGAGGTCTCTCTGTATTAGTGTAGATGGAAGGTGTGGAGGTCTCTCTGTATTAGTGTAGATGGAAGGTGTGGAGGGCTCTCTGTATTAGTGTAGATGGAAGGTGTGGAGGTCTGTCTGTATTAGTGTAGATGGAAGGTGTGGAGGTCTGTCTGTATTAGTGTAGATGGAAGGTGTGGACGTCTGTCTATCTGTGTAGATGGAAGGTGTGGAGGTCTGTCTGTATCAGTGTAGATGGAAGGTGAGGAGGTCTGTCTGTATTAGTGTAGATGGAAGGTGTGGAGGGCTCTCTGTATTAGTGTAGATGGAAGGTGAGGTCTGTATTAGTGTAGATGGAAGGTGTGGAGGTCTGTCTGTATTAGTGTAGATGGAAGGTGTGGAGGTCTGTCTGTATTAGTGTAGATGGAAGGTGTGGAGGTCTGTCTGTAGTAGTGTAGATGGAAGGTGAGGAGGTCTGTCTGTATCAGTGTAGATGGAAGGTGTGGAGGTCTGTCTGTATTAGTGTAGATGGAAGGTGTGGAGGTCTGTCTGTATTAGTGTAGATGGAAGGTGTGGATGTCTGTCTGTATTAGTGTAGATGGAAGGTGTGGAGGGCTCTCTGTATTAGTGTAGATGGAAGGTGTGGAGGTCTGTCTGTATTAGTGTAGATGGAAGGTGTGGAGGTCTGTCTGTATTAGTGTAGATGGAAGGTGTGGAGATCTGTCTGTATTAGTGTAGATGGAAGGTGTGGAGGTCTGTCTGTATTAGTGTAGATGGAAGGTGAGGAGGTCTGTATTAGTGTAGATGGAAGGTGTGGAGGTCTGTCTGTATGAGTGTAGATGGAAGGTGTGGAGGTCTGTCTGTATTAGTGTAGATGGAAGGTGTGGAGGGCTCTCTGTATTAGTGTAGATGGAAGGTGTGGAGGTCTGTCTGTATTAGTGTAGATGGAAGGTGTGGAGGTCTGTCTGTATTAGTGTAGATGGAAGGTGTGGATGTCTGTCTGTATTAGTGTAGATGGAAGGTGTGGAGGTCTGTCTGTATCAGTGTAGATGGAAGGTGTGGAGGTCTGTCTGTATTAGTGTAGATGGAAGGTGTGGATGTCTGTCTGTATTAGTGTAGATGGAATGTGTGGAGGTCTGTCTGTATTAGTGTAGATGGAAGGTGTGGAGGTCTGTCTATATCAGTGTAGATGGAAGGTGTGGAGGTCTCTCTGTATTAGTGTAGATGGAAGGTGTGGAGGTCTCTCTGTATTAGTGTAGATGGAAGGTGTGGAGGGCTCTTTGTATTAGTGTAGATGGAAGGTGTGGAGGGCTCTCTGTATTAGTGTAGATGGAAGGTGTGGAGGTCTGTCTGTATTAGTGTAGATGGAAGGTGTGGAGGTCTGTCTGTATTAGTGTAGATGGAAGGTGTGGAGGTCTGTCTGTATTAGTGTAGATGGAAGGTGTGGAGGTCTGTCTATCTGTGTAGATGGAAGGTGTGGAGGTCTGTCTGTATCAGTGTAGATGGAAGGTGAGGAGGTCTGTCTGTATTAGTGTAGATGGAAGGTGTGGAGGGCTCTCTGTATTAGTGTAGATGGAAGGTGAGGTCTGTATTAGTGTAGATGGAAGGTGTGGAGGTCTGTCTGTATTAGTGTAGATGGAAGGTGTGGAGGTCTGTCTGTATTAGTGTAGATGGAAGGTGTGGAGGTCTGTCTGTATTAGTGTAGATGGAAGGTGTGGAGGTCTGTCTGTATTAGTGTAGATGGAAGGTGTGGATGTCTGTCTGTATTAGTGTAGATGGAAGGTGTGGAGGGCTCTCTGTATTAGTGTAGATGGAAGGTGTGGAGGTCTGTCTGTATTAGTGTAGATGGAAGGTGTGGAGGTCTGTAGGTATTAGTGTAGATGGAAGGTGTGGAGATCTGTCTGTATTAGTGTAGATGGAAGGTGTGGAGGTCTGTCTGTATTAGTGTAGATGGAAGGTGTGGAGGTATGTCTGTATTAGTGTAGATGGAAGGTGTGGAGGTCTGTCTGTATTAGTGTAGATGGAAGGTGTGGAGGTCTGTCTGTATCAGTGTAGATGGAAGGTGTGGAGGTCTGTCTATCAGTGTAGATGGAAGGTGTGGAGGTCTGTCTGTATCAGTGTAGATGGAAGGTGTGGAGGTCTGTCTATCAGTGTAGATGGAAGGTGTGGATGTCTGTCTGTATTAGTGTAGATGGAAGGTGTGGAGGTCTGTCTATCAGTGTAGATGGAAGGTGTGGAGGTCTGTCTGTATCAGTGTAGATGGAAGGTGTGGAGGTCTGTCTATCAGTGTAGATGGAAGGTGTGGAGGTCTGTCTGTATCAGTGTAGATGGAAGGTGTGGAGGTCTGTCTGTATTAGTGTAGATGGAAGGTGTGGAGGTCTGTCTATCTGTGTAGATGGAAGGTGTGGAGGTCTGTCTGTATCAGTGTAGATGGAAGGTGAGGAGGTCTGTCTGTATTAGTGTAGATGGAAGGTGTGGAGGGCTCTCTGTATTAGTGTAGATGGAAGGTGAGGTCTGTATTAGTGTAGATGGAAGGTGTGGAGGTCTGTCTGTATTAGTGTAGATGGAAGGTGTGGAGGTCTGTCTGTATTAGTGTAGATGGAAGGTGTGGAGGTCTGTCTGTATTAGTGTAGATGGAAGGTGTGGAGGTCTGTCTGTATCAGTGTAGATGGAAGGTGTGGATGTCTGTCTGTATTAGTGTAGATGGAAGGTGTGGAGGGCTCTCTGTATTAGTGTAGATGGAAGGTGTGGAGGGCTGTCTGTATTAGTGTAGATGGAAGGTGTGGAGGTCTGTAGGTATTAGTGTAGATGGAAGGTGTGGAGATCTGTCTGTATTAGGGTAGATGAAAGGTGTGGAGGTCTGTCTGTATTAGTGTAGATGGAAGGTGTGGAGGTCTGTCTGTATTAGTGTAGATGGAAGGTGTGGAGGTCTGTCTGTATTAGTGTAGATGGAAGGTGTGAAGGTCTGTATTAGTGTAGATGGAAGGTGTGAAGGTCTGTATTAGTGTAGATGGAAGGTGTGGAGGTCTGTCTGTATTAGTGTAGATGGAAGGTGTGGAGGACTGTCTGTATTAGTGTAGATGGAAGGTGTGGAGGTCTGTCTGTATCAGTGTAGATGGAAGGTGTGGAGGTCTGTCTATCAGTGTAGATGGAAGGTGTGGAGGTCTGTCTGTATCAGTGTAGATGGAAGGTGTGGAGGTCTGTCTATCAGTGTAGATGGAAGGTGTGGATGTCTGTCTGTATTAGTGTAGATGGAAGGTGTGGAGGTCTGTCTGTATTAATGTAGATGGAAGGTGAGGAGGTCTGTCTGTTTGTATCAGTGTAGATGGAAGGTGAGGAGGTCTGTCTATCAGTGTAGATGGAAGGTGTGGATGTCTGTCTGTATCAGTGTAGATGGAAGGTGTGGAGGTCTGTCTATCAGTGTAGATGGAAGGTGTGGATGTCTGTCTGTATTAGTGTAGATGGAAGGTGTGGATGTCTGTCTGTATTAGTGTAGATGGAAGGTGTGGAGGTCTGTCTGTATCAGTGTAGATGGAAGGTGTGAAGGTCTGTCTGTATTAGTGTAGATGGAAGGTGTGGAGGTCTGTCTATATTAGTGTGATGGAAGGTGAGGAGGTCTGTATCAGTGTAGATGGAAGGTGTGGAGGTCTGTATTAGTGTAGATGGAAGGTGTGGAGGTCTGTATTAGTGTAGATGGAAGGTGTGAAGGTCTGTCTGTATTAGTGTAGATGGAAGGTGTGGAGGTCTGTCTGTATTAGTGTAGATGGAAGGTGAGGAGGTCTGTATCAGTGTAGATGGAAGGTGTGGAGGTCTGTCTGTATTAGTGTAGATGGAAGGTGAGGAGGTCTGTATCAGTGTAGATGGAAGGTGTGGAGGTCTGTATTAGTGTAGATGGAAGGTGTGTATGTCTGTCTGTATTAGTTTAGATGGAAGGTGTAGAGGTCTGTCTGTATTAGTGTAGATGGAAGGTGAGGAGGTCTGTATCAGTGTAGATGGAAGGTGTGGAGGTCTGTCTGTATTAGTGTAGATGGAAGGTGAGGAGGTTTGTATCAGTGTAGATGGAAGGTGTGGAGGTCTGTATTAGTGTAGGTGGAGGTCTGTATTAGTGTAGATGGAAGGTGTGGATGTCTGTCTGTATTAGTGTAGATGGAAGGTGTGGAGGTCTGTCTGTATTAGTGTAGATGGAAGGTGAGGAGGTCTGTATCAGTGTAGATGGAAGGTGTGGAGGTCTGTATTAGTGTAGATGGAAGGTGTGGAGGTCTGTATTAGTGTAGATGGAAGGTGTGGATGTCTGTCTGTATTAGTGTAGATGGAAGGTGTGGAGGTCTGTATTAGTGTAGATGGAAGGTGTGGATGTCTGTCTGTATTAGTGTAGATGGAAGGTGTGGAGGTCTGTCTGTATCAGTGTAGATGGAAGGTGAGGAGGTCTGTCTGTATTAGTGTAGATGGAAGGTGTGGAGGGCTCTCTGTATTAGTGTAGATGGAAGGTGAGGAGGTCTGTCTGTATGAGTGTAGATGGAAGGTGAGGAGGTCTGTCTGTATCAGTGTAGATGGAAGGTGTGGAGGTCTGTATTAGTGTAGATGGAAGGTGAGGAGGTCTGTCTGTATTAGTGTAGATGGAAGGTGAGGAGGTCTGTATTAGTGTAGATGGAAGGTGTGGATGTCTGTCTGTATTAGTGTAGATGGAAGGTGTGGAGGTCTGTCTGTATTAGTGTAGATGGAAGGTGTGGAGGTCTGTCTGTATCAGTGTAGATGGAAGGTGAGGAGGTCTGTCTGTATTAGTGTAGATGGAAGGTGTGGAGGTCTGTCTGTATCAGTGTAGATGGAAGGTGTGGAGGTCTGTCTGTATTAGTGTAGATGGAAGGTGTGAAGGTCTGTCTGTATCAGTGTAGATGGAAGGTGTGAAGGTAGATCTGTCGGTGTATCCAGGGTGTGAAGTGTGTAACATTAGAGTAGACCCCAGGCCCCAGGACTTTGGAGAAACACACACTACCCCAGGACGTCAGGCCATACAGGGTCCAGCTCCCACCACTAGGCTCCTCACACACCAGAGGCCCCCCACTGTCACCCTGGGGGACAGACAGAGACAGGAATAATATCAGCCATACTGGTCCCGTAGAAACTGATGATTGAAATGGCAAGATTGTGTCTGCTAAATTGCACACAGTACCTTCAGAAAGTATTCAAACCCCTTGACTTTTTCCACATTTTGTTACGTTACAGCCTTATTCTAAAATGGATTCAATAGTTTTCTTCTACACACAATACCACCTAATGACATCACAATGCCCCCTAATGACATCACAATGCCCCCTAAGGACATCACAATACCCCCTAATGACATCACAATGCCCCATAATGACATCACAATGCCCCCTAATGACATCACAATGCCCCCTAATGACATCACAATGCCCCCTAATGACATCAAAATGCCCCATAATGACAAAGTGAAAACAGGTTTTTAGTCAGGTCTTTATTTAAATAAGTATTCAGACCCTTTGCTTTGAGACTTAAAATTGAGCTCAGGTGTATCCTGTTTCCATTGATCATCCTTGAGAAGTTTCTACAACTTGGGAGTCCACCTGTGGTAAATTCAATTGATTGTATATAAGTCTAAAAGGCTTTTAAACATCTTCGAACAATGGGTGTGGCTATGATCCGTACATTGAAAGCAGACCACTACCTGAAATCCCCTTCACAAAATTGAAATAATCCATCCACATTTTGGCAAGTAGTGAAAGGTTTGGAGTGCAGAAAAGATGCACAGCTTCCTAAACGATTGTTGGTCGACACACAGATTGTAACTGAGAAAACCTCCATTCTGAAAGCCTTGAATCAGCCTTTTTTAGATTCATGCAGTTTATTTGAAAAGGTCAAAGGTATAATTGAGCCTCCTATAAATTTACCTGACACCCCTGTGCACTCTTTCACCAGGTTTTCACCTTTTCATCCTTCTCTGTTTCAGAAGTGTGTAAAGCCCTGAAAGAAATTGATGGGAATAAATCCCCTGGTCCTGATGTACTAGACCCCTGCCTCCTACACCTAGCTGCAGACATCATGGCTCCCCTCTTAACATGTATTTTTAACCTCACGCTTGACGTTAAGGAAATCCCCAAGTTATGTAAATCTGCTTTTGTACTGCGTCCCCTGAAAGGTGGAGATCCTTCACTACTTGACAACTAGCGACCCATATCAACATCGTCTGTACTGTCAAAGGTA
>NC_074675.1:56048155-56073155 GCF_029448725.1 Salvelinus fontinalis
GAGGAAGGGAGAAGAGAGGAATGGAGAAGGAGAAGGAGAAGAGATGAACGGTAGAGAGGACGTGAGGAAGGGAGAAGAGAGGAATGGAGAAGGAGAAGGAGAAGAGATGAACGGTAGAGAGGACGTGAGGAAGGGAGAAGAGAGGAATGGAGAAGAAGAAGAGATGAACGGAAGAGAGGACGTGAGGAAGGGAGAAGGAGAAGGAGAAGAGATGAACGGTAGAGAGGACGTGAGGAAGGGAGAAGAGAGGAATGGAGAAGAAGAAGAGATGAACGGTAGAGAGGAAGTTTGGAAGGGAGAAGAGAGGAATGGAGAAGGAGAAGAGATGAACGGTAGAGAGGACGTGAGGAAGGGAGAAGAGAGGAATGGAGAAGAAGAAGAGATGAACGGTAGAGAGGACGTGAGGAAGGGAGAAGAGAGGAATGGAGAAGGAAAAGAGATGAACGGTAGAGAGGACGTGAGGAAGGGAGAAGGAGAAGGAGAAGAGATGAACGGTAGAGAGGACGTGAGGAAGGGAGAAGAGAGGAATGGAGAAGGAGAAGGAGAAGAGATGAACGGTAGAGAGGACGTGAGAAGAGAGGAATGGAGAAGGAGAAGAGATGAACGGTAGAGAGGACGTGAGGAAGGGAGAAGAGAGGAATGGAGAAGGAGAAGAGATGAACGGTAGAGAGGACGTGAGGAAGGGAGAAGGAGAAGGAGAAGAGATGAACGGTAGAGAGGACGTGAGGAAGGGAGAAGAGAGGAATAGAGAAGGAGAAGGAGAAGAGATGAACGGTAGAGAGGACGTGAGGAAGGGAGAAGAGAGGAATGGAGAAGGAGAAGAGATGAACGGTAGAGAGGACGTGAAGAAGGGAGAAGAGAGGAATGGAGAAGGAGAAGAGATGAACGGTAGAGAGGACGTGAGGAAGGGAGAAGGAGAAGAAGAAGAGATGAACGGTAGAGAGGACGTGAGGAAGGGAGAAGGAGAAGGAGAAGAGATGAACGGTAGAGAGGACGTGAGGAAGGGAGAAGGAGAAGGAGAAGAGATGAACGGTAGAGAGGACGTGAGGAAGGGAGAAGAGAGGAATGGAGAAGAAGAAGAGATGAACGGTAGAGAGGAAGTGAGGAAGGGAGTAGAGAGGAATGGAGAAGGAGAAGAGATGAACGGTAGAGAGGACGTGAGGAAGGGAGAAGAGAGGAATGGAGAAGAAGAAGAGATGAACGGTAGAGAGGACGTGAGGAAGGGAGAAGAGAGGAATGGAGAAGAAGAAGAGATGAACGGTAGAGAGGACGTGAGGAAGGAGAAGAGATGAACGGTAGAGAGGACGTGAGGAAGGGAGAAGGAGAAGGAGAAGAGATGAACGGTAGAGAGGACGTGAGGGAGAAGAGAGGAATGGAGAAGAAGAAGAGATGAACGGTAGAGAGGACGTGAGGAAGGGAGAAGAGAGGAATGGAGAAGGAGAAGAGATGAACGGTAGAGAGGACGTGAGGAAGGGAGAAGAGAGGAATGGAGAAGAAGAAGAGATGAACGGTAGAGAGGACGTGAGGAAGGGAGAAGAGAGGAATGGAGAAGAAGAAGAGATGAACGGTAGAGAGGACGTGAGGAAGGGAGAAGAGAGGAATGGAGAAGGAGAAGGAGAAGAGATGAACGGTAGAGAGGACGTGAGGAAGGGAGAAGAGAGGAATGGAGAAGAAGAAGAGATGAACGGTAGAGAGGACGTGAGGAAGGGAGAAGGAGAAGGAGAAGAGATCAACGGTAGAGAGGACGTGAGAAGGAGAAGGAGAAGAGATGAACGGTAGAGAGGACGTGAGGAAGGGAGAAGAGAGGAATGGAGAAGAAGAAGAGATGAACGGTAGAGAGGAAGTGAGGAAGGGAGAAGAGAGGAATGGAGAAGGAGAAGAGATGAACGGTAGAGAGGACGTGAGGAAGGGAGAAGAGAGGAATGGAGAAGAAGAAGAGATGAACGGTAGAGAGGACGTGAGGAAGGGAGAAGAGAGGAATGGAGAAGAAGAAGAGATGAACGGTAGAGAGGACGTGAGGAAGGGAGAAGAGAGGAATGGAGAAGGAAAAGAGATGAACGGTAGAGAGGACGTGAGGAAGGGAGAAGAGAGGAATGGAGAAGGAGAAGGAGAAGAGATGAACGGTAGAGAGGACGTGAGGAAGGGAGAAGAGAGGAATGGAGAAGGAGAAGGAGAAGAGATGAACGGTAGAGAGGACGTGAGGAAGGGAGAAGAGAGGAAGGGAGAAGGAGAAGGAGAAGAGATGAACGGTAGAGAGGACGTGAGAAGAGAGGAATATAGATGAAGGAGAAGAGAGAGATCAGAGTGATGTAGAATGAAGGACTCTATCTCACCCTTCAAAGCAGTGAGCGACAGTAAGGGCCCATTTCTTCCCAATGAGGACGCACCCACAGATATGTCCACTTGGATCTGACTGGAGAGAACACTGCCAAGGCCACCTCCCTGGCCTGGACACCCTGCCCCCCAGGATACGCTTATACAGACGCACTGCTGGGCGCAGGCCACAGTCTGGAGGGAGGAGAGAGTTAGACTGTAGACAACACTACCAGGCTACAGACTGGAGGGAGGAGAGTTAGACTGTAGACAACACTACCAGGCTACAGTCCTGAGGGAGGAGAGAGAGTTAGACTGTAGACAACACTACCAGGCCACAGTCTGGAGGGAGGAGAGAGAGTTAGACTGTAGACAACACTACCAGGCTACAGTCTGGAGGGAGGAGAGAGAGTTAGACTGTAGACAACACTACCAGGCTACAGTCTGGAGGGAGGAGAGTTAGACTGTAGACAACACTACCAGGCTACAGTCTGGAGGGAGGAGAGTTAGACTGTAGACAACACTGCCAGGCTACAGACTGGAGGGAGGAGAGTTAGACTGTAGACAACACTACCAGGCTATAGTCTGGAGGGAGGAGAGAGTTAGACTGTAGACAACACTACCAGGCCACAGTCTGGAGGGAGGAGAGAGAGTTAGACTGTAGACAACACTACCAGGCTACAGTCTGGAGGGAGGAGAGAGAGTTAGACTGTAGACAACACTACCAGGCTACAGTCTGGAGGGAGGAGAGTTAGACTGTAGACAACACTACCAGGCTACAGTCTGGAGGGAGGAGAGAGAGTTAGACTGTAGACAACACTACCAGGCTACAGTCTAAAGGGAGGAGAGTTAGACTGTAGACAACACTACCAGGCTACAGTCTGGAGGGAGGAGAGTTAGACTGTAGACAACACTACCAGGCTATAGTCTGGAGGGAGGAGAGAGTTAGACTGTAGACAACACTACCAGGCTACAGTCTGGAGGGAGGAGAGTTAGACTGTAGACAACACTACCAGGCTATAGTCTGGAAGAGAAAGAGTTAGACTGTAGACAACACTACCAGGCTACAGACTGGAGGGAGGAGAGAGTTAGACTGTAGACAACACTACCAGGCTATAGTCTAAAGGGAGGAGAGAGAGTTAGACTGTAGACAACACTACCAGGCTACAGTCTGGAGGGAGGAGAGTTAGACTGTAGACAACACTACCAGGCTACAGTCTGGAGGGAGGAGAGAGTTAGACTGTAGACAACACTACCAGGCTACAGTCTGGAGGGAGGAGAGAGTTAGACTGTAGACAACACTACCAGGCTAGAGTCTGGAGGGAGGAGAGTTATACTGTAGACAACACTACCAGGCTACAGTCTGGAGGGAGGAGAGTTAGACTGTAGACAACACTACCAGGCTACAGTCCTGAGGGAGGAGAGAGAGTTAGACTGTAGACAACACTACCAGGCTAGAGTCTGGAGGGAGGAGAGTTATACTGTAGACAACACTACCAGGCTACAGTCTGGAGGGAGGAGAGTTAGACTGTAGACAACACTACCAGGCTATAGTCCTGAGGGAGGAGAGTTAGACGTATGCCACCTAGAAGACATTGTCTCTTACCTTCTTTGGTGCAGTGTAGAGACACTCTCTTCCTGGAGTAACAGGCATGCCTAGAGAAAGAGAGAACACTTTTACAGCCCGTTTCTCTGGGGCCCCTCAGGTGTGGAGCCCCGTTTCTCTGGGGCCCCTCAGGTGTGGAGCCCCGATTCTCTGGGTCCCCTCAGGTGTGGAGCCCGTTTCTCTGGGGCCCCTCAGGTGTGGAGCCCGTTTCTCTGGGGCACCTCAGGTGTGGAGCCCCGTTTCGCTGGGGCCCCTCAGGTGTGGAGCCCCGTTTCGCTGGGGCCCCTCAGGTGTGGAGCCCCGGTCCTCTGGGTCCCCCCAGGTATGGAGACCGGTTCTCTGGGTCCCCCCAGGTGTGGGGCCCGGTTCTCTGGGTCCCCCCAGGTGTGGAGCTGTGCATGTGGTTGGTGGTTGTGGTACTGTATATATGTGTGTGTGTGTGTGGTGGATGTGTCCCTACCCTCTCTTCTCCAGTAGTCCCTGTGTGGTGGATGTGTCCCTACCCTCTCTTCTCCAGTAGTCCCTGTGTGGTGGATGTGTCCCTACCCTCTCTTCTCCAGTAGTCCCTGTGTGGTGGATGTGTCCCTACCCTCTCTTCTCCAGTAGTCCCTGTGTGGTGGACGTGTCCCTACCCTCTCTTCTCCAGTAGTCCCTGTGTGGTGGACGTGTCCCTACCCTCTCTTCTCCAGTAGGCCCTGTGTGGTGGACGTGTCCCTACCCTCTCTTCTCCAGTAGGCCCTGTAGAGCTGAGCCGTTCCTCTGTCTCCAGTTGGGGTGAACATGAAGCCACCTCCTCCTCCCTGGAACACTGGGAGGGTCTGGAACCAGAGTTACTGATGCTGGGACTCTGGAGGAAAACACAGGAGATAACCGCACACACCAAGAGATAACCACACGCACTAGGAGATAACCACACACGCTAGGAGATAACCACACACGCTAGGAGATAACCACACACACCGGGAGATAACCAAACACACCGGGAGATAACCACACACACCGGGAGATAACCAAACACACCGGGAGATAACCAAACACACCGGGAGATAACCACACACACCGGGAGATAACCACACACACCGGGAGATAACCACACACACCAGGAGATAACCACACACACTAGGAGATAACCACACACACTAGGAGATAACCACACACACCAGGAGATAACCACACACACTAGGAGATAACCACACACACTAGGAGATAACCACACACTAGGAGATAACCACACACACTAGGAGATAACCACACACACCAGGAGATAACCACACACACCGGGAGATAACCACACACACCGGGAGATAACCAAACACACCGGGAGATAACCAAACACACCGGGAGATAACCAAACACACCGGGAGATAACCACACACACCGGGAGATAACCAAACACACCGGGAGATAACCACACACACCGGGAGATAACCACACACACCGGGAGATAACCACACACACCGGGAGATAACCACACACACCGGGAGATAACCACACACACCGGGAGATAACCACACACACCGGGAGATAACCACACACACCGGGAGATAACCACACACACCGGGAGATAACCACACACACCGGGAGATAACCACACACGCCGGGAGATAACCACACACACCAGGAGATAACCACACACACCAGGAGATAACCACACACACCAGGAGATAACCACACACACCGGGAGATAACCTGTGTCTGTAGATGTGTGTCTGTAGTTGTGTGTCTGTGGCTGTGTGTCTGTAGCTGTGTGTCTGTAGTTGTGTGTCTGTAGCTGTGTGTCTGTAGCCGTGTGTCTGTAGCTGTGTGTCTGTAGCCGTGTGTCTGTAGTTGTGTGTCTGTAGCCGTGTGTCTGTGGCCGTGTGTCTTTAGCTGTGTGTCTTTAGCTGTGTGTCTGTGGCCGTGTGTCTTTAGCTGTGTGTCTGTGGCCGTGTGTCTGTGGCCGTGTGTCTGTGGCCGTAGCTAACTACTGACCTTACCCTAGGCCGAGCTGAGAGCAGGTCAGTTGACTGAGGTCCGTCGTCCAGTCATCACCACAGACATGGTAATCTACTGCTGTCCTGGAGACGGTCACGATCGACCCCTCAGACAGAGAGACTAGACGGGGATGGAGAGGGATGGACGGGGGTGTAGAGGGATGGATGGGGGTGTAGAGGGATGGACGGGGTGTAGAGGGATGGACGGGGTGTAGAGAGATGATGGGGGTGTAGAGGGATGGACGGGGGTGTAGAGGGATGGACGGGGGTGTAGAGGGATGGATGGGGGTGTAGAGGGATGGATGGGGGTGTAGAGGGATGGACGGGGTGTAGAGGGATGGATGGGGTGTAGAGGGATGGATGGGGTGTAGAGGGATGGACGGGGTGTAGAGGGATGGACGGGGTGTAGAGGGATGGACGGGGTGTAGAGGGATGGACGGGGTGTAGAGGGATGGACGGGGTGTAGAGGGATGGACGGGGTGTAGAGGGATGGACGGGGTGTAGAGGGATGGATGGGGGTGTAGAGGGATGGACGGGGTGTAGAGGGATGGATGGGGTGATAATGGAGGGATGGGATGATAATGGAGGGATGGGGGTGATAATGGAGGGATGGGATGTTAATGGAGGGATGGGGGTGATAATGGAGGGATGGGGTGATATTAGAGGGATGGGGTGATATTAGAGGGATGGGGTGATAATGAAGGGATGGGGGTGATAATGGAGGGATGGGGTGATAATGGAGGGATGGGGGTGATAATGGAGGGATGGGATGTTAATGGAGGGATGGGGGTGATAATGGAGGGATGGGGTGATATTAGAGGGATGGGGTGATATTAGAGGGATGGGGTGATAATGAAGGGATGGGGGTGATAATGGAGGGATGGGGGTGATAATGGAGGGATGGGGTGATAATGGAGGGATGGGGATTATAATGGAGGGACGGGGTGATAATGGATGGATGAGGGTGATAATGGAGGGATGGGGTGTTAATGGAGGGATGGGGTGATAATGGAGGGATGGGGTGATAATGGAGGGATGGGGTGATAATGGAGGGATGGGGGTGATAATGGAGGGATGGGATGTTAATGGAGGGATGGGGTGATAATGGAGGGATGGGGGTGATAATGGAGGGATGGGATGTTAATGGAGGGATGGGGGTGATAATGGAGGGATGGGATGTTAATGGAGGGATGGGGGTGATAATGGAGGGATGGGATGTTAATGGAGGGATGGGGGTGATAATGGAGGGATGGGTTGATAATGGAGGGAAGGGGGTGATAATGGAGGGATGGGGTATATTAGAGGGATGGGGTGATATTAGAGGGATGGGGTGATAATGGAGGGATGGGGATGATAATGGAGGGATGGGGTGATAATGGAGGGATGGGATATTAATGGAGGGATGGGGGTGATAATGGAGGGATGGGGTGATATTAGAGGGATGGGGTGATAATGGAGGGATGGGGTGATAATGGAGGGATGGGGTGATAATGGAGGGATGGGGTGATAATGGAGGGATGGGGTGATATTAGAGGGATGGGGTGATAATGGAGGGATGGGGTGATAATGGAGGGATGGGGTGATAATGGAGGGATGGGGGTGATATTGGAGGGAAGGGGTGATAATGGAGGGATGGGGTGATAATGGAGGGATGGGGGTGATATTGGAGGGAAGGGGTGATAATGGAGGGATGGGGGTGATATTGGAGGGAAGGGGTGATATTAGAGGGAAGGGGTGATATTAGAGGGATGGGGTGATATTAGAGGGATGGGGTGATAATGAAGGGATGGGGGTGATAATGGAGGGATGGGGGTGATAATGGAGGGATGGGGTGATAATGAAGGGATGGGGGTGATAATGGAGGGATGGGGTGATAATGAAGGGATGGGGGTGATAATGGAGGGAGATGGAAGGACAATGAGTGGAAAGCAGTTCTAATCTCTTTCATGCATTTAAGCATTCTAAACCGTTTCCTTCAAAAACACGACAGGGATGAGAGATATATTCAGTTGAAGTCAGAAGTTTACATTCACCTCAGCAAAATACATTTAAACTTTTCTCAATAGGGTGTGCTGTTTTCACTTTGTACAAATTTTGTTCCCAAATTAAACTGCCTCGTACTCAATTCTTGCTGTACAATATGCATATTATTATTACTATTGGATAGAAAACACTCTCTAGTTTCTAAAACCGTTTGAATTATATCTGTGAGTAAAACAGAACTCAAGTTGGAGCAAACTTCCTGTGAGGAAGTGAGAAATCTGAAATCGGGCAGGCTATTCTGAGGTCAGTTTATTAATTTGCATGTCTTCTATTGGTCGAGATGCACTGCATACGCCTTCCCCTAGATGTCAGCAAATAGTGAGAATTGGAATGGAGTTGCTAGGCAGATCTGAGGCCATATAAATGGGCTGGGAACGTGGGGTCCAGTCTTTTCTTCATTCGCCATGACGCAAGACAGACCTCAGGATGGCGTTCTGGAAAGCTCTCGTTATAGGCCTTAGATATATCCGGCTCTGATTTTATTCGATATAGGTGTTAAAGACATCATAATGTAGTTATTTTAAACCAAGTTATATCAGTTTATATCAGTATATTGCGATTTTCGGATATTTCTTAGTGCTGCGTTATAGTGAGTTGGGCACGTCTGGCCCACATGGCTAATGTTTTCTGCTAATTCCAAAGTTGAAGGCAACAATCTACAACCGAGCAACGATTCTTTTGGACAAAGGACAACTTGCCCAAGATTCTGATGGGAGCTCATCAAAAAGTAAGAACTATTTATGATGTTAATTCGTTGTTCTGTTGGAAAATGTAAAAATACTAATCCGCCATTCATTTCGGTGCGGTCTCGCTTTAACGCACGCTGTATATCGTAGTAACGTTAATTTTAAAAATCTAACACAGCGGTTGCATTAAGAACTTATGTATCTTTCATTTGCTGTCCAACCTATATTTTTTAGTCAAGTTTAGGATTAGTTACTGATTAGATTAGGTGCCTCTCCCAAGATTTCTCCCGACATTTTGTTGGCAGCTTGGCTACTATTCTCATTGTATAACCACGATTTGTGCCGCTAAATATGCACATTTTCGAACAAACTCTATATGTATTGTGTAATATGATGTTATAGGACTGTCATCTGAAGAAGTTTGAGAAGGTTAGTGAAAAAATTAATATCTTTTGCTGGTTTATTCGTTATCGCTATTGTTGGCTTGAATCAATGCATTTGTGTGTTTGGCTATTGTAGTAAGCTAATATAATGCTATATTGTGTTTTCGCTGTAAAACACTTAAAAAATCTGAAACATTGTCTGGATTCACAAGATCTTTGTCTTTCATTTGCTGTACGCTATGTATTTTTCATAAATGTTTTATGATGAGTATTTAGGTAATTCACGTTGGTCTCTGTAGTTATTCTAGTTGCTTTGGTGAGAGTTGTGATGGTGGATGCAATGTAAAACTATGATTTATACCTGAAATATGCACATTTTTCTAACAAAACATATGCTATACAATAAATATGTTATCAGACTGTCATCTGATGAAGTTGTTTCTTGGTTAGTGACCATTTATATCTTTATTTGGTCGAAATTGTGATAGCTACGTATGCAGGAAAAAAATGGTGGGAAAAAAAGTTGTGTCTTTTGCTATCGTGGTTAGCTAATAGAAATACATATTGTGTCTTCCCTGTAAAACATTTTTAAAATCAGAAATGATGGCTGGATTCACAAGATGTGTATCGTTCATCTGGTGTCTTGGACTTGTGATTTAATAATATTTAGATGCTAGTATTTACTTGTGAAGCTATGCTAGTCTATGCTAGTCACCTTTTTTACTGATGGGGGTGCTCCCGGATCCGGGATTGTGACCAAGTAGAAGTTAATGACTCCAACATAAGTGTATGTAAACTTCCGACTTCAACTGTATATATATAGTTCTCACCACAGTCCCTCTCATCAGAGCTGTCTGAACAGAGACTCACCACAGTCCCTCTCATCAGAGCTGTCTGAACAGAGAGACTCACCACAGTCCCTCTCATCAGAGCTGTCTGAACAGACTCACCACAGTCCCTCTCATCAGAGCTGTCTGAACAGAGACTCACCACAGTCCCACTCATCAGAGCTGTCTGAACAGACTCACCACAGTCCCACTCATCAGAGCTGTCTGAACAGAGACTCACCACAGTCCCTCTCATCAGAGCTGTCTGAACAGACTCACCACAGTCCCTCTCATCAGAGCTGTCTGAACAGAGACTCACCACAGTCCCTCTCATCAGAGCTGTCTAAACAGAGAGACTCACCACAGTCCCACTCATCAGAGCTGTCTGAACAGACTCACCACAGTCCCTCTCAGAGCTGTCTGAACAGAGAGACTCACCACAGTCCCTCTCATCAGAGCTGTCTAAACAGAGACTCACCACAGTCCCACTCATCAGAGCTGTCTGAACAGAGACTCACCACAGTCCCTCTCATCAGAGCTGTCTAAACAGAGACTCACCACAGTCCCTCTCATCAGAGCTGTCTAAACAGAGACTCACCACAGTCCCTCTCATCAGAGCTGTCTGAACAGAGACTCACCACAGTCCCACTCATCAGAGCTGTCTGAACAGAGACTCACCACAGTCCCACTCATCAGAGCTGTCTGAACAGAGAGACTCACCACAGTCCCTCTCATCAGAGCTGTCTGAACAGAGACTCACCACAGTCCCTCTCATCAGAGCTGTCTGAACAGAGACTCACCACAGCCCCTCTCATCAGAGCTGTCTAAACAGAGACTCACCACAGTCCCACTCATCAGAGCTGTCTGAACAGAGACTCACCACAGTCCCACTCATCAGAGCTGTCTGAACAGATAGACTCACCACAGTCCCACTCATCAGAGCTGTCTGAACAGAGACTCACCACAGTCCCACTCATCAGATAGACTCACCACAGTCCCACTCATCAGAGCTGTCTGAACAGAGACTCACCACAGTCCCACTCATCAGAGCTGTCTGAAGAGAGACTCACCACAGTCCCTCTCATCAGAGCTGTCTGAACAGAGAGACTCACCACAGTCCCACTCATCAGAGCTGTCTAAACAGAGAGACTCACCACAGTCCCTCTCATCAGAGCTGTCTGAACAGAGAGACTCACCACAGTCCCTCTCATCAGAGCTGTCTGAAGAGACTCACCACAGTCCCTCTCATCAGAGCTGTCTGAACAGAGACTCACCACAGTCCCTCTCATCAGAGCTGTCTGAAGAGACTCACCACAGTCCCTCTCATCAGAGCTGTCTGAAGAGACTCACCACAGTCCCTCTCATCAGAGCTGTCTGAACAGAGACTCACCACAGTCCCTCTCATCAGAGCTGTCTGAACAGACTCACCACAGTCCCTCTCATCAGAGCTGTCTAATCAGATAGACTCACCACAGTCCCTCTCAGAGCTGTCTGAACAGAGAGACTCACCACAGTCCTTCTCATCAGAGCTGTCTGAACAGAGAGACTCACCACAGTCCCTCTCATCAGAGCTGTCTGAACAGAGAGACTCACCACAGTCCCTCTCATCAGATAGACTCACCACAGTCCCACTCATCAGATAGACTCACCACAGTCCCACTCATCAGAGCTGTCTGAACAGAGACTCACCACAGTCCCTCTCATCAGAGCTGTCTGAACAGAGAGACTCACCACAGTCCCTCTCATCAGAGCTGTCTGAACAGACTCACCACAGTCCCTCTCATCAGAGCTGTTTGAACAGGGAGACTCACCACAGTCCCTCTCATCAGAGCTGTCTGAACAGAGACTCACCACAGTCCCTCTCATCAGAGCTGTCTGAAGAGACTCACCACAGTCCCTCTCATCAGAGCTGTCTGAAGAGACTCACCACAGTCCCTCTCATCAGAGCTGTCTGAACAGAGACTCACCACAGTCCCTCTCATCAGAGCTGTCTGAACAGAGACTCACCACAGTCCCTCTCATCAGAGCTGTCTGAACAGACTCACCACAGTCCCTCTCATCAGAGCTGTCTGAACAGACTCACCACAGTCCCTCTCAGAGCTGTCTGAACAGAGAGACTCACCACAGTCCCTCTCATCAGAGCTGTCTGAACAGAGAGACTCACCACAGTCCCTCTCATCAGATAGACTCACCACAGTCCCACTCATCAGATAGACTCACCACAGTCCCACTCATCAGAGCTGTCTGAACAGAGACTCACCACAGTCCCTCTCATCAGAGCTGTCTGAACAGAGAGACTCACCACAGTCCCTCTCATCAGAGCTGTCTGAACAGACTCACCACAGTCCCACTCATCAGAGCTGTCTGAACAGAGAGACTCACCACAGTCCCACTCATCAGAGCTGTCTGAACAGAGACTCACCACAGTCCCACTCATCAGAGCTGTCTGAACAGAGAGACTCACCACAGTCCCTCTCATCAGATAGACTCACCACAGTCCCACTCATCAGATAGACTCACCACAGTCCCACTCATCAGAGCTGTCTGAACAGAGACTCACCACAGTCCCACTCATCAGAGCTGTCCGAACAGTGTTTTGTCCCGTCACACCACAGAGTCCGGTGAACACACTGGTGGTTGTTACAGGCGAGCTCGTTGTCCTTGCATACAGCTGAGGAGAGGAGAACATGGCATTAATCAGGTACTTATACAAGAGAACCAATAGATAACCTTTGTTTAACCAATAAATAACCTTTGTTTAACCAATAGATAACCTTTGTGTTTATGAGTAAATGCATTATTATGCAACACAATATAAAAATGAAATTGTTTTTACACACAGCAGTTGTTCTCATCTTTCAGCAGAGGGCAGTCTGGGAAGCCGTCACAGATCATAGAGTGTTTAATACACAGCCTGGTACCTGGGCACTCCCACAGACCCCGCTCTACACAACCTAGAGAGAACACAGCATTATGGGTACTGTAGTTTAATACTAGCCACTCCCACAGACCCCGCTCTACACAACCTAGAGAGAACACAGCATTATGGGTACTGTAGTTTAATACTAGCCACTCCCACAGACCCCGCTCTACACAACCTAGAGGGAACACAGCATTATGGGTACTGTAGTTTAATACTAGCCACTCCCACAGACCCCGCTCTACACAACCTAGAGGGAACACAGCATTATGGGTACTGTAGTTTAATACTAGCCACTCCCACAGACCCCGCTCTACACAACCTAGAGGGAACACAGCATTATGGGTACTGTAGTTTAATACTAGCCACTCCCACAGACCCCGCTCTACACAACCTAGAGGGAACACAGCATTATGGGTACTGTAGTTTAATACTAGCCACTCCCACAGACCCCGCTCTACACAACCTAGAGGGAACACAGCATTATGGGTACTGTAGTTTAATACTAGCCACTCCCACAGACCCCGCTGTACACAACCTAGAGGGAACACAGCATTATGGGTACTGTAGTTTAATACTAGCCACTCCCACAGACCCCGCTCTACACAACCTAGAGGGAACACAGCATTATGGGTACTGTAGTTTAATACAAGCCACTCCCACAGACCCCGCTCTACACAACCTAGAGAGAACACAGCATTATGGGTACTGTAGTTTAATACTAGCCACTCCCACAGACCCCGCTCTACACAACCTAGAGAGAACACAGCATTATGGGTACTGTAGTTTAATACAAGCCACTCCCACAGAGCACACAACCTGTAGAGAGGAGGCAGGAGGAAAGGGGGATGCAGAGAGAGAGACAGAGACAGAGAGACAGAGAGAGACAGAGAGACAGAGAGACAGAGAGACAGAGAGACAGAGAGAGACAGAGAGAGAGAGAGAGAGAGAGAGAGAGAGAGATGTGTCCTCCTGCCACAACCTGAGGGACAGCCAGTGAAAAATGCAAAGTAATGTTGATAATATTTCCCATTTAGCTTAGTTTTGTTTTGTCTTTCATACCAGGTCATATGTCTTCTCAAGTCATATTGACACTGGTCTACTACTGTTGCTTTAATTTATTGTTGTTCTGATTAATATTGTTGTTGTTGTTAATGGTAATCCCATGTCCACTACTACTGTTATTATTACTGTTGGTCCCACCATTTATTTATATATAAATATATATATATTTTGTATATATATACATATATATTAGATTTTTATTTTTCGATATGTATACTTTGACAATGTAAGTAATAATGAACTTGCCATGTCACTAAAGTCAATTGAATTGAATTGAATTGAGAGACAGAGAGAGAGAGAGAGAAACAGAGAGAGAGAGAGAGAGACAGAGAAAAGAAGAGTAAAATATTTACTATACATATACAGTGTGTGTTTCTCACCACAGTTGTCTTCGTCACTGTCATCGTCACAGTCCATGTGTCCATCACAGCGCTTAGAGGACAGGACACACCTCCCTGACCGACATTTGAAGTGACTGGGAGAACACTCTGGAACAACCAACAATATAGCATGGGTTATCCTTGTTTCTAGCAATTGTTGCTAGGTTATTTAAGCCCCTCCCTTCTACTAACCATCAACATCCAGGTCAGGTAGCAGACAGGTGAAGAATAACCAAGCCCCTCCCTTCTACTAACCATCAACATCCAGGTCAGGTAGTAGACAGGTGAAGAATAACCAAGCCCCTCCCTTCTACTAACCATCAACATCCAGGTCAGGTAGTAGACAGGTGAAGAATAACCAAGCCCCTCCCTTCTACTAACCATCAACATCCAGGTCAGGTAGTAGACAGGTGAAGAATAACCAAGCCCCTCCCTTCTACTAACCATCAACATCCAGGTCAGGTAGTAGACAGGTGAAGAATAACCAAGCCCCTCCCTTCTACTAACCATCAACATCCGGGTCAGGTAGTAGACAGGTGAAGAATAACCAAGCCCCTCCCTTCTACTAACCATCAACATCCAGGTCAGGTAGTAGACAGGTGAAGAATAACCAAGCCCCTCCCTTCTACTAACCATCAACATCCAGGTCAGGTAGTAGACAGGTGAAGAATAACCAAGCCCCTCCCTTCTACTAACCATCAACATCCAGGTCAGGTAGTAGACAGGTGAAGAATAACCAAGCCCCTCCCTTCTACTAACCATCAACATCCAGGTCAGGTAGTAGACAGGTGTTGAATAACCAAGCCCCTCCCTTCTACTAACCATCAACATCCAAGTTAGGTAGCAGACAGGTGAAGAATAACCAAGCCCCTCCCTTCTACTAACCATCAACATCCAGGTCAGGTAGTAGACAGGTGAAGAATAACCAAGCCCCTCCCTTCTACTAACCATCAACATCCAGGTCAGGTAGCAGACAGGTGAAGAATAACCAAGCCCCTCCCTTCTACTAACCATCAACATCCAGGTCAGGTAGTAGACAGGTGTTGAATAACCAAGCCCCTCCCTTCTACTAACCATCAACATCCAGGTCAGGTAGTAGACAGGTGAAGAATAACCAAGCCCCTCCCTTCTACTAACCATCAACATCCAGGTCAGGTAGCAGACAGGTGACGTTGCGTCCGTCTTCAGGGAACTGGTTACAGTCTGTGTCCTCCGGCCACTGAAGACCCACAATACCCAGCACAGACTCACAGCGCTCCTTCGAGCTCCGACACAATGACCTGCAACAACACATAGATTATACATAAACTCAACTAAAAAATAAACGTCCTCTCACTGTCAACTGCGTTTATTTGTCAGCAAACTTAACCTGTTTGGGAAAGGGTGCAGTATTTTCACATCCGGATGAAAAGCGTGCCCAAAGTAAACTGCCTGTTACTCAGGCCCAGCTAGGATAGGCATAGATTTGGATAGAAAACACTCTAAAGTTTCCAAAACTGTTAAAAAATTATGTCTGTGAGTATAACAGAACTGATATGGCAAGCGAAAACCTGGAGGAAAATCCATCCAGGAAGTGCAATTATTTTGAAATGGGTGTTTTTCCATTGAAAGCCTATCCACCATTTAAAGGGATATGACCCAGATTGCGTTCCCTATGGCTTCCACTAGATGTGAACAGTCTTTAGACATTGTTCCAGGCTTTTATTCTGAAAAATGAGATTGACCAGTTTGAATGAGTGGACAGTGGAAAGTCCCAGAGTTGTTTGGTGCACACGACCGAAAGCGCACCTTTCGTTGTTTTTCCTTTATATTGACAACGCTATTGACCGGTTGAAATATTATTGATTATTGAGACAAAAAACGACCTCAGGATTGATTATAAACATCGTTTGACATTTTTATACAAACTTTACTGGTACTATTTGGATTTTTCAACTGCTGTTGTGACCGCCTTTGAGCCTATGGATTACTGAACAAAACGCGCCAACAAAACAGAGGTTTTTGGATATAAAGAGGGATTTAATCGAACAAAATTAACATTTATTGTGTAACATGGAGTCTTGTGAGTGCAACCATATGAAGATCATCAAAGGTAGGTGATTAATTTTATCGCCATTTCTGACTTTTGTGACTCCTCTACTTGGCTGGAAAATGTTTGTATGGTTTTGTGTGCTGGACGCTGTCCTCAGATAATCGCATGGTATCGCCATAAAGCCTTTTTGAAATCTGACACAGCGGTTGGATTAACAAGAAGTTAATCTTTAAGCCGATGTATAAGACTTGTATGTTTTATGAATAGTTATTATGAGTATTTCTGGTTCTGTAACGTTCCTGACCTATTTTTATGTTATTTTGATTATGTTTAGTTGGTCAGGGCGTGAGTTGGGGTGGGCATTGTATGTTGTGTGTGTTTGGTTAGTCCATGGGTGTTGTATGTGTATGGGATAGTGTTTGTTAGGTTGTCTAGTTATGTCTATGGCTGCCTAGATTGGGTCTCAATCAGAGACAGCTGTCATTCATTTGTCTCTGATTGGGAGCCAGATTTAAGGTAGCCATAGGCAGTAGGCTTTTGTGGGTGTTTGTTTCCTGTGTCAGTGGTTGGACCACACAGGACTGTTTTGAGGTATGTCACGTTTGTTGTTTTGTAGTTTGTAGTGTTTTTCCTGTTATTTTCATTAAATCATGAACACTTACCTCTCCGCATCTTGGTCTGATCCATGCTCCTCCTCGTCTGAGGAGGAGAACGACATTGACTGCCTTAACAGGTTGGATTAACAAGAAGTTAATCTTTAAGCCGATGTATAAGACTTGTATGTTTTATGAATAGTTATTATGAGTATTTCTGGTTTTGGAATTTTGCGCTCTGCAATTTCACCGGATGTTGGCCAGTTGTGCCGCTCGCAGGACACCTTTCCCAAACAGGTTTTAAAATGTGTAAATATTTGTATGAACATAACAAGATTCATCAACTGAGATATAAACTGAACAAGTTCCACAGACATGTGACTAACAGAAATGGAATAATGTGTCCCTGAACAAAGGGGGGGGTAAAAAGTAACAATCAGTATCTGGTGTGGCCACCAGCTGCATTAAGCCCTGTAACGCACAGCGTTGAGATTGCCTGCAATGACAACAAGCTCAGTCCGATGATGCTGTGACACAGCGCCCCAGACAATGACGGACCCTCCACCTCCAAATCGATCCCGCTCCAGAGTACAGGCCTCGGTGTAACGCTCATTCCTTCGACGATGAACGTGAATCCGACCATAACCCCCGGTGAGACAAAACCGCGACTCGTCAGTGAAGAGCACTTTTTGCCAGTCCTTTCTGGTCCAGCGATGGTGGGTTTGTGCCCATAGGCAATGTTGTTGCTGGTGGTGTCTGGTGAGGACCTGCCTTACAACAGGCCTACAAGCCATCAGTCCAGCCTCTCAGCCTATTGCGGACAGTCTGAGCACTGATGGAGGGATTGTGCGTTCCTGGTGTAACTCGGGCAGTTGTTGTTGCCATCCTGTACCTGTCCCGCAGGTGTGATGTTCGGATGTACCGATCCTGTGCAGGTGTTGTTACACGTGGTCTGCAACTGTGAGGACGATCAGCTGTCCATCCTGTCTCCCTGTAGCTCTGTCTTAGGCGTCTCACAGTACAGACATTGCAATTTATTGCCCTGGCCACATCTGCAGTCCTCATGCCTCCTTGCAGCATGCCTCAGGCACGTTCACGCAGATGAGCAGGGACCCTGGGCATCTTTCTTTTGGTGTTTTTCCAGAGTCAGCAGAAAGGCCTCTTTAGTGTCCTAAGTTTCCATAACTGTGACCTTAATTGCCTACCGACTATAAGCTGTTAGTGTCTTATTAAAGACCGTTCCACAGGTGCATGTTCATTCATTGTTTATGGTTCATTGAACAAGCATGGGAAACAGTGTTTAAAACCCTTTACAGTGAAGAACAGTGTTTACAACACACTAGAAACTCTATTGTGCTATTGGTATTTATAACAGTCTCTACTGTCTGGTATTTATAACAGTCTCTACTGTCTGGTATTTATAACAGTCTCTACTGTCTGGTATTTATAACAGTCTCTACTGGTCTCTACTGTCTGGTATTTACAACAGTCTCTACTGGTCTCTACTGTCTGGTATTTATAACAGTCTCTACTGTCTGGTATTTATAACAGTCTCTACTGTCTGGTATTTATAACAGTCTCTACTGTCTGGTATTTATAACAGTCTCTACTGTCTGGTATTTATAACAGTCTCTACTGTCTGGTATTTATAACAGTCTCTACTGTCTGGTATTTATAACAGTCTCTACTGTCTGGTATTTATATCAGTCTCTACTGTCTGGTATTTATAACAGTCTCTACTGGTCTCTACTGTCTGGTATTTATAACAGTCTCTACTGTCTGGTATTTATAACAGTCTATACTGTATGGTATTTATAACAGTCTCTACTGTCTGGTATTTATAACAGTCTCTACTGTCTGGTATTTATAACAGTCTCTACTGGTCTCTACTGTCTGGTATTTATAACAGTCTCTACTGTCTGGTATTTATAACAGTCTCTACTGTCTGGTATTTATAACAGTCTCTACTGTCTGGTATTTATAACAGTCTCTACTGTCTGGTATTTATAACAGTCTCTACTGGTCTCTACTGTCTGGTATTTATAACAGTCTCTACTGGTCTCTACTGTCTGGTATTTATAACAGTCTCTACTGTCTGGTATTTATAACAGTCTCTACTGTCTGGTATTTATAACAGTCTCTACTGTCTGGTATTTATAACAGTCTCTACTGTCTGGTATTTATAACAGTCTCTACTGTCTGGTATTTATATCAGTCTCTACTGTCTGGTATTTATAACAGTCTCTACTGGTCTCTACTGTCTGGTATTTATAACAGTCTCTACTGTCTGGTATTTATAACAGTCTCTACTGTCTGGTATTTATAACAGTCTCTACTGTCTGGTATTTATAACAGTCTCTACTGTCTGGTATTTATAACAGTCTCTACTGACTGGTATTTCTAACAGTCTCTACTGTCTGGTATTTATAACAGTCTCTACTGTCTGGTATTTATAACAGTCTCTACTGGTCTCTACTGTCTGGTATTTATAACAGTCTCTACTGTCTGGTATTTATAACAGTCTCTACTGGTCTCTACTGTCTGGTATTTATAACAGTCTCTACTGTCTGGTATTTATAACAGTCTCTACTGGTCTCTACTGTCTGGTATTTATAACAGTCTCTACTGTCTGGTATTTATAACAGTATCTACTGTCTGGTATTTATAACAGTCTCTACTGTCTGGTATTTATAACAGTCTCTACTGTCTGGTATTTATAACAGTCTCTACTGTCTGGTATTTATAACAGTCTCTACTGCCTGGTATTTATAACAGTCTCTACTGCCTGGTATTTATAACAGTCTCTACTGTCTGGTATTTATAACAGTCTCTACTGTCTGGTATTTATAACAGTCTCTACTGTCTGGTATTTATAACAGTCTCTACTGGTCTCTACTGTCTGGTATTTATAACAGTCTCTACTGGTCTCTACTGTCTGGTATTTATAACAGTCTCTACTGTCTGGTATTTATAACAGTCTCTACTGGTCTCTACTGTCTGGTATTTATAACAGTCTCTACTGGTCTCTACTGTCTGGTATTTATAACAGTCTCTACTGTCTGGTATTTATAACAGTCTCTAATGTCTGGTATTTATAACAGTCTCTGCTGGACTCTACTGTCTGGTATTTATAACAGTCTCTACTGTCTGGTATTTATAACAGTCTCTACTGGTCTCTACTGTCTGGTATTTATAACAGTCTCTACTGTCTGGTATTTATAACAGTCTCTACTGTCTGGTATTTATAACAGTCTCTACTGTCTGGTATTTATAACAGTCTCTACTGTCTGGTATTTATAACAGTCTCTACTGGTCTCTACTGTCTGGTATTTATAACAGTCTCTACTGTCTGGTATTTATAACAGTCTCTACTGTCTGGTATTTATAACAGTCTCTACTGGTCTCTACTGTCTGGTATTTATAACAGTCTCTACTGTCTGGTATTTATAACAGTCTCTACTGGTCTCTACTGTCTGGTATTTATAACAGTCTCTGCTGGACTCTACTGTCTGGTATTTATAACAGTCTCTACTGTCTGGTATTTATAACAGTCTCTACTGTCTGGTATTTATAACAGTCTCTACTGGTCTCTACTGTCTGGTATTTATAACAGTCTCTACTGCCTGGTATTTATAAGTCTCTACTGTCTGGTAATTATAACAGTCTCTACTGTCTGGTATTTATAACAGTCTCTACTGTCTGGTATTTATAACAGTCTCTACTGTCTGGTATTTATAACAGTCTCTACTGGTCTCTACTGTCTGGTATTTATAACAGTCTCTACTGTCTGGTATTTATAACAGTCTCTACTGTCTGGTATTTATAACAGTCTCTACTGGTCTCTACTGTCTGGTATTTATAACAGTCTCTACTGCCTGGTATTTATAACAGTCTCTACTGTCTGGTATTTATAACAGTCTCTACTGTCTGGTATTTATAACAGTCTCTACTGGTCTCTACTGTCTGGTATTTATAACAGTCTCTACTGTCTGGTATTTATAACAGTCTCTACTGTCTGGTATTTATAACAGTCTCTACTGTCTGGTATTTATAACAGTCTCTACTGTCTGGTATTTATAACAGTCTCTACTGGTCTCTACTGTCTGGTATTTATAACAGTCTCTACTGTCTGGTATTTATAACAGTGTCTACTGTCTGGTATTTATAACAGTCTCTACTGGTCTCTACTGTCTGGTATTTATAACAGTCTCTGCTGGACTCTACCGTGTTCTGGTTGGTTCTGGTACTGACCTGCAGGGGGGCACCCTCTGGTGTGTGTGTGAGTCACACTTGGGGACCAACATGGTACAGGCGAAGAACATGAGGTATTTATAACAGTTGGTCTGAACCAGGGCTGGGAACAGAGAAGACTCCCAGGAGACAGAGCTCTCGCTCTGGGTCGCGTGGCCAAGGTAGTTAGGGTAGGTGGTACTGTTGTAGGGCAAGTTCATACACAGCTCTAGAGTAATGGGCTCACAATGACCTGCGGGGCGAGAGAGGGGGAGGAGGGGGAGGAGAGGAGGAGGGAGAGGAGGGGGGAGAGGGAGAGAGAGAGAGAGAGAGAGGGGGAGGAGATGGAGAGAGAGGGGGACGAGAGGGAGAGAGAGTGGGAGGAGAGGGAGAGAGGGGGAGGAGAGGGAGAGAGAGGGGGAGGGAGAGGAGGGGGAGGAGGAGGAGGAGAGGGAGAGAGAGAGAGAGGTGGAGGAGATGGAGAGAGAGGGGGACGAGAGGGAGAGAGAGGGGGAGGAGAGGGAGAGGGAGAGGGGGAGGAGAGGAGGAGGGAGAGGAGGGGGGAGAGGGAGAGAGAGAGAGAGGGGGGGAGGAGATGGAGAGAGAGGGGGACGAGAGGGTGAGAGAGGGGGAGGAGAGGGAGGAGAGGAGGAGGGAGAGGAGGGGGGAGAGGGAGAGAGAGGAGATGGAGAGAGAGTGGGAGGAGAGGGAGAGAGGGGGAGGAGAGGGAGAGAGAGAGGGGGAGAGAGAGGGGGAGGAGAGGGAGAGAGAGAGGGGGAGGAGAGGGAGAGAGAGAGGGGGAGGAGAGGGAGAGAGAGAGGGGGAGGAGAGGGAGAGAGACAGAGAGAGAGGATGTACAGGACAAAATTCGAGTTATGTTTCAGGATGTTTCGATACGTACAGTTGAAGGGTCAAGTCTCTTCTTCTATGAGAAAACGATAGAGTGAAATGACAAGAGAGAAACAGTCGAAGTCAGAAGTTTACATACACTTAGGTTGGAGTCATTAAAACTCGTTTTTCAACCACACCACAAATGTCTTGTTAACAAACTATAGTTTTGGCAAGTCGGTTAGGACATCTACTTTGTGCATGACACAAGTAATTTTTCCAACAATTGTTTACAGATTATTTCACTTATAATTCACTGTATCACAATTCCAGTGGGTCAGAAGTTTACATACACTAAGTTGACTGTGCCTTTAAACAGCTTGGAACATTCCAGGAAATTATGTCATGACTTTAGAGGCTTCTGATAGGCTAATTGGCATAGTTTGAGTCAATTGGAGGTTGAGATGTATTTCAAGGCCTACCTTCAAACTCAGTGCCTCTTTGCTTGACATCATGGGAAAATCAAAAGAAATCAGCCAAGAACTCAGAAAAACAATTGTAGACCTCCACAAGTCTGGTGCATCATTGGGAGCAATTTCCAAATGCCTGACGGTGCCACGTTCATCTGTACAAACAATTGTACGCAAGTATAAACACCATGGGACCAGGCAGCCGTCATACCGCTCAGGAAGGAGACGCGCTCTGTCTCCTAGAGATTAACGTACTTTGGTGCGAAAAGTGCAAATCAATCACAGAAAAACAGCAAAGGACCTTGTGAAGATGCTGGAGGAAACAGGTGCAAAAGTATCTATATCCACAGCAAAACGAGTCCTATCTCGACATAACCTGAAAGGCCGCTCAGCAAGGAAGAAGCCACTGCTCCAAAACTGCCATAAAAAAGCCAGACTACGGTTTGCAACTGCACATGGGGACAAAGACTGTACTTTCTGGAGAAATGTCCTTTGGTCTGAGGTCTGATGAAACAAAAATAGAACTGTTTGGCCATAATGACCATCGTTATGTTTGGAGGAAAAAGGGGGATGCTTGCAAGCTGAAGAACACCATCCCAACCATGAAGCACGGGGTTGGCAGCATCATGTTGTGGGGGTGCTTTGCTGCAGGAGGGACTGGTGCACTTCACCAAATAAATGGCATCAAGAGGTAGGAAAATGATGTGGATATATTGAAGCAACATCTCAAGACATCAGTCAGGAAGTTAAAGCTTGTTCGCAAATGGATCTTCCAAATGGACAATGACCCCAAGCAAAGTTGTGGCAAAATGGCTTAAGGACAAGAAAGTCATGGTATTGGAGTGGCCATCACAAAGCCCTGAGCTCAATCCTATAGAACATTTGTTGGCAGAACTGAAAAAGTGTGTGAGAGCAAGGAGGCCTACAAACCTGACTCAGTTACACCAGCTCTGTCAGGAGGAATGGGCCAAAATTCACCCAACTTATTGTGGGAAGCTTGTGGAAGGCTACACGAAACGTTTGACCCAAGTTAAACAATTTAAAGGCAATGCTACCAAATACTAATTGAGTGTATGTAAACTTCTGATCCACTGGGAATGTGATGAAAGAAATAAAAGCTGAAATAAATCATTCTCTCTACTATTATTCTGACATTTCACATTCTTAAAATAAAGTGGTGATCCTAACTGACCTAAGACAGGGGATTTTTACGAGGATTAAATGTCAGGAATTGTGAAAAACTGAGTTTAAATGTATTTGGATAAGGTGTGTGTAAACTTCTGACTTTCACATTATGTGACCCAGAAAATCTAAATGTAATCAATTTTAAATTCAGGCTGTAACAACATTTGGAAAAAGTCAAGCGAATACTTTCTGAAGGCACTACATTTTTATTTATTTTATTTAACCTTTATTTAACTTAATAGTTGTTTCATTTATTTAACTTGGCAAGTCAGTTAAGAACAAATGTCTTATTTACAATGACGGCCTACCAAAAGGCAAAAGGCCTCCTGGGACGGGGACCTTAGATAAAATCATATATTAAATAAATGCAATATAAATATAGAACAAAACACACATCACAGCAAGAGAAACAACACAACACTGCAGAAAGAGAGACCTAAGACAACAACATAGCATGGCAGCAACACATGACAACACAACATGGTAGCAACACATCATGACAACAGCATGGCAGCAGCACAACATGACAACAACATGGTAGCAGCACAACATGGTAGCAGCGCAAAAGCATGGTACAAACATTATTGGGCACAGACAACAGCACAAAGAGCAAGAAGGCAGTTACAACAATACATCACACAAAGCAGCCACAACTGTCAGTAAGAGTGTCCATGATTGAGTCTTTGAATGAAGAGATTGAGATTAAACTGTCCAGTTTGAGTGTTTGTTGCAGCTCGTTCCAGTCGCTAGCTGCAGCGAACTGAAAAGAGGAGCGACCCAGGGATGTGTGTGCATTGGGGACCTTTAACAGAATGTGACTGGCAGAACGGGTGTTGTATGTGGAGGATGAGGGCTGCAGTAGGTATCTCAGTTAGGGGGGAGTGAGGCCTAAGAGGGTTTTATAAATCAGCATCAACCAGTGGGTCTTGTGACGGGTTTACAGAGATGACCAGTTTACAGAGGAGTATAGAGTGCAGTGATGTGTCCAAAAATGAGAATTGGTGGCAAATCTGATTGCCGAATGGTAAAGAACATCTAGCCTCTCGAGAGCACCCTCACCTGCCAATCTATAAATTACATCTCTGTAATCTAGCATGGTCATCTGAATCAGGGTTAGTTTGGCAGCTGGGGTGAAAGAGGAGCGATTACGATAGAGGAAACCAGGTCTAGATTTAACCTTAGCCCGCAGTTTTGATATGTGCTGAGAGAAGGACAGTACACCGTCTAGCCATACTCCCAAGTACTTGTATGAGGTGACTATCTCAAGCTCTAAACCCTCAGAGGTAGTTATAACACCTGTGGGGAGAGGGACATTCTTCTTACCAAACCACATGACCCTTGTTTAGGAGGTGTTCAGAACAAGGTTAAGGACAGAGAAAGCTTGTTGGACACTAAGAAAGCTTTGTTGTAGAGTGTTTAACACAAAATCCAGCGAGAGGCCATTGATCAAGTGGACTTTGTCTCAT
>NC_074675.1:56075655-56221493 GCF_029448725.1 Salvelinus fontinalis
GGCGCATTTGACAAATAAAATGTGATTTGATTAGATTATAAGTAGTTAGGTAGTGGCGTTTGATTGAACCAGGAATCATCTGCCTCACAAACACACCGCTTGACAAAGTCTTAGCAAATTACGCTATAGAGTAGAAAAGGTTTTGAAGTGATAGCAAAGTCAGACATTTGAAGCTGGGGACTGAGTTTACAAACCCACGTCCGCCACACACACACAGGCACGCGTGAACACACAGACTTACTGCAGTTGTTACGGGCATCACACGTGCTGGGAGTAGAGGAACAGCTGGGCTGGCCGGGAGCACACGCACCCCCAACTGAGAGAGACACATTTTAGTTAGTTAGTGAGAGTGAGTGAGTGACAGAGAGTGAGTGACAGAGAGTGACTGAGAGAGTGACTGAGTGAGTGACTGAGTGAGTGACTGAGTGAGTGACTGAGTGAGGGAGAGTGAGTGACAGAGTGACTGAGAGAGTGACTGAGAGAGTGAGTGAAAGAGTGAGTGACTGACTGAGAGAGTGAGTGAGTGAGTGAGTGAGTGAGTGAGTGAGTGAGAGAGTGAGTGACAGAGTGAGTGAGTGAGTGAGTGAGTGAGTGAGTGTGTGTGTGTGTGTGTGTACCATGAAGGACATTGTTGGTGTGTACCTGTATGTTGTAGACCATGTGATACAGATCACTTTGCGAGGACATGACTGCGTTTCTGTCTTTTGAGCTTCTAGTCATGAAATCTATGCAGCCAATCACTTTTCATAGCTACTGTTTACAGGCCTCCTGGGCCGTATACAGCGTTCCTCACTGAGTTCCCAGAATTCCTATCGGACCTTGTAGTCACGGCAGATAATATTCTAATATTTTGTGACATTAATATTCACATGGAAAAGTCCACAGAGCCACTCCAAAAGTCCTTTCGGAGCCATCATCGACTCAGTGGGTTTTGTCCAACATGTCTCCGGACCTACTCACTGCCACAGTCATAATCTGGACCTACTTTTTGTCCCGTGGAATAAATGTTCTGGATATAAATGTAAATGTTTTTCCTCATAATCCTAGACTATCGGACCAGCATCTTATTAGATCCCAACCAAGGGTTAATAAAAGCTGTGATAAAAATCTCACACAACCCAAAGATTCCTAGATGCCCTTCAGGCTCCCTCCACCTACCCAAGGACGTCGGAGTAGAAAAATCAGTTAACCACCTAACTGAGGATCTAAATGTAACCTTGCGCAATACCCTAGATGCAGTTGCACCAGTAAAAACAAGATAAAAATTGTCACAAGAAACTAGCTCCCTTGTATACAGAAAATACCCGAGCCCTGAAGCAAGCTTCCAGAAAATTGGAACGAAACTGGAAGTCTTCTAACTAGCTTGGAAAGACAGTACCGTTCATTATCAAAGAGCCCTCACAGCTGCTCCATCACCTTGGAAAGACAGTACCGTTCAAAGAGCCCTCACAGCTGCTCCATCACCTTGGAAAGACAGTACCGTTCATTATCAAAGAGCCCTCACAGCTGCTCCATCACCTTGGAAAGGCAGTACCGTTCATTATCAAAGAGCCCTCACAGCTGCTCCATCACCTTGGAAAGACAGTACCGTTCATTATCAAAGAGCCCTCACAGCTGCTCCATCACCTTGGAAAGACAGTACCGTTCAAAGAGCCCTCACAGCTGCTCCATCACCTTGGAAAGACAGTACCGTTCATTATCAAAGAGCCCTCACAGCTGCTCCATCACCTTGGAAAGGCAGTACCGTTCATTATCAAAGAGCCCTCACAGCTGCTCCATCACCTTGGAAAGACAGTACCGTTCATTATCAAAGAGCCCTCACAGCTGCTCCATCACCTTGGAAAGACAGTACCGTTCAAAGAGCCCTCACAGCTGCTCCATCACCTTGGAAAGACAGTACCGTTCATTATCAAAGAGCCCTCACAGCTGCTCCATCACCTTGGAAAGACAGTACCGTTCAATATCAAAGAGCACTCACAGCTGCTCCATGTGTTATCAGACTGTGTGTGCGTGTTATCAGACTGTGTGTGTGTGTGTGTGTTATCAGACTGTGTGTGTGTTATCAGACTGTGTGTGTGTGTTATCAGACTGTGTGTGTGTGTTATCAGACTGTCTGTGTGTGTGTGTTATCAGACTGTGTGTTATCAGACTGTGTGTGTGTGTTATCAGACTGTGTGTGTGTGTTATCAGACTGTCTGTGTGTGTGTGTTATCAGACTGTGTGTTATCAGACTGTGTGTGTGTGTTATCAGACTGTGTGTGTGTGTTATCAGACTGTCTGTGTGTGTGTGTTATCAGACTGTGTGTGTTATCAGACTGTGTGTTTTATCAGACTGTTTGTTATCAGACTGTGTGTGTTATCAGACTGTGTGTTATCAGACTGTGTGTTATCAGACTGTGTGTTATCAGACTGTGTGTTATCAGACTGTGTGTTATCAGACTGTGTGTTATCAGACTGTGTGTTATCAGACTGTGTGTTATCAGACTGTGTGTTATCAGACTGTGTGTGTGTGTTATCAGACTGTGTGTTATCAGACTGTGTGTGTTATCAGACTGTGTGTTATCAGACTGTGTGTTATCAGACTGTGTGTGTGTGTTATCAGACTGTGTGTTATCAGACTGTGTGTGTGTGTTATCAGACTGTGTGTTATCAGACTGTGTGTTATCAGACTGTGTGTTATCAGACTGTGTGTTATCAGACTGTGTGTGTGTGTTATCAGACTGTGTGTTATCAGACTGTGTGTGTGTGTTATCAGACTGTGTGTTATCAGACTGTGTGTTATCAGACTGTGTGTGTTATCAGACTGTGTGTTATCAGACTGTGTGTTATCAGACTGTGTGTTATCAGACTGTGTGTGTTATCAGACTGTGTGTTATCAGACTGTGTGTTATCAGACTGTGTGTTATCAGACTGTGTGTTATCAGACTGTGTGTGTTATCAGACTGTGTGTGTTATCAGACTGTGTGTTATCAGACTGTGTGTGTGTTATCAGACTGTGTGTGTGTTATCAGACTGTGTGTGTGTGTTATCAGACTGTGTGTGTTATCAGACTGTGTGTTATCAGACTGTGTGTTATCAGACTGTGTGTTATCAGACTGTGTGTGTGTGTTATCAGACTGTGTGTGTGTGTTATCAGACTGTCTGTGTGTGTGTGTTATCAGACTGTGTGTTATCAGACTGTGTGTGTGTGTTATCAGACTGTGTGTGTGTGTTATCAGACTGTCTGTGTGTGTGTGTTATCAGACTGTGTGTGTTATCAGACTGTGTGTTTTATCAGACTGTTTGTTATCAGACTGTGTGTGTTATCAGACTGTGTGTTATCAGACTGTGTGTTATCAGACTGTGTGTTATCAGACTGTGTGTTATCAGACTGTGTGTTATCAGACTGTGTGTTATCAGACTGTGTGTTATCAGACTGTGTGTTATCAGACTGTGTGTTATCAGACTGTGTGTGTGTTATCAGACTGTGTGTGTGTGTTATCAGACTGTGTGTTATCAGACTGTGTGTGTTATCAGACTGTGTGTTATCAGACTGTGTGTTATCAGACTGTGTGTGTGTGTTATCAGACTGTGTGTTATCAGACTGTGTGTGTGTGTTATCAGACTGTGTGTTATCAGACTGTGTGTTATCAGACTGTGTGTTATCAGACTGTGTGTTATCAGACTGTGTGTGTGTGTTATCAGACTGTGTGTTATCAGACTGTGTGTGTGTGTTATCAGACTGTGTGTTATCAGACTGTGTGTTATCAGACTGTGTGTGTTATCAGACTGTGTGTTATCAGACTGTGTGTTATCAGACTGTGTGTTATCAGACTGTGTGTGTTATCAGACTGTGTGTTATCAGACTGTGTGTTATCAGACTGTGTGTTATCAGACTGTGTGTTATCAGACTGTGTGTGTTATCAGACTGTGTGTGTTATCAGACTGTGTGTTATCAGACTGTGTGTGTGTTATCAGACTGTGTGTGTGTTATCAGACTGTGTGTGTGTGTTATCAGACTGTGTGTGTTATCAGACTGTGTGTTATCAGACTGTGTGTTATCAGACTGTGTGTTATCAGACTGTGTGTGTGTGTTATCAGACTGTGTGTTATCAGACTGTGTGTTATCAGACTGTGTGTGTGTGTTATCAGACTGTGTGTTTTATCAGACTGTGTGTTTTATCAGACTGTGTGTTATCAGACTGTGTGTTATCAGACTGTGTGTTATCAGACTGTGTGTTATCAGACTGTGTGTTATCAGACTGTGTGTTATCAGACTGTGTGTTATCAGACTGTGTGTTATCAGACTGTGTGTGTGTGTTATCAGACTGTGTGTTATCAGACTGTGTGTTTTATCAGACTGTGTGTTTTATCAGACTGTGTGTTATCAGACTGTGTGTGTTATCAGACTGTGTGTTATCAGACTGTGTGTGTTATCAGACTGTGTGTTATCAGACTGTGTGTTATCAGACTGTGTGTGTTATCAGACTGTGTGTTATCAGACTGTGTGTTATCAGACTGTGTGTGTGTGTTATCAGACTGTGTGTGTTATCAGACCGTGTGTTATCAGACTGTGTGTTATCAGACTGTGTGTGTTATCAGACTGTGTGTGTTATCAGACTGTGTGTGTTATCAGACTGTGTGTTATCAGACTGTGTGTTATCAGACTGTGTGTTATCAGACTGTGTGTGTTATCAGACTGTGTGTGTTATCAGACTGTGTGTTATCAGACTGTGTGTTATCAGACTGTGTGTGTTATCAGACTGTGTGTTATCAGACTGTGTGTTATCAGACTGTGTGTTATCAGACTGTGTGTTATCAGACTGTGTGTGTTATCAGACTGTGTGTTATCAGACTGTGTGTTATCAGACTGTGTGTGTGTGTTATCAGACTGTGTGTGTTATCAGACTGTGTGTGTGTGTTATCAGACTGTGTGTGTTATCAGACTGTGTGTGTTATCAGACTGTGTGTTATCAGACTGTGTGTTATCAGACTGTGTGTGTTCTTACTCTGAGTACAGTTTTCCTCGTCACTGCCGTCCTTGCAGTCATCTTCTCCGTCACATCTGAAGGCACTGGGAACACACTGACCATTCCTACATTCCAACAGACCCTGGGACTTACAGGCTACGGAGAGATGAGAGAGGGGAGATGAGAGAGGGGAGATGAGAGAGGGGAGATGAGAGAGGGGAGATGAGAGAGGGGAGATGAGAGAGGGGAGATGAGAGAGGGGAGATGAGAGAGGGCAGATGAGAGAGGGGAGATGAGAGAGGGGAGATAAGAGAGGGGAGATGAGAGAGAGAACATGAGAGAGGGGAGATGAGAGAGGGGAGATGAGAGAGGGGAGATGAGAGAGGGGAGATGAGAGAGGGGAGATGAGAGAGGGGAAATGAGAGAGGGGAGATGAGAGAGGGGAGATGAGAGAGGGGAAATGAGAGAGGGGAAATGAGAGAGGGGAGATGAGAGAGGGGAGATGAGAGAGGGGAGATGAGAGAGAGGAGATGAGAGAGGGGAGATGAGAGAGGGGAGATGAGAGAGGGGAGATGAGAGAGGGGAGATGAGAGAGAGGAGATGAGAGAGGGGAGATGAGAGAGGGAACATGAGAGAGGGGAGATGAGAGAGGGGAGATGAGAGAGGGGAGATGAGAGAGAGGAGATGAGAGAGGGGAGATGAGAGAGGGAACATGAGAGAGGGGAGATGAATGAGGGGAGATGAGAGAGGGGAGATGAGAGAGGGGAGATGAGAGAGGGGAGATGAGAGAGGGGAGATGAGAGAGGGGAGATGAGAGAGGGGAGATGAGAGAGGGGAGATGAGAGAGGGGAGATGAGAGAGGGGAGATGAGAGAGGGGAGATGAGAGAGGGCAGATGAGAGAGGGGAGATGAGAGAGGGGAGATGAGAGAGGGGAGATGAGAGAGGGGAGATGAGAGAGGGGAGATGAGAGAGGGGAGATGAGAGAGGGGAGATGAGAGAGGGGAGATGAGAGAGGGGAGATGAGAGAGGGGAGATGAGAGAGGGGAGATGAGAGAGAGGAGATGAGAGAGGGGAGATGAGAGAGGGGAGATGAGAGAGGGGAGATGAGAGAGGGCAGATGAGAGAGAAAGGGTTAGGAAGAGACTGACCATTCCTACACTTCAACAGACCCTGGGACTTACAGCAGAGAATGACAATATCATAATAGCATGGAAGTTGTGGCTCGAAGTAGTTCGGTTTTTACAATAAATGTAATGTAATAAAATGATACAAATAATAGTATATAGCTGTGATAATCTGATGTGACTAACGATAATAACAAAGATAACGTCATTAAAGGAATTAAACGATACTGAAGTTGTGCTAACGATAGTAGTGATAATGATGTTGACTTACAGCAGTTCAGTTCGTCACTCTTGTCCATACAGTCATGATCTCCATCACACACCCAGTCCCTGGTAACACATCTCCCATCCTCACAGCGGTGCTCGCTAACTGGGTCACACACTGACACAGAGAATAGAGTATGAGACTTCAGGGGACTCTACAGGACTCTACAGGACTCTATAGGACTCTACCAGTCCCAAAAGGACTCTACAGGGCTCTATAGGACTCTACCAGTCCCTAAAGGACTCTACAGGACTCTATAGGACTCTACCAGTCCCTAAAGGACTCTACAGGACTCTACCAGTTCCTAAAGGACTCTACAGGACTCTATAGGACTCTACCAGTCCTTAAAGGACTCTACAGGACTCTATAGGACTCTATAGGACTATACCAGTCCCTAAAAGACTCCACAGGGCTCTATAGGACTCTATAGGACTCTACCAGTCCCTAAAGGACTCTACAGGACTCTATAGGACTCTATAGGACTCTACCAGTCTCTACAGGACTCCACAGGGCTCTATAGGACTCTACCAGTCCCTAAAGGACTCTACAGGACTCTATATTACTCTACCAGTCTCTACAGGACTCCACAGGGCTCTATAGGACTCTACCAGTCCCTAAAGGACTCAACCGGACTCTGCTAGCCTCTACAGGACCTCCACAGGGCTCTATAGGACTCTACCAGACTCTACAGGACTCTACAGGACTCTACAGGACTCTATAGGACTCTACCAGTCTCTATAGGACTCCACAGGGCTCTATAGGACTCTAACAGTCCCTAAAGGACTCAACCGGACTCTGCTAGTCTCTACAGGACCTCCACAGGATCTCTACATTGCTGTACTAGTCTCTACCATTCTTTACTAGGCTGTAGCCGTCTCTACTGGACCCTACCGGATTCTACTGGAATCTACTGGGCTCCGCACGACTCTACTGGGCTCCTAATGGGGATCCATAATAAACCCCAGGAAGAGTAGCCTCTGCCTTGACAGGAACTAATGCGGATCCATGATAAATACAAATACCGGGACTCTACAAGAGTCTACTACTCTCTACACTACTGACCCTCTACTCTACTGGATCTCTACTCTACTGGATCTCTACTCTACCGGATCTCTACTCTACAGGATCTCTACTCTACTGGATCTCTACTCTACCGGATCTCTAATCTACTGGATCTCTACTCTACTGGATCTCTACTCTACTGGATCTCTACTCTACCAGATCTCTACTCTACTGACCCTCTACTCTACTGGATCTCTACTCTACTGAATCTCTACTCTACTGAATCTCTACTCTACTGGATCTCTACTCTACTGGATCTCTACTCTACTGGATCTCTACTCTACTGGATCTCTACTCTACTGGATCTCTACTCTACTGGCCCTCTACTCTACTGACCCTCTACTGAATCTCTACTCTACTGAATCTCTACTTTACTGGATCTCTACTCTACTGGATCTCTACTCTACTGGCCCTCTACTCTACTGGGTCTCTACTCTACTGGATCTCTACTCTACTGGCCCTCTACTCTACTGACCCTCTACTGAATCTCTACTCTACTGAATCTCTACTCTACTGGATCTCTACTCTACTGAATCTCTACTCTACTGACCATCTACTGAATCTATACTCTACTGAATCTCTACTCTACTGAATCTCTACTCTACTGGCCCTCTACTCTACTGGATCTCTACTCTACTGAATCTCTACTCTACTGGCCCTCTACTCTACTGGATCTCTACTCTACTGGATCTCTACTCTACTGAATCTCTACTCTACTGAATCTCTACTCTACTGGCCCTCTACTCTACTGGATCTCTACTCTACTGAATCTCTACTCTACTGAATCTCTACTCTACTGAACATCTACTGAATCTCTACTCTACTGAATCTCTACTCTACTGAATCTCTACTCTACTGAATCTCTACTCTACTGAATCTCTACTCTACTGGATCTCTACTCTACTGAATCTCTACTCTACTGAATCTCTACTCTACTGAACCTGTACTCTACTGAATCTCTACTCTACTGGATCTCTACTCTACTGAATCTCTACTCTACTGAATCTCTACTCTACTGGATCTCTACTCTACTGGATCTCTACTCTACTGGATCTCTACTCTACTGACCCTCTACTCTACTGAATCTCTACTCTACTGAATCTCTACTCTACTGAATTTCCACTCTACTGGATCTCTACTCTACTGACCCTCTACTCTACTGAATCTCTACTCTACTTATCTCTACTCTACTGGATCTCTACTCTACTGACCCTCTACTCTACTGAATCTCTACTCTACTGAATCTCTACTATACTGAATCTCTACTCTACTGAATCTCTACTCTACTGAATCTCTACTCTACTGGATCTCTACTCTACTGGCCCTCTACTCTACTGGATATCTACTCTACTGGATCTCTACTCTACTGGATCTCTACTCTACTGAATCTCTACTCTACTGGCCCTCTACTCTACTGGCCCTCTACTCTACTGGATCTCTACTCTACTGGATCTCTACTCTACTGGATCTCTACTCTACTGTCCCTCTACTCTACTGTCCCTCTACTGAATCTCTACTCTACTGGATCTCTACTCTACTGACCCTCTACTCTACTGACCCTCTACTCTACTGAATCTCTACTCTACTGGATTTCTACTCTACTGGCCGTCTACTCTACTGGATCTCTACTCTACTGGATCTCTACTCTACTGGATATCTACTCTACTGGATCTCTACTCTACTGAATCTCTACTCTACTGGATCTCTACTCTACTGACCCTCTACTCTACTGGATCTCTACTCTACTGGATCTCTACTCTACTGACCCTCTACTGAATCTCTACTCTACTGACCCTCTACTGAATCTCACCTCTACTGGATCTCTACTCTACTGGATCTCTACTCTACTGGATCTCTACTCTTCTGGATCTCTACTCTACTGGATCTCTACTCTACTGGATCTCTACTCTACTGGATCTCTACTCTACTGGATCTCTACCCTACTGGCCCTCTACTCTACTGGATCTCTACTCTACTGGATCTCTACTCTACTGGATCTCTACTCTACTGGATCTCTACACTACTGGATCTCTACTCTACTGACCCTCTACTCTACTGACCCTCTACTGAATATCTACTCTACTGGATCTCTACTCTTCTGGATCTCTACTCTACTGGATCTCTACTCTACTGGATCTCTACTCTAATGATTCTCTACTCTACTGGATCTCTACTCTACTGGATCTCTACTCTACTGACCCTCTACTCTACTGACCCTCTACTGAATCTCTACTCTACCGGATCTCTACTCTACTGGATCTCTACTCTACTGACCCTCTACTGGATCTCTACTCTACTGACCCTCTACTCTACTGACCCTCTACTGAATCTCTACTCGACCGGATCTCTACTCTACTGGATCTCTACTCTACTGGATCTCTACTCTACTGGATCTCTACTCTACTGGATCTCTACTCTACTGGATCTCTACCCTACTGGCCCTCTACTCTACTGGATCTCTACTCTACTGGATCTCTACTCTACTGGATCTCTACTCTACTGGATCTCTACTCTACTGACCCTCTACTCTACTGACCCTCTACTGAATCTCTACTCTACTGGATCTTTACTCTACTGACCCTCTACTCTACTGAATCTCTACTCTACTGGATTTCTACTCTACTGGCCCTCTACTCTACTGGATCTCTACTCTACTGGATCTCTACTCTACTGGATCTCTACTCTACTGGATCTCTACTCTACTGAATCTCTACTCTACTGGATCTCTACTCTACTGACCCTCTACTCTACTGGATCTCTACTCTACTGACCCTCTACTGAATCTCTACTCTACTGACCCTCTACTGAATCTATACTCTACTGGATCTCTACTCTACTGGATCTCTACTCTACTGGATCTCTACTCTACTGACCCTCTACTCTACTGGATCTCTACTCTACTGACCCTCTACTCTACTGGATCTCTACTCTACTGACCCTCTACTGAATCTCTACTCTACTGACCCTCTACTCTACTGACCCTCTACTGAATATCTACTCTACTGACCCTCTACTCTACTGGATCTCTACTCTACTGGATCTCTACTCTACTGGATCTCTACTCTACTGGATCTCTACTCTACTGGATCTCTACTCTTCTGGATCTTTACTCTACTGGATCTCTACTCTACTGGATCTCTACTCTAGTGGATCTCTACTCTACTGGATCTCTACTCTTCTGGATCTCTACTCTACTGGATCTCTACTCTACTGGATCTCTACTCTACTGGATCTCTACTCTACTGGATCTCTACTCTACTGACCCTCTACTCTACTGACCCTCTACTCTACTGACCCTCTACTGAATCTCTACTCTACCGGATCTCTACTCTACTGGATCTCTACTCTACTGACCCTCTACTGGATCTCTACTCTACTGACCCTCTACTCTACTGACCCTCTACTGAATCTCTACTCTACCGGATCTCTACTCTACTGGATATCTACTCTTCTGGATCTCTACTCTACTGGATCTCTACTCTACTGGATCTCTACTCTACTGGATCTCTACTCTACTGACCACTACTCTACTGACCCTCTACTGAATCTCTACTCTACTGGATCTCTACTCTTCTGGATCTCTACTCTACTGGATCTCTACTCTACTGGATCTCTACTCTAATGGATCTCTACTCTACTGGATCTCTACTCTACTGGATCTCTACTCTACTGACCCTCTACTCTATTGACCCTCTACTGAATCTCTACTCTTCCGGATCTCTACTCTACTGGATCTCTACTCTACTGACCCTCTACTGGATCTCTACTCTACTGACCCTCTACTCTACTGACCCTCTACTGAATCTCTACTCTACCGGATCTCTACTCTACTGGATCTCTACTCTACTGGATCTCTACTCTACTGGATCTCTACTCTACTGGATCTCTACTCTACTGGATCTCTACTCTACTGGATCTCTACTCTACTGAATCTCTACTCTACTGGCCCTCTACTCTACTGGATCTCTACTCTACTGGATCTCTACTCTACTGGATCTCTACTCTACTGGAACTCTACTCTACTGTCCCTCTACTCTACTGACCCTCTACTGAATCTCTACTCTACTGGATCTTTACTCTACTGACCCTCTACTCTACTGAATCTCTACTCTACTGGATTTCTACTCTACTGGCCCTCTACTCTACTGGATCTCTACTCTAATGGATCTCTACTCCACTGGATCTCTACTCTACTGGATCTCTACTCTACTGAATCTCTACTCTACTGGATCTCTACTCTACTGGATCTCTACTCTACTGACCCTCTACTCTACTGGATCTCTACTCTACTGACCCTCTACTGAATATCTACTCTACTGACCCTCTACTGAATCTCTACTCTACTGGATCTCTACTCTACTGGATCTCTACCCTACTGGCCCTCTACTCTACTGGATCTCTACTCTACTGGATCTCTACTCTACTGGATCTCTACTCTACTGGATCTCTACTCTACTGACCCTCTACTCTACTGACCCTCTACTGAATCTCTACTCTACTGGATCTTTACTCTACTGACCCTCTACTCTACTGAATCTCTACTCTACTGGATTTCTACTCTACTGGCCCTCTACTCTACTGGATCTCTACTCTACTGGATCTCTACTCTACTGGATCTCTACTCTACTGGATCTCTACTCTACTGAATCTCTACTCTACTGGATCTCTACTCTACTGACCCTCTACTCTACTGGATCTCTACTCTACTGACCCTCTACTGAATCTCTACTCTACTGACCCTCTACTGAATCTATACTCTACTGGATCTCTACTCTACTGGATCTCTACTCTACTGGATCTCTACTCTACTGACCCTCTACTCTACTGGATCTCTACTCTACTGACCCTCTACTCTACTGGATCTCTACTCTACTGACCCTCTACTGAATCTCTACTCTACTGACCCTCTACTCTACTGACCCTCTACTGAATATCTACTCTACTGACCCTCTACTCTACTGGATCTCTACTCTACTGGATCTCTACTCTACTGGATCTCTACTCTACTGGATCTCTACTCTACTGGATCTCTACTCTTCTGGATCTTTACTCTACTGGATCTCTACTCTACTGGATCTCTACTCTAGTGGATCTCTACTCTACTGGATCTCTACTCTTCTGGATCTCTACTCTACTGGATCTCTACTCTACTGGATCTCTACTCTACTGGATCTCTACTCTACTGGATCTCTACTCTACTGACCCTCTACTCTACTGACCCTCTACTCTACTGACCCTCTACTGAATCTCTACTCTACCGGATCTCTACTCTACTGGATCTCTACTCTACTGACCCTCTACTGGATCTCTACTCTACTGACCCTCTACTCTACTGACCCTCTACTGAATCTCTACTCTACCGGATCTCTACTCTACTGGATATCTACTCTTCTGGATCTCTACTCTACTGGATCTCTACTCTACTGGATCTCTACTCTACTGGATCTCTACTCTACTGACCACTACTCTACTGACCCTCTACTGAATCTCTACTCTACTGGATCTCTACTCTTCTGGATCTCTACTCTACTGGATCTCTACTCTACTGGATCTCTACTCTAATGGATCTCTACTCTACTGGATCTCTACTCTACTGGATCTCTACTCTACTGACCCTCTACTCTATTGACCCTCTACTGAATCTCTACTCTTCCGGATCTCTACTCTACTGGATCTCTACTCTACTGACCCTCTACTGGATCTCTACTCTACTGACCCTCTACTCTACTGACCCTCTACTGAATCTCTACTCTACCGGATCTCTACTCTACTGGATCTCTACTCTACTGGATCTCTACTCTACTGGATCTCTACTCTACTGGATCTCTACTCTACTGGATCTCTACTCTACTGGATCTCTACTCTACTGAATCTCTACTCTACTGGCCCTCTACTCTACTGGATCTCTACTCTACTGGATCTCTACTCTACTGGATCTCTACTCTACTGGAACTCTACTCTACTGTCCCTCTACTCTACTGACCCTCTACTGAATCTCTACTCTACTGGATCTTTACTCTACTGACCCTCTACTCTACTGAATCTCTACTCTACTGGATTTCTACTCTACTGGCCCTCTACTCTACTGGATCTCTACTCTAATGGATCTCTACTCCACTGGATCTCTACTCTACTGGATCTCTACTCTACTGAATCTCTACTCTACTGGATCTCTACTCTACTGGATCTCTACTCTACTGACCCTCTACTCTACTGGATCTCTACTCTACTGACCCTCTACTGAATATCTACTCTACTGACCCTCTACTGAATCTATACTCTACTGGATCTCTACTCTACTGGATCTCTACTCTACTGGATCTCTACTCTACTGACCCTCTACTCTACTGGATCTCTACTCTACTGACTCTCTACTCTACTGGATCTCTACTCTACTGACCCTCTACTGAATCTCTACTCTACTGACCCTCTACTCTACTGACCCTCTACTGAATCTCTACTCTACTGACCCTCTACTCTACTGGATCTCTACTCTACTGGATCTCTACTCTACTGGATCTCTACTCTACTGGATCTCTACTCTACTGGATCTCTACTCTTCTGGATCTTTACTCTACCGGATCTCTACTCTACTGACCCTCTACTCTACTGGATCTCTACTCTACTGAATCTCTACTCTACTGGCCCTCTACTCTACTGGCCCTCTACTCTACTGGCCCTCTACTCTACTGGCCCTCTACTCTACTGGCCCTCTACTCTACTGGCCCTCAACTCTACTGGATCTCTACTCTACTGGATCTCTACTCTACTGGTTCTCTACTCTACTGAATCTCTACTCTACTGGCCCTCTACCCTACTGGCCCTCTACTCTACTGGATCTCTACTCTACTGGATCTCTACTCTAATGGATCTCTACTCTACTGGATCTCTCCTCTACTGAATCTCTACTCTACCAGATCTCTACTCTACCGGATCTCTACTCTACTGGATCTCTACTCTACTGGCCCTCTACTCTACTGGATATCTACTCTACTGGATCTCTACTCTACTGGATCTCTACTCTACTGAATCTCTACTCTACTGGCCCTCTACTCTACTGGCCCTCTACTCTACTGGATCTCTACTCTACTGGATCTCTACTCTACTGGATCTCTACTCTACTGTCCCTCTACTCTACTGTCCCTCTACTGAATCTCTACTCTACTGGATCTCTACTCTACTGACCCTCTACTCTACTGACCCTCTACTCTACTGAATCTCTACTCTACTGGATTTCTACTCTACTGGCCGTCTACTCTACTGGATCTCTACTCTACTGGATCTCTACTCTACTGGATATCTACTCTACTGGATCTCTACTCTACTGAATCTCTACTCTACTGGATCTCTACTCTACTGACCCTCTACTCTACTGGATCTCTACTCTACTGGATCTCTACTCTACTGACCCTCTACTGAATCTCTACTCTACTGACCCTCTACTGAATCTCACCTCTACTGGATCTCTACTCTACTGGATCTCTACTCTACTGGATCTCTACTCTTCTGGATCTCTACTCTACTGGATCTCTACTCTACTGGATCTCTACTCTACTGGATCTCTACTCTACTGGATCTCTACCCTACTGGCCCTCTACTCTACTGGATCTCTACTCTACTGGATCTCTACTCTACTGGATCTCTACTCTACTGGATCTCTACACTACTGGATCTCTACTCTACTGACCCTCTACTCTACTGACCCTCTACTGAATATCTACTCTACTGGATCTCTACTCTACTGGATCTCTACTCTAATGGATCTCTACTCTACTGGATCTCTACTCTACTGGATCTCTACTCTACTGACCCTCTACTCTACTGACCCTCTACTGAATCTCTACTCTACCGGATCTCTACTCTACTGGATCTCTACTCTACTGACCCTCTACTGGATCTCTACTCTACTGACCCTCTACTCTACTGACCCTCTACTGAATCTCTACTCGACCGGATCTCTACTCTACTGGATCTCTACTCTACTGGATCTCTACTCTACTGGATCTCTACTCTACTGGATCTCTACTCTACTGGATCTCTACCCTACTGGCCCTCTACTCTACTGGATCTCTACTCTACTGGATCTCTACTCTACTGGATCTCTACTCTACTGGATCTCTACTCTACTGACCCTCTACTCTACTGACCCTCTACTGAATCTCTACTCTACTGGATCTTTACTCTACTGACCCTCTACTCTACTGAATCTCTACTCTACTGGATTTCTACTCTACTGGCCCTCTACTCTACTGGATCTCTACTCTACTGGATCTCTACTCTACTGGATCTCTACTCTACTGGATCTCTACTCTACTGAATCTCTACTCTACTGGATCTCTACTCTACTGACCCTCTACTCTACTGGATCTCTACTCTACTGACCCTCTACTGAATCTCTACTCTACTGACCCTCTACTGAATCTATACTCTACTGGATCTCTACTCTACTGGATCTCTACTCTACTGGATCTCTACTCTACTGACCCTCTACTCTACTGGATCTCTACTCTACTGACCCTCTACTCTACTGGATCTCTACTCTACTGACCCTCTACTGAATCTCTACTCTACTGACCCTCTACTCTACTGACCCTCTACTGAATATCTACTCTACTGACCCTCTACTCTACTGGATCTCTACTCTACTGGATCTCTACTCTACTGGATCTCTACTCTACTGGATCTCTACTCTACTGGATCTCTACTCTTCTGGATCTTTGCTCTACTGGATCTCTACTCTACTGGATCTCTACTCTAGTGGATCTCTACTCTACTGGATCTCTACTCTTCTGGATCTCTACTCTACTGGATCTCTACTCTACTGGATCTCTACTCTACTGGATCTCTACTCTACTGGATCTCTACTCTACTGGATCTCTACTCTACTGACCCTCTACTCTACTGACCCTCTACTGAATCTCTACTCTACCGGATCTCTACTCTACTGGATCTCTACTCTACTGACCCTCTACTGGATCTCTACTCTACTGACCCTCTACTCTACTGACCCTCTACTGAATCTCTACTCTACCGGATCTCTACTCTACTGGATATCTACTCTTCTGGATCTCTACTCTACTGGATCTCTACTCTACTGGATCTCTACTCTACTGGATCTCTACTCTACTGACCACTACTCTACTGACCCTCTACTGAATCTCTACTCTACTGGATCTCTACTCTTCTGGATCTCTACTCTACTGGATCTCTACTCTACTGGATCTCTACTCTAATGGATCTCTACTCTACTGGATCTCTACTCTACTGGATCTCTACTCTACTGACCCTCTACTCTATTGACCCTCTACTGAATCTCTACTCTTCCGGATCTCTACTCTACTGGATCTCTACTCTACTGACCCTCTACTGGATCTCTACTCTACTGACCCTCTACTCTACTGACCCTCTACTGAATCTCTACTCTACCGGATCTCTACTCTACTGGATCTCTACTCTACTGGATCTCTACTCTACTGGATCTCTACTCTACTGGATCTCTACTCTACTGGATCTCTACTCTACTGGATCTCTACTCTACTGAATCTCTACTCTACTGGCCCTCTACTCTACTGGATCTCTACTCTACTGGATCTCTACTCTACTGGAACTCTACTCTACTGTCCCTCTACTCTACTGACCCTCTACTGAATCTCTACTCTACTGGATCTCTACTCTACTGGATCTCTACTCTACTGGATCTCTACTCTACTGGATCTCTACTCTACTGGATCTCTACTCTACTGGATCTCTACTCTACTGAATCTCTTCTCTACTGGCCCTCTACTCTACTGGATCTCTACTCTACTGGATCTCTACTCTACTGGATCTCTACTCTACTGGAACTCTACTCTACTGTCAATCTACTCTACTGACCCTCTACTGAATCTCTACTCTACTGGATCTTTACTCTACTGACCCTCTACTCTACTGAATCTCTACTCTACTGGATTTCTACTCTACTGGCCCTCTACTCTACTGGATCTCTACTCTAATGGATCTCTACTCCACTGGATCTCTACTCTACTGGATCTCTACTCTACTGAATCTCTACTCTACTGGATCTCTACTCTACTGGATCTCTACTCTACTGACCCTCTACTCTACTGGATCTCTACTCTACTGACCCTCTACTGAATATCTACTCTACTGACCCTCTACTGAATCTATACTCTACTGGATCTCTACTCTACTGGATCTCTACTCTACTGGATCTCTACTCTACTGACCCTCTACTCTACTGGATCTCTACTCTACTGACTCTCTACTCTACTGGATCTCTACTCTACTGACCCTCTACTGAATCTCTACTCTACTGACCCTCTACTCTACTGACCCTCTACTGAATCTCTACTCTACTGACCCTCTACTCTACTGGATCTCTACTCTACTGGATCTCTACTCTACTGGATCTCTACTCTACTGGATCTCTACTCTACTGGATCTCTACTCTTCTGGATCTTTACTCTACCGGATCTCTACTCTACTGACCCTCTACTCTACTGGATCTCTACTCTACTGAATCTCTACTCTACTGGCCCTCTACTCTACTGGCCCTCTACTCTACTGGCCCTCTACTCTACTGGCCCTCTACTCTACTGGCCCTCTACTCTACTGGCCCTCAACTCTACTGGATCTCTACTCTACTGGATCTCTACTCTACTGGTTCTCTACTCTACTGAATCTCTACTCTACTGGCCCTCTACCCTACTGGCCCTCTACTCTACTGGATCTCTACTCTACTGGATCTCTACTCTACTGGATCTCTACTCTACTGGATCTCTACTCTTCTGGATCTTTACTCTACTGGATCTCTACTCTACTGGATCTCTACTCTAGTGGATCTCTACTCTACTGGATCTCTACTCTTCTGGATCTCTACTCTACTGGATCTCTACTCTACTGGATCTCTACTCTACTGGATCTCTACTCTACTGGATCTCTACTCTACTGGATCTCTACTCTACTGACCCTCTACTCTACTGACCCTCTACTGAATCTCTACTCTACCGGATCTCTACTCTACTGGATCTCTACTCTACTGACCCTCTACTGGATCTCTACTCTACTGACCCTCTACTCTACTGACCCTCTACTGAATCTCTACTCTACCGGATCTCTACTCTACTGGATATCTACTCTTCTGGATCTCTACTCTACTGGATCTCTACTCTACTGGATCTCTACTCTACTGGATCTCTACTCTACTGACCACTACTCTACTGACCCTCTACTGAATCTCTACTCTACTGGATCTCTACTCTTCTGGATCTCTACTCTACTGGATCTCTACTCTACTGGATCTCTACTCTAATGGATCTCTACTCTACTGGATCTCTACTCTACTGGATCTCTACTCTACTGACCCTCTACTCTATTGACCCTCTACTGAATCTCTACTCTTCCGGATCTCTACTCTACTGGATCTCTACTCTACTGACCCTCTACTGGATCTCTACTCTACTGACCCTCTACTCTACTGACCCTCTACTGAATCTCTACTCTACCGGATCTCTACTCTACTGGATCTCTACTCTACTGGATCTCTACTCTACTGGATCTCTACTCTACTGGATCTCTACTCTACTGGATCTCTACTCTACTGAATCTCTACTCTACTGGCCCTCTACTCTACTGGATCTCTACTCTACTGGATCTCTACTCTACTGGATCTCTACTCTACTGGAACTCTACTCTACTGTCCCTCTACTCTACTGACCCTCTACTGAATCTCTACTCTACTGGATCTCTACTCTACTGGATCTCTACTCTACTGGATCTCTACTCTACTGGATCTCTACTCTACTGGATCTCTACTCTACTGGATCTCTACTCTACTGAATCTCTACTCTACTGGCCCTCTACTCTACTGGATCTCTACTCTACTGGATCTCTACTCTACTGGATCTCTACTCTACTGGAACTCTACTCTACTGTCCCTCTACTCTACTGACCCTCTACTCTACTGACCCTCTACTGAATCTCTACTCTACCGGATCTCTACTCTACTGGATCTCTACTCTACTGGATCTCTACTCTACTGGATCTCTACTCTACTGGATCTCTACTCTACTGGATCTCTACTCTACTGAATCTCTACTCTACTGGCCCTCTACTCTACTGGATCTCTACTCTACTGGATCTCTACTCTACTGGATCTCTACTCTACTGGAACTCTACTCTACTGTCCCTCTACTCTACTGACCCTCTACTGAATCTCTACTCTACTGGATCTCTACTCTACTGGATCTCTACTCTACTGGATCTCTACTCTACTGGATCTCTACTCTACTGGATCTCTACTCTACTGGATCTCTACTCTACTGGCCCTCTACTCTACTGGCCCTCAACTCTACTGGATCTCTACTCTACTGGATCTCTACTCTACTGGTTCTCTACTCTACTGAATCTCTACTCTACTGGCCCTCTACCCTACTGGCCCTCTACTCTACTGGATCTCTACTCTACTGGATCTCTACTCTACTGGATCTCTACTCTACTGGATCTCTACTCTTCTGGATCTTTACTCTACTGGATCTCTACTCTACTGGATCTCTACTCTAGTGGATCTCTACTCTACTGGATCTCTACTCTTCTGGATCTTTACTCTACTGACCCTCTACTCTACTGAATCTCTACTCTACTGGATTTCTACTCTACTGGCCCTCTACTCTACTGGATCTCTACTCTAATGGATCTCTACTCCACTGGATCTCTACTCTACTGGATCTCTACTCTACTGAATCTCTACTCTACTGGATCTCTACTCTACTGGATCTCTACTCTACTGACCCTCTACTCTACTGGATCTCTACTCTACTGACCCTCTACTGAATATCTACTCTACTGACCCTCTACTGAATCTATACTCTACTGGATCTCTACTCTACTGGATCTCTACTCTACTGGATCTCTACTCTACTGACCCTCTACTCTACTGGATCTCTACTCTACTGACTCTCTACTCTACTGGATCTCTACTCTACTGACCCTCTACTGAATCTCTACTCTACTGACCCTCTACTCTACTGACCCTCTACTGAATCTCTACTCTACTGACCCTCTACTCTACTGGATCTCTACTCTACTGGATCTCTACTCTACTGGATCTCTACTCTACTGGATCTCTACTCTACTGGATCTCTACTCTTCTGGATCTTTACTCTACCGGATCTCTACTCTACTGACCCTCTACTCTACTGGATCTCTACTCTACTGAATCTCTACTCTACTGGCCCTCTACTCTACTGGCCCTCTACTCTACTGGCCCTCTACTCTACTGGCCCTCTACTCTACTGGCCCTCTACTCTACTGGCCCTCAACTCTACTGAATCTCTACTCTACTGGATCTCTACTCTACTGGTTCTCTACTCTACTGAATCTCTACTCTACTGGCCCTCTACCCTACTGGCCCTCTACTCTACTGGATCTCTACTCTACTGACCCTCTACTGAATCTCTACTCTACTGACCCTCTACTCTACTGGATCTCTACTCTACTGGATCTCTACTCTACTGGATCTCTACTCTACTGGATCTCTACTCTACTGGATCTCTACTCTTCTGGATCTTTACTCTACCGGATCTCTACTCTACTGACCCTCTACTCTACTGGATCTCTACTCTACTGAATCTCTACTCTACTGGCCCTCTACTCTACTGGCCCTCTACTCTACTGGCCCTCTACTCTACTGGCCCTCTACTCTACTGGCCCTCTACTCTACTGGCCCTCAACTCTACTGAATCTCTACTCTACTGGATCTCTACTCTACTGGTTCTCTACTCTACTGAATCTCTACTCTACTGGCCCTCTACCCTACTGGCCCTCTACTCTACTGGATCTCTACTCTACTGGATCTCTACTCTAATGGATCTCTACTCTACTGGATCTCTCCTCTACTGAATCTCTACTCTACCAGATCTCTACTCTACCGGATCTCTACTCTACTGGATCTCTACTCTACTGGCCCTCTACTCTACTGGATCTCTACTCTACTGAATCTCTACTCTACTGAATCTCTACTCTACTGGCCCTCTACTCTACTGGATCTCTACTCTACTGGATCTCTACTCTACTGGATCTCTACTCTACTGGATCTCTACTCTACTGGTTTGTGTGTGAATGTGTGTGTGTGTGTGTGTGTGTGTGTGTGTGTGTGTGTGTGTGTGTGTGTGTGTGTGTGTGTGTGTGTGTGTGTGTGTGTGTGTGTGTGTGTGTGTGTGTGACATGTGTGTGTGTGTATTCTGTGTGTGAGTGTGTGTGTGTATTTTGTGTGTGTGTGTGTGTATTCTGTGTGGGAGTATGTGTGTGTGTGTGTATTCTGTGTGTGTGTGTGTATTCTGTGTGTGAGTGTGTGTGTGTGTGTGTGTGTGTATTTTGTGTGTGTGTGTGTGTGTGTGTGTGTGTGTGTGTGTGTGTGTGTGTGTGTGTGTGTGTGTTCTCACCACAGCTGTGCTCATCGCTGAGATCTCCACAGTCATCGTATCCATCACACACCATAGAGGGAGACACACAGCGTCCCGTCCCACACCTAAACTGCTCTTCTCCACACACTGGGAGGGGGGCGGGGGGTGGGGAGAGAAAGGAGACCACGTTTCATTGAATTGACCAGTGATTCATTCAGCTGTTCTCAAATTATATGGTGGGAGTGTTGTTGAATGATGTCAGGGGGAGGGGGGGAGGGTGTTGTTGAATGATGTCCGGGGGGGAGGGGGGGAGGTTGTTGAATGATGTCAGGGGGAGGGGGGGGGGGTGTTGTTGAATGATGTCCGGGGGGGAGGGAGTGTTGTTTGAAGTAACGTCTTCTCTGTTGTAATTTCACAAACGGATGTGAAAGGTCCACCGCTACAGATTCCAACTTTAAGAACATTAAAGCCTCTACAAACATGAGAACATTCTCCCTCCTCCCTTCCTGTCCTCCCTCTCCCGCCGTCCACAACATTCCAAGGATCCCTCCTTACACCCTCTCCAGTCGTCCACAACATTCCAAGGATCCCTCCCTACACCCTCTCCAGTCGTCCACAACATTCCAAGGATCCCTCCTTACACCCTCTCCAGTCGTCCACAACATTCCAAGGATCCCTCCCTACACCCTCTCCAGTCGTCCACAACATTCCAAGGATCCCTCCCTACACCCTCTCCAGTCGTCCACAACATTCCAAGGATCCCTCCTTACACCCTCTCCAGTCGTCCACAACATTCCAAGGATCCCTCCCTACACCCTCTCCAGTCGTCCACAACATTCCAAGGATCCCTCCCTACACCCTCTCCAGTCGTCCACAACATTCCAAGGATCCCTCCCTACACCCTCTCCAGTCGTCCACAACATTCCAAGGATCCCTCCCTACACCCTCTCCAGTTGTCCACAACATTCCAAGGATCCCTCCTTACACCCTCTCCAGTCGTCCACAACATTCCAAGGATCCCTCCTTACACCCTCTCCAGTCGTCCACAACATTCCAAGGATCCCTCCCTACACCCTCATTAGGTGGCTTTGACGACCAGCTGCCACACACAAAACACACACACCGAACACACACAACAAACACACACAACAAACACACACAACAAACACACACACAAGCATGAATGTACACATCAAACATTCACACACACACACACACACATGTACACACATTAAACACACAAATGAGCATGTAGACACACCAAACATTTACAAGTAACATTAAGTGAATATATAATGTGGATATATATATATACTGTATATGTTATAGTCAGTGGTGGCTGGTGGCTTTAAATCGGAAGATGGGCTAGAGCTGTTTTGGTGACCGTATTACTGCCGCAGCGGCAGTAAAATCCCATGTGACCGTTCAGTCATGATAATGTAATTTTACGTACTCTGGACATGTGTTAGGAGTACCCAACTCGCTTGAGGAGGGCTCTCTTGTCCCTCCACCAGGTCCTAATGGCCTGGTACTCAGGGCTCTATTGTTCCTCCATCAGGTCCTAAGGGCCTGGTACTCAGGGCTCTATTGTCCCTCCATCAGGTCCTAATGACCTGGTACTCAGGGCTCTATTGTCCCTCCACCAGGTCCTAATGGCCTGGTACTCAGGGCTCTCTTGTCCCTCCACCAGGTCCTAATGGCCTGGTACTCAGGGCTCTATTGTCCCTCCATCAGGTCCTAATGACCTGGTACTCAGGGCTCTATTGTCCCTCCATCAGGTCCTAATGGCCTGGTACTCAGGGCTCTATTGTTCCTCCATCAGGTCCTAAGGGCCTGGTACTCAGGGCTCTATTGTCCCTCCATCAGGTCCTAATGACCTGGTACTCAGGGATCTATTGTTCCTCCATCAGGTCCTAAGGGCCTGGTACTCAGGGCTCTATTGTCCCTCCATCAGGTCCTAATGACCTGGTACTCAGGGATCTATTGTCCCTCCATCAGGTCCTAATGACCTGGTACTCAGGGATCTATTGTCCCTCCATCAGGTCCTAAGGGCCTGGTACTCAGGGCTCTATTGTCCCTCCATCAGGTCCTAATGACCTGGTACTCAGGGCTCTATTGTCCCTCCATCAGGTCCTAATGGCCTGGTACTCAGGGCTCTATTGTTCCTCCATCAGGTCCTAAGGGCCTGGTACTCAGGGCTCTATTGTCCCTCCATCAGGTCCTAATGACCTGGTACTCAGGGCTCTATTGTCCCTCCATCAGGTCCTAATGGCCTGGTACTCAGGGCTCTATTGTCCCTCTAATCACATTGACCAATTTGTAGAAAGAAGTTCAACAACAGGTTGAAACTGAGTGGAAAACATGGTCCTTGTACATGTATGTATAGAGTGCATTTGGAAAGTATTCAGACCCCTCAAGCGTCGCTACAGATCCGGGTTCGATCCTGGCCATGACACCCATGAAGCGACGCACAATTGGCCCAGTGTCGGGCCGGGATGTCCTTGTCCCATCACGCTCCAGCGACTCCTTGTGGCGGGCCGGGCGCAGTGCACGTTGACACGGTCGTCAGTTGTACAGTGTTTCCTCATTGGTGCAGAGCAGCTACAGGACAACGATCCTAAGCACACAGCCAAGACAACGCAGGAGTGGCTTTGGGACAAGTCTTTGAATGCCCTTGAGTAACCCAGCCAGAATCCGGACTTGAACCCGATCGAACATCTCTGGAGAGACCTGAAAATAGCTGTGCAGCGACGCTCCCCATCCAACCTGACAGAGCTTGAGAGGATCTGCAGAGAAGAATGGGAGAAACTCCCCAAATACAGGTGTTCCAACCTTGTAGCGTCATTCCCAAGAAGACTTGAGGCTGTAATCGCTGCCAAAGGTGCTTCAACAAAGTACTGAGTAAAGGGTCTGAATACTTATGTAAATGTAGTATTTCAGTATTTATTTATTTTATATATTTGCAAAAAATGTCGTGTATAACCCATGGTTTCCATGACGACATTCGATTCATTCTACACAGCCATCAGTAAGAGCCTTCCTAGTTAAAGAGAACAGAGAGGCTGATATGAGTTGTAGTGTGGAGCAGCGTCCCTGAATTAAAGTTTTCACTGGGTACAGATCTAGGATCACCCTTCTCCTCCCACTAACCTGAAACAACAGTGTGGAGGGGATTCTAAACTGACTCCAGATCAGCGTATAGGGGCAACGTCACTCCGTTCTGTCAGATATTTATACACACACACACCGAGAGAGAAAGAGAGAGAGAGAGAGAGAGAGAGAGAGAGAGAGAGAGAGTGAGAGACACACACACAGAGAGAGAGACACACAGAGAGAGAAACAAAGAGAGAGAGAGAGAAACAAAGAGAGAGAGAGAGACACAGAGAGAGAGAGAGAGAGAGAGAGAGAGAGAGAGAGAGAGAGAGAGAGAGAGAGAGAGAGAGAGAGAGAGAGAGAGAGAGATAGATAGAGAGTTTTGAGTTTTTATAAAACCTTTATTTTCTACTCAATTGTTAACATAAATAATGACACACTGCCTTTTCAGAAATGAAACAATGAATGTAATTCCTACACAAAATAAATAAAATAAAAATACAAAAGAACATATACATTCAACTTATTTCCTCAACAAAAAATAATTTCCCCTCCTCTACAAAACAAAGCGCTCCTTCATATGCCCACTTCTCCTCAAACAATGGGAGATCTTTTACAGCTGAGAAGAACTCAAAATCCACTTTTATTCTTGCTTTCACTAATCCTTTAAAAACACATCTTATATCCTTCTCATATCCCGTTTCTATTTTATGTTTCCTACTCAAAAAAATTGACATCTTAGCTTGTCCCAAAATAAAATTTAACATTTGACATTTTCTTTTCTGTTGCTTACTATATTGAAACCCCAAAATAAAAACATTGTTATTAAAAATCTCACCTACAGCTCTAAACAATGATTCCAGTATTTCCAATAAAGGTTTTATCCTCTCACACTCCATAAAACAGTGAAAAATGGTTTCTCTTATATTACAAAAAGGACATCCATCTCTAACATCTGAATTAATGACAGATACAAAAGCATTAACTGCAATAATGCCATGTAACACCCTCCATTGCATATCACCAGTACCCTTTTGTAACGGTGGTTTGTACAGTGCTCTCCATGCTGGCTTTACCTTGTCATCAATTCCCAATTTTACCCTCCATGGAGTGTCTTTTCTATTTTTCAATTTCTCTTTGTTTAACACCTTAACACACCCCCTATACAAATCCTTCCCATTCACCTCATCCAAACCCACCTCCTCCAACCCTCTCAAATCCAACAATATACCCTTTCTCTCTGACTCTGTGATATTTGGTGTAATCCCTAATCTTGGAAATGAGACGTCTTCATCTTGTTCCTTCTTCTTGTGGCTATTAAGCATTCCCCACTCTTCCGCTGACAGAGCTTTCCTGCAGCTTCCCAGCATTTGTCCAACAATCCTTTCCGACCTCACCCCCAAATGTTCAGCCAACCGTCTTCCATCCATTAAGTCGGGCCCAGCCATTGCCGATTAACTGTCTTAAGGTGATTATTTTTCCCTTCGCCAGAATCTTGGAGAAATGTGGAACAGCTGCAGTTGTACAATCCAGTCTTGCCCCAAACACCAGAGGTTCCTCCAACAGCCAATGCACTGACTCCGCTGAAGTTCGTCTGGACACGTTCATTATGCTCCACACTCTGAGAAGGCCTCTGTAAAACGGAGGTACTCCCTCCCTAGAAATCTGGCTACTATCAACCAGAAATAAAGCCTTCTTTAAACCTAAACCTCCAACCCTCTGTAACACAAGGCCTGCTACCCCCCTCCACACCACATTTTCCTGTCCATAAAGCAACCTTTGAATAAACTGAAAACGGAAAGCAGCAGCCCTACTAGCAAGATGTACCAGACCTTGTCCCCCCTCCTCTTTTGACAAATACAAAACACTTTGTGGAACCCAGTGATATTTATCCCAAAAAAAATCCACCATAATTGCCTGTATCTTAGCCAGAAGACCAGAAGGTGGTTCTAAAACTGCCAACCGATGCCATAATGCAGAGGCAATCACATTGTTAACTATAATAGTTCTCCCCCTATATGACATTCGAGATAACAACCAACGCCATCTCCTCATCCTCCCTTCCACCATTTCAACCACCCCAATCCAATTTCTTTCCATAATCCCCTCATCTCCTAAGTACACTCCAAGATACTTAAACCCTCCCTTACACCATTCCAATCCCCCTGGCAAAGCCATGATCCCTCCAGACCATTCTCCAATCTGTAATGCACAACTCTTTTCCCAATTTACTTTTGCCGAGGATATTCCCCTAAACCGATCAACCATTAGACTCAAACTATCCACCTCCGCTTGATTTTTCACTAAAACAACTACATCATCAGCATAGGCTGAAAGACGAATAGGAGGAATATCCTTGGAAAGGTACACCCCTTCAATGCGACTTCTAATGCTATTTAGTAGTGGCTCTATAGCAATGGCATACAGCATCCCTGATAAAGAACATCCCTGCCTAATACCTCTACACACTTTAAAAGGAGCACTCAAACCACCGTTAACTTTCAATACACTTTCAATGTCACCATATATCACCTTTATCATGTCAATAAAACCAGAGCTGAACCCAAACGCCTCAAGCGTATGCCATAAATATTGATGTTCAACTCGGTCAAATGCCTTTTCCTGATCAATTGAAATTAGACCTGCATCCACCCCAATAGCCCTAGAGATGTCCAAAAAGTCACGAATCAGAGAAATGTTATCCCCTATCTGCCTGCCAGGAACACAGTAGGACTGGTCCGTATGTATGATTTGCCCCATCACCTCCCTCAGCCTGTTGGACAAAGCCTTGGACAGGATCTTATAATCAGTGCACAATAAAGCCACCGGCCTCCAGTTTTTCACCTCCCTAGGGTCTCCCTTTTTGGGCAGTAGGGTGAGGACAGCCCTTCTGCAGCTTAATGGTAGTAACCCTCCGGTTAAACTATCATTAACCACTGCCAGCCAATCTTCTCCCAACATAGTCCAAAAAGACTTAAAAAAGTCAACGGGAAGCCCATCAAAGCCTGGTGCCCTTCCATTTTCCATGCCTTTTAATGCAGAGTATAACTCCTGCAAAGACAATGGTTGCTCAAGCTCAACCTGAGCTTCTGCATCCACCTTTGGGAGCCCATCAAGGAACTTCTGTGTCACTGTTTTATCCTCTTTGTACTCACACTTGTAGAGCTCAGCATAGAACTCTACTGCCCTCTTTCTAATTTCACTAGGGCTAGTGAGCTCTTGTCCAACAGCTGATTTGAGACAATGAATAATTTTTCTTTGTCCATTCTTTTTCTCTAAACCAAAGAAAAATTTGGATGAGGCATCCATTTCAGATATTCCCTGAAACTTACTTCTCACCAATGCCCCCTGTGCTCTGATACCCAGCAGATCTGCCAATTCAACTTTTTTTTTCTTGAGTGCCTGCGTATGGCCCCAATCTCCTGTGGTCTCAACCAACGTCATGAGTTCCACTATTTCAAACTCTAGGGCTTTCATTGATCTGATGATATCCTTGGTGACATTCCTCGTGTATTGATTACAAAATTGTTGAATCTGGATTTTCCCTATATCCCACCACTGTTGAATGGATACAAAACTGTCCTTTTGAGACCTCCACCTCTCCCAGAAAAAACAAAAACATTTCCTGAAGTGAGCATCACTCAATAAAGTTATATTAAAATGCCAGTATGCGCTTTTGGGTTTTACATTATTAATGAACACCACCTCTGTTATTAAACAATGATCAGAAAATCCCACTGGGGTTATCACACTTGATTTACAGACCTGAGATTGATGCTCAAAACAATAAAACCTATCTAACCTTGCCATAGAGATGATGTTCTCTCTCACATGCGCCCAGGTGTACTGCCTTGTGCCTCCATTTTGTCTCCGCCAAATATCACACAATTCATGCGTTACAATGAGGCGTTTTAAAAAGGTCCTTGAGGCTATATGAGGTTCTTGATGATTTCTATCTAAATCACTGACTGTGCAGTTAAAATCCCCAGCAATAAATAAATAATCTTCATTGTTACATTTCTCAATGGTATTTGATAATGTCTCTAAAAAACATACCCTCTCAACTGCCACCACTGGGGCATAGACATTTATCAGACACATAGTGATGTTTTCATACCTTGCTCTAACTTTTAATAACCTCCCCTCAACTACCTCTTCAACCTCATAAGACAAAGGCAAAAACCCCCTTGAGAACAATATAGCCACACCCCCACTTTTAGAATTTTTATGACTACACACCACTGTCCCCCCCCACTCCTTTTTCCACATAACTTCATTTTCCAAATTACTATGTGTTTCTTGTAGAAAATTTATGTCACTTCCCTTTCCCCTAATTAACTCATACACTATCGCTCTTTTTTTAACATCTCTTCCACCATTTATGTTTAAAGAAGAAATCTTAAAACTGCTCATGAATGAAAAAAATATACAGAGGAAAATACAGATATACAGAGAGAGAGAGAGAGACAGAGAGAGAGAGAGACAGAGAGACAGAGAGAGAGAGAGAGAGAGAGAGAGAGAGACAGAGACAGAGAGAGACAGAGAGAGAGACAGAGAGAGAGAGACAGAGAGACAGAGAGAGAGAGAGACACACAAACCCAAACACACCAGGGTGTGTTCTACAAGCTATCTACCAATAGGAGAGACCAGGGTGTGTGTGTGTGTGTTCAGTGTTTGTGTTTCAGACCCTCATGTTTGACTTCTCACACATTCATCAAGAGTGGAATTTACTGTCTGTCAGTGTGTGTGTGTGTATGATCTGCGTGTGTGTGCTTGTGTGCGTGTAATGTGTGTGTGTGTTTGTATGCCGTGTATGTGTATGATTTGATTGTGTGTGTGGTGTGTGTAATGTGTGTGTGTAATGTGTGTGTGTGTGTGTGTGTGTGTGTGTGTGTGTGTGTGTGTGTGTGTGTGTGTGTGTGTGTGTGTGTGTGTGTGTGTGTGTGTGTGTGTGTGTGTGTGTGTGTGTGTGTGTGTGTGTGTGTGCTTGTGTGCGTGTAATGTGTGTGTGTGTGTGTTTGTATGCCGTGTATGTGTATGATTTGATTGTGTGTGTAATGTGTCTGTGTGTGTGTGTGTGTGTGTGTGTGTGTGTGTGTGTGTGTGTGTGTGTGTGTGTGTGTGTGTGTGTGTGTGTGTGTGTGTGTGTGTGTGTGTGTGTGTGTGTGTGTGTGTGTGTGTGTGTGTGTTTGTATGCCGTGTGTGTGGGTGCGGCTGGCAGGGTAACAGGGACAGTGTCGGAATGTGGCATTTAAAGCCCTGAAAACAAGAAAAACACTCTCCCTAAATGTGGACCAATCAACAACCTCTAAGCAGTAGCCACGACAACAGGACAACACCTACAATATATCTACCAACAATAGGAGAGACCAGGGTGTGTTCTACTATCTATCTACCAACAACAGGAGAGACCAGGGTGTGTTCTACTATCTACCAACAATAGGAGAGACCAGGGTGTGTTCTACTATCTACCAACAACAGGAGAGACCAGGGTGTGTTCTACTATCTATCTACCAACAACAGGAGAGACCAGGGTGTGTTCTACTATCTATCAACAATAGGAGAGACCAGGGTGTGTTCTACTATCTATCTACCAACAACAGGAGAGACCAGGGTGTGTTCTACTATCTATCAACAATAGGAGAGACCAGGGTGTGTTCTACTATCTACCAACAATAGGAGAGACCAGGGTGTGTTCTACTATCTACCAACAACAGGAGAGACCAGGGTGTGTTCTACTATCTACCAACAATAGGAGAGACCAGGGTGTGTTCTACTATCTACCAACAACAGGAGAGACCAGGGTGTGTTCTACTATCTACCAACAACAGGAGAGACCAGGGTGTGTTCTACTATCTACCTACCAACAATAGGAGAGACCAGGGTGTGTTCTACTATCTACCAACAACAGGAGAGACCAGGGTGTGTTCTACTATCTACCAACAACAGGAGAGACCAGGGTGTGTTCTACTATCTACCAACAACAGGAGAGACCAGGGTGTGTTCTACTATCTACCAACAATAGGAGAGACCAGGGTGTGTTCTACTATCTATCTACCAACAATAGGAGAGACCAGGGTGTGTACTACTATCTATCTACCAACAATAGGAGAGACCAGGGTGTGTTCTACTATCTACCTACCAACAACAGGAGAGACCAGGGTGTGTTCTACTATCTACCAACAATAGGAGAGACCTGGGTGTGTTCTACTATCTACCTACCAACAATAGGAGAGACCAGGGTGTGTTCTACTATCTATCAACAATAGGAGAGACCAGGGTGTGTTCTACTATCTATCTACCAACAATAGGAGAGACCAGGGTGTGTTCTACTATCTATCAACAATAGGAGAGACCAGGGTGTGTTCTACTATCTATCTACCAACAATAGGAGAGACCAGGGTGTGTTCTACTATCTACCTACCAACAATAGGAGAGACCAGGGTGTGTTCTACTATCTATCTACCAACAATAGGAGAGACCAGGGTGTGTTCTACTATCTATCTACCAACAATAGGAGAGACCAGGGTGTGTTCTACTATCTACCAACAATAGGAGAGACCAGGGTGTGTTCTACTATCTATCTACCAACAATAGGAGAGACCAGGGTGTGTTCTACTATCTATCTACCAACAATAGGAGAGACCAGGGTGTGTTCTACTATCTACCTACCAACAATAGGAGAGACCAGGGTGTGTTCTACTATCTATCTACCAACAATAGGAGAGACCAGGGTGTGTTCTACTATCTATCTACCAACAATAGGAGAGACCAGGGTGTGTTCTACTATCTATCAACAATAGGAGAGACCAGGGTGTGTTCTACTATCTATCTACCAACAATAGGAGAGACCAGGGTGTGTTCTACTATCTATCTACCAACAATAGGAGAGACCAGGGTGTGTTCTACTATCTACCTACCAACAATAGGAGAGACCAGGGTGTGTTCTACTATCTATCTACCAACAATATGAGAGACCAGGGTGTGTTCTACTATCTATCAACAATAGGAGAGACCAGGGTGTGTTCTACTATCTACCAACAATAGGAGAGACCAGGGTGTGTTCTACTATCTATCAACAATAGGAGAGACCAGGGTGTGTTCTACTATCTACCAACAACAGGAGAGACCAGGGTGTGTTCTACTATCTATCAACAATAGGAGAGACCAGGGTGTGTTCTACTATCTACCAACAACAGGAGAGACCAGGGTGTGTTCTACTATCTATCTACCAACAATAGGAGAGACCAGGGTGTGTTCTACTATCTATCAACAATAGGAGAGACCAGGGTGTGTTCTACTATCTATCAACAATAGGAGAGACCAGGGTGTGTACTACTATCTACCAACAACAGGAGAGACCAGGGTGTGTTCTACTATCTACCAACAACAGGAGAGACCAGGGTGTGTTCTACTATCTACCTACCAACAATAGGAGAGACCAGGGTGTGTTCTACTATCTACCAACAACAGGAGAGACCAGGGTGTGTTCTACTATCTACCAACAACAGGAGAGACCAGGGTGTGTTCTACTATCTACCAACAACAGGAGAGACCAGGGTGTGTTCTACTATCTACCAACAATAGGAGAGACCAGGGTGTGTTCTACTATCTATCTACCAACAATAGGAGAGACCAGGGTGTGTACTACTATCTATCTACCAACAATAGGAGAGACCAGGGTGTGTTCTACTATCTACCTACCAACAACAGGAGAGACCAGGGTGTGTTCTACTATCTACCAACAATAGGAGAGACCTGGGTGTGTTCTACTATCTACCTACCAACAATAGGAGAGACCAGGGTGTGTTCTACTATCTATCAACAATAGGAGAGACCAGGGTGTGTTCTACTATCTATCTACCAACAATAGGAGAGACCAGGGTGTGTTCTACTATCTATCAACAATAGGAGAGACCAGGGTGTGTTCTACTATCTATCTACCAACAATAGGAGAGACCAGGGTGTGTTCTACTATCTACCTACCAACAATAGGAGAGACCAGGGTGTGTTCTACTATCTATCTACCAACAATAGGAGAGACCAGGGTGTGTTCTACTATCTATCTACCAACAATAGGAGAGACCAGGGTGTGTTCTACTATCTATCAACAATAGGAGAGACCAGGGTGTGTTCTACTATCTATCTACCAACAATAGGAGAGACCAGGGTGTGTTCTACTATCTATCTACCAACAATAGGAGAGACCAGGGTGTGTTCTACTATCTACCTACCAACAATAGGAGAGACCAGGGTGTGTTCTACTATCTATCTACCAACAATAGGAGAGACCAGGGTGTGTTCTACTATCTATCTACCAACAATAGGAGAGACCAGGGTGTGTTCTACTATCTATCAACAATAGGAGAGACCAGGGTGTGTTCTACTATCTATCTACCAACAATAGGAGAGACCAGGGTGTGTTCTACTATCTATCTACCAACAATAGGAGAGACCAGGGTGTGTTCTACTATCTACCTACCAACAATAGGAGAGACCAGGGTGTGTTCTACTATCTATCTACCAACAATATGAGAGACCAGGGTGTGTTCTACTATCTATCAACAATAGGAGAGACCAGGGTGTGTTCTACTATCTACCAACAATAGGAGAGACCAGGGTGTGTTCTACTATCTATCAACAATAGGAGAGACCAGGGTGTGTTCTACTATCTACCAACAACAGGAGAGACCAGGGTGTGTTCTACTATCTATCAACAATAGGAGAGACCAGGGTGTGTTCTACTATCTACCAACAACAGGAGAGACCAGGGTGTGTTCTACTATCTATCTACCAACAATAGGAGAGACCAGGGTGTGTTCTACTATCTATCAACAATAGGAGAGACCAGGGTGTGTTCTACTATCTATCAACAATAGGAGAGACCAGGGTGTGTACTACTATCTACCAACAACAGGAGAGACCAGGGTGTGTTCTACTATCTATCTACCAACAATAGGAGAGACCAGGGTGTGTTCTACTATCTACCAACAATAGGAGAGACCAGGGTGTGTTCTACTATCTACCAACAATAGGAGAGACCAGGGTGTGTTCTACTATCTACCAACACCAGGAGAGACCAGGGTGTGTTCTACTATCTACCAACACCAGGAGAGACCAGGGTGTGTTCTACTATCTATCAACAATAGGAGAGACCAGGGTGTGTACTACTATCTATCTACCAACAATAGGAGAGATCAGGGTGTGTTCTACTATCTACCAACAATAGGAGAGACCAGGGTGTGTTTTACTATCTACCAACACCAGGAGAGACCAGGGTGTGTTCTACTATCTACCAACACCAGGAGAGACCAGGGTGTGTTCTACTATCTATCAACAACAGGAGAGACCAGGGTGTGTTCTACTATCTACCAACAACAGGAGAGACCAGGGTGTGTTCTACTATCTACCAACAACAGGAGAGACCAGGGTGTGTTCTACTATCTATCAACAACAGGAGAGACCAGGGTGTGTTCTACTATCTACCAACAATAGGAGAGACCAGGGTGTGTTCTACTATCTACCAACAATAGGAGAGACCAGGGTGTGTTCTACTATCTATCTACCTACACCAGGAGAGACCAGGGTGTGTTCTACTATCTACCAACAATAGGAGAGACCAGGGTGTGTTCTACTATCTATCAACAATAGGAGAGACCAGGGTGTGTTCTACTATCTATCAACAATAGGAGAGACCAGGGTGTGTTCTACTATCTACAAACAATAGGAGAGACCAGGGTGTGTTCTACTATCTATCTACCAACAATAGGAGAGACCAGGGTGTGTACTACTATCTACCAACAATAGGAGAGACCAGGGTGTGTTCTACTATCTACCAACAATATGAGAGACCAGGGTGTGTTCTACTATCTACCAACAATAGGAGAGACCAGGGTGTGTTCTACTATCTATCTACCAACAATAGGAGAGACCAGGGTGTGTACTACTATCTACCAACAATATGAGAGACCAGGGTGTGTTCTACTATCTACCAACAATAGGAGAGACCAGGGTGTGTTCTACTATCTATCTACCAACAATAGGAGAGACCAGGGTGTGTTCTACTATCTACCAACAATAGGAGAGACCAGGGTGTGTTCTACTATCTACCAACACCAGGAGAGACCAGGGTGTGTTCTACTATCTACCAACAACAGGATAGACCAGGGTGTGTTCTACTATCTACCAACAACAGGAGAGACCAGGGTGTGTTCTACTATCTACCAACACCAGGAGAGACCAGGGTGTGTTCTACTATCTACCAACAATAGGAGAGACCAGGGTGTGTTCTACTATCTACCAACACCAGGAGAGACCAGGGTGTGTTCTACTATCTACCAACAATAGGAGAGACCAGGGTGTGTTCTACTATCTACCAACAATAGGAGAGACCAGGGTGTGTTCTACTATCTATCTACCAACAACAGGAGAGACCAGGGTGTGTTCTACTATCTACCAACAATAGGAGAGACCAGGGTGTGTTCTACTATCTACCAACAATATGAGAGACCAGGGTGTGTTCTACTATCTACCAACAATAGGAGAGACCAGGGTGTGTTCTACTATCTATCTACCAACAATAGGAGAGACCAGGGTGTGTACTACTATCTACCAACAATATGAGAGACCAGGGTGTGTTCTACTATCTACCAACAATAGGAGAGACCAGGGTGTGTTCTACTATCTATCTACCAACAATAGGAGAGACCAGGGTGTGTTCTACTATCTACCAACAATAGGAGAGACCAGGGTGTGTTCTACTATCTACCAACACCAGGAGAGACCAGGGTGTGTTCTACTATCTACCAACAACAGGATAGACCAGGGTGTGTTCTACTATCTACCAACAACAGGAGAGACCAGGGTGTGTTCTACTATCTACCAACACCAGGAGAGACCAGGGTGTGTTCTACTATCTACCAACAATAGGAGAGACCAGGGTGTGTTCTACTATCTACCAACACCAGGAGAGACCAGGGTGTGTTCTACTATCTACCAACAATAGGAGAGACCAGGGTGTGTTCTACTATCTACCAACAATAGGAGAGACCAGGGTGTGTTCTACTATCTATCTACCAACAACAGGAGAGACCAGGGTGTGTTCTACTATCTAACAACCAACAATAGGAGAGACCAGGGTGTGTTCTACTATCTACCAACAACAGGAGAGACCAGGGTGTGTTCTACTATCTACCAACAATAGGAGAGACCAGGGTGTGTTCTACTATCTATCAACAATAGGAGAGACCAGGGTGTGTTCTACTATCTATCTACCAACAATAGGAGAGACCAGGGTGTGTTCTACTATCTATCTACCAACAATAGGAGAGACCAGGGTGTGTTCTACTATCTACCTACCAACAATAGGAGAGACCAGGGTGTGTTCTACTATCTATCAACAATAGGAGAGACCAGGGTGTGTTCTACTATCTATCTACCAACAATAGGAGAGACCAGGGTGTGTTCTACTATCTACCTACCAACAATAGGAGAGACCAGGGTGTGTTCTACTATCTATCTACCAACAATAGGAGAGACCAGGGTGTGTTCTACTATCTATCTACCAACAATAGGAGAGACCAGGGTGTGTTCTACTATCTATCAACAATAGGAGAGACCAGGGTGTGTTCTACTATCTATCTACCAACAATAGGAGAGACCAGGGTGTGTTCTACTATCTACCAACAACAGGAGAGACCAGGGTGTGTTCTACTATCTACCAACACCAGGAGAGACCAGGGTGTGTTCTACTATCTACCAACAATAGGAGAGACCAGGGTGTGTTCTACTATCTACCAACACCAGGAGAGACCAGGGTGTGTTCTACTATCTACCAACAATAGGAGAGACCAGGGTGTGTTCTACTATCTACCAACAATAGGAGAGACCAGGGTGTGTTCTACTATCTATCTACCAACAACAGGAGAGACCAGGGTGTGTTCTACTATCTACCAACAATAGGAGAGACCAGGGTGTGTTCTACTATCTACCAACAATATGAGAGACCAGGGTGTGTTCTACTATCTACCAACAATAGGAGAGACCAGGGTGTGTTCTACTATCTATCTACCAACAATAGGAGAGACCAGGGTGTGTACTACTATCTACCAACAATATGAGAGACCAGGGTGTGTTCTACTATCTACCAACAATAGGAGAGACCAGGGTGTGTTCTACTATCTATCTACCAACAATAGGAGAGACCAGGGTGTGTTCTACTATCTACCAACAATAGGAGAGACCAGGGTGTGTTCTACTATCTACCAACACCAGGAGAGACCAGGGTGTGTTCTACTATCTACCAACAACAGGATAGACCAGGGTGTGTTCTACTATCTACCAACAACAGGAGAGACCAGGGTGTGTTCTACTATCTACCAACACCAGGAGAGACCAGGGTGTGTTCTACTATCTACCAACAATAGGAGAGACCAGGGTGTGTTCTACTATCTACCAACACCAGGAGAGACCAGGGTGTGTTCTACTATCTACCAACAATAGGAGAGACCAGGGTGTGTTCTACTATCTACCAACAATAGGAGAGACCAGGGTGTGTTCTACTATCTATCTACCAACAACAGGAGAGACCAGGGTGTGTTCTACTATCTACCTACCAACAATAGGAGAGACCAGGGTGTGTTCTACTATCTACCAACAACAGGAGAGACCAGGGTGTGTTCTACTATCTACCAACAATAGGAGAGACCAGGGTGTGTTCTACTATCTATCAACAATAGGAGAGACCAGGGTGTGTTCTACTATCTATCTACCAACAATAGGAGAGACCAGGGTGTGTTCTACTATCTATCTACCAACAATAGGAGAGACCAGGGTGTGTTCTACTATCTACCTACCAACAATAGGAGAGACCAGGGTGTGTTCTACTATCTATCAACAATAGGAGAGACCAGGGTGTGTTCTACTATCTATCTACCAACAATAGGAGAGACCAGGGTGTGTTCTACTATCTACCTACCAACAATAGGAGAGACCAGGGTGTGTTCTACTATCTATCTACCAACAATAGGAGAGACCAGGGTGTGTTCTACTATCTATCTACCAACAATAGGAGAGACCAGGGTGTGTTCTACTATCTATCAACAATAGGAGAGACCAGGGTGTGTTCTACTATCTATCTACCAACAATAGGAGAGACCAGGGTGTGTTCTACTATCTATCTACCAACAATAGGAGAGACCAGGGTGTGTTCTACTATCTACCTACCAACAATAGGAGAGACCAGGGTGTGTTCTACTATCTATCTACCAACAATAGGAGAGACCAGGGTGTGTTCTACTATCTATCAACAATAGGAGAGACCAGGGTGTGTTCTACTATCTACCAACAATAGGAGAGACCAGGGTGTGTTCTACTATCTATCAACAATAGGAGAGACCAGGGTGTGTTCTACTATCTACCAACAACAGGAGAGACCAGGGTGTGTTCTACTATCTATCAACAATAGGAGAGACCAGGGTGTGTTCTACTATCTACCAACAACAGGAGAGACCAGGGTGTGTTCTACTATCTATCTACCAACAATAGGAGAGACCAGGGTGTGTTCTACTATCTATCAACAATAGGAGAGACCAGGGTGTGTTCTACTATCTATCAACAATAGGAGAGACCAGGGTGTGTTCTACTATCTATCTACCAACAACAGGAGAGACCAGGGTGTGTTCTACTATCTACCAACAACAGGAGAGACCAAGGTGTGTTCTACTATCTACCAACAATAGGAGAGACCAGGGTGTGTTCTACTATCTACCAACAATAGGAGAGACCAGGGTGTGTTCTACTATCTACCAACACCAGGAGAGACCAGGGTGTGTTCTACTATCTACCAACACCAGGAGAGACCAGGGTGTGTTCTACTATCTATCAACAATAGGAGAGACCAGGGTGTGTACTACTATCTATCAACAACAGGAGAGACCAGGGTGTGTTCTACTATCTACCAACACCAGGAGAGACCAGGGTGTGTTCTACTATCTACCAACACCAGGAGAGACCAGGGTGTGTTCTACTATCTATCAACAATAGGAGAGACCAGGGTGTGTTCCACTATCTATCAACAACAGGAGAGACCAGGGTGTGTTCTACTATCTACCAACAATAGGAGAGACCAGGGTGTGTTCTACTATCTATCTACCAACAACAGGAGAGACCAGGGTGTGTTCTACTATCTACCTACCAACAATAGGAGAGACCAGGGTGTGTTCTACTATCTACCAACAACAGGAGAGACCAGGGTGTGTTCTACTATCTACCAACAATAGGAGAGACCAGGGTGTGTTCTACTATCTATCAACAATAGGAGAGACCAGGGTGTGTTCTACTATCTATCTACCAACAATAGGAGAGACCAGGGTGTGTTCTACTATCTATCTACCAACAATAGGAGAGACCAGGGTGTGTTCTACTATCTACCTACCAACAATAGGAGAGACCAGGGTGTGTTCTACTATCTATCAACAATAGGAGAGACCAGGGTGTGTTCTACTATCTATCTACCAACAATAGGAGAGACCAGGGTGTGTTCTACTATCTACCTACCAACAATAGGAGAGACCAGGGTGTGTTCTACTATCTATCTACCAACAATAGGAGAGACCAGGGTGTGTTCTACTATCTATCAACAATAGGAGAGACCAGGGTGTGTTCTACTATCTATCAACAATAGGAGAGACCAGGGTGTGTTCTACTATCTACCAACAACAGGAGAGACCAGGGTGTGTTCTACTATCTACCAACAATAGGAGAGACCAGGGTGTGTTCTACTATCTATCAACAATAGGAGAGACCAGGGTGTGTTCTACTATCTATCTACCAACAATAGGAGAGACCAGGGTGTGTTCTACTATCTACCTACCAACAATAGGAGAGACCAGGGTGTGTTCTACTATCTATCTACCAACAATAGGAGAGACCAGGGTGTGTTCTACTATCTATCTACCAACAATAGGAGAGACCAGGGTGTGTTCTACTATCTACCTACCAACAATAGGAGAGACCAGGGTGTGTTCTACTATCTATCTACCAACAATAGGAGAGACCAGGGTGTGTTCTACTATCTATCAACAATAGGAGAGACCAGGGTGTGTTCTACTATCTACCAACAATAGGAGAGACCAGGGTGTGTTCTACTATCTATCAACAATAGGAGAGACCAGGGTGTGTTCTACTATCTACCAACAACAGGAGAGACCAGGGTGTGTTCTACTATCTATCAACAATTGTAGAGACCAGGGTGTGTTCTACTATCTACCAACAACAGGAGAGACCAGGGTGTGTTCTACTATCTATCTACCAACAATAGGAGAGACCAGGGTGTGTTCTACTATCTATCAACAATAGGAGAGACCAGGGTGTGTTCTACTATCTATCAACAATAGGAGAGACCAGGGTGTGTACTACTATCTACCAACAACAGGAGAGACCAGGGTGTGTTCTACTATCTATCTACCAACAATAGGAGAGACCAGGGTGTGTTCTACAATCTACCAACAATAGGAGAGACCAGGGTGTGTTCTACTATCTACCAACAATAGGAGAGACCAGGGTGTGTTCTACTATCTACCAACACCAGGAGAGACCAGGGTGTGTTCTACTATCTACCAACACCAGGAGAGACCAGGGTGTGTTCTACTATCTATCAACAATAGGAGAGACCAGGGTGTGTACTACTATCTATCAACAACAGGAGAGACCAGGGTGTGTTCTACTATCTACCAACACCAGGAGAGACCAGGGTGTGTTCTACTATCTACCAACACCAGGAGAGACCAGGGTGTGTTCTACTATCTATCAACAATAGGAGAGACCAGGGTGTGTTCCACTATCTTTCAACAACAGGAGAGACCAGGGTGTGTTCTACTATCTACCAACAATAGGAGAGACCAGGGTGTGTTCTACTATCTACCAACAATAGGAGAGACCAGGGTGTGTTCTACTATCTATCTACCTACACCAGGAGAGACCAGGGTGTGTTCTACTATCTACCAACAATAGGAGAGACCAGGGTGTGTTCTACTATCTATCAACAATAGGAGAGACCAGGGTGTGTTCTACTATCTATCAACAATAGGAGAGACCAGGGTGTGTTCTACTATCTACCAACAATAGGAGAGACCAGGGTGTGTTCTACTATCTATCTACCAACAATAGGAGAGACCAGGGTGTGTACTACTATCTACCAACAATAGGAGAGACCAGGGTGTGTTCTACTATCTACCAACAATATGAGAGACCAGGGTGTGTTCTACTATCTACCAACAATAGGAGAGACCAGGGTGTGTTCTACTATCTATCTACCAACAATAGGAGAGACCAGGGTGTGTACTACTATCTACCAACAATATGAGAGACCAGGGTGTGTTCTACTATCTACCAAAAATAGGAGAGACCAGGGTGTGTTCTACTATCTATCTACCAACAATAGGAGAGACCAGGGTGTGTTCTACTATCTACCAACAATAGGAGAGACCAGGGTGTGTTCTACTATCTACCAACACCAGGAGAGACCAGGGTGTGTTCTACTATCTACCAACAACAGGATAGACCAGGGTGTGTTCTACTATCTACCAACAACAGGAGAGACCAGGGTGTGTTCTACTATCTACCAACACCAGGAGAGACCAGGGTGTGTTCTACTATCTACCAACAATAGGAGAGACCAGGGTGTGTTCTACTATCTACCAACACCAGGAGAGACCAGGGTGTGTTCTACTATCTACCAACAATAGGAGAGACCAGGGTGTGTTCTACTATCTACCAACAATAGGAGAGACCAGGGTGTGTTCTACTATCTATCTACCAACAACAGGAGAGACCAGGATGTGTTCTACTATCTACCAACAACAGGAGAGACCAGGGTGTGTTCTACTATCTATCAACAACAGGAGAGACCAGGGTGTGTTCTACTATCTATCTACCAACAACAGGAGAGACCAGGGTGTGTTCTACTATCTACCAACAACAGGAGAGACCAGGGTGTGTTCTACTATCTACCAACAATAGGAGAGACCAGGGTGTGTTCTACTATCTATCAACAATAGGAGAGACCAGGGTGTGTTCTACTATCTATCAACAATAGGAGAGACCAGGGTGTGTTCTACTATCTACCAACAACAGGAGAGACCAGGGTGTGTTCTACTATCTACCAACACCAGGAGAGACCAGGGTGTGTTCTACTATCTACCAACAATAGGAGAGACCAGGGTGTGTTCTACTATCTACCAACAATAGGAGAGACCAGGGTGTGTTCTACTATCTATCTACCAACAACAGGAGAGACCAGGGTGTGTTCTACTATCTATCAACACCAGGAGAGACCAGGGTGTGTTCTACTATCTACCAACAATAGGAGAGACCAGGGTGTGTTCTACTATCTACCAACAATAGGAGAGACCAGGGTGTGTTCTACTATCTACCAACACCAGGAGAGACCAGGGTGTGTTCTACTATCTATCTACCAACAATAGGAGAGACCAGGGTGTGTTCTACTATCTACCAACACCAGGAGAGACCAGGGTGTGTTCTACTATCTACCAACAACAGGAGAGACCAGGGTGTGTTCTACTATCTACCAACAATAGGAGAGACCAGGGTGTGTTCTACTATCTACCTACAATATGAGAGACCAGGGTGTTTTCTACTATCTACCAACACCAGGAGAGACCAGGGTGTGTTCTACTATCTACCAACACCAGGAGAGACCAGGGTGTGTTCTACTATCTACCAACAATAGGAGAGACCAGGGTGTGTTCTACTATCTACCAACAATAGGAGAGACCAGGGTGTGTTCTACTATCTACCAACAACAGGAGAGACCAGGGTGTGTTCTACTATCTACCAACAACAGGAGAGACCAGGGTGTGTTCTACTATCTACCAACAACAGGAGAGACCAGGGTGTGTTCTACTATCTACCAACAATAGGAGAGACCAGGGTGTGTTCTACTATCTACCAACAACAGGAGAGACCAGGGTGTGTTCTACTATCTACCAACACCAGGAGAGACCAGGGTGTGTTCTACTATCTACCAACAATAGGAGAGACCAGGGTGTGTTCTACTATCTATCTACCAACAATAGGAGAGACCAGGGTGTGTTCTACTATCTACCAACAACAGGAGAGACCAGGGTGTGTTCTACTATCTACCAACAACAGGAGAGACCAGGGTGTGTTCTACTATCTATCTACCAACAATAGGAGAGACCAGGGTGTGTTCTACTATCTACCAACAACAGGAGAGACCAGGGTGTGTTCTACTATCTACCAACAACAGGAGAGACCAGGGTGTGTTCTACTATCTACCAACACCAGGAGAGACCAGGGTGTGTTCTACTATCTACCAACAATAGGAGAGACCAGGGTGTGTTCTACTATCTACCAACAACAGGAGAGACCAGGGTGTGTTCTACTATCTACCAACAATAGGAGAGACCAGGGTGTGTTCTACTATCTATCAACAACAGGAGAGACCAGGGTGTGTTCTACTATCTATCAACAACAGGAGAGACCAGGGTGTGTTCTACTATCTATCAACAACAACAGGAGAGACCAGGGTGTGTTCTACTATCTACCAACAATAGGAGAGACCAGGGTGTGTTCTACTATCTACCAACAATAGGAGAGACCTGGGTGTGTTCTACTATCTACCAACAATAGGAGAGACCAGGGTGTGTTCTACTATCTACCAACAACAGGAGAGACCAGGGTGTGTTCTACTATCTACCAACAATAGGAGAGACCAGGGTGTGTTCTACTATCTACCAACAATAGGAGAGACCAGGGTGTGTTCTACTATCTATCTACCAACAACAGGAGAGACCAGGGTGTGTTCTACTATCTACCTACCAACAATAGGAGAGACCAGGGTGTGTTCTACTATCTACCAACAATAGGAGAGACCAGGGTGTGTTCTACTATCTATCTACCAACACCAGGAGAGACAAGGGTGTGTTCTACTATCTACCTACCAACAATAGGAGAGACCAGGGTGTGTTCTACTATCTACCTACCAACAATAGGAGAGACCAGGGTGTGTTCTACTATCTACCAACAATATGAGAGACCAGGGTGTGTTCTACTATCTACCAACAATAGGAGAGACCAGGGTGTGTTCTACTATCTATCTACCAACAATAGGAGAGACCAGGGTGTGTTCTACTATCTACCTACCAACAATAGGAGAGACCAGGGTGTGTTCTACTATCTACCAACAATAGGAGAGACCAGGGTGTGTTCTACTATCTATCTACCAACACCAGGAGAGACCAGGGTGTGTTCTACTATCTACCTACCAACAATAGGAGAGACCAGGGTGTGTTCTACTATCTACCAACAATAGGAGAGACCAGGGTGTGTTCTACTATCTACCAACAATAGGAGAGACCAGGGTGTGTTCTACTATTTATCAACAACAGGAGAGACCAGGGTGTGTTCTACTACCTACCAACACCAGGAGAGACCAGGGTGTGTTCTACTATCTACCAACAATAGGAGAGACCAGGGTGTGTTCTACTATCTACCAACAATAGGAGAGACCAGGGTGTGTTCTACTATCTACCAACAACAGGAGAGACCAGGGTGTGTTCTACTATCTACCAACACCAGGAGAGACCAGGGTGTGTTCTACAATCTATCAACAACAGGAGAGACCAGGGTGTGTTCTACTATCTACCAACACCAGGAGAGACCAGGGTGTGTTCTACTATCTACCAACAACAGGAGAGACCAGGGTGTGTTCTACTATCTACCAACACCAGGAGAGACCAGGGTGTGTTCTACTATCTACCAACAACAGGAGAGACCAGGGTGTGTTCTACTATCTATCTACCAACACCAGGATAGACCAGGGTGTGTTCTACTATCTACCTAAAATAGGAGAGACCAGGGTGTGTTCTACTATCTACCAACAATAGGAGAGACCAGGGTGTGTTCTACTATCTACCAACAACAGGAGAGACCAGGGTGTGTTCTACTATCTATCAACAATAGGAGAGACCAGGGTGTGTTCTACTATCTACCAACAATAGGAGAGACCAGGGTGTGTTCTACTATCTACCAACAATAGGAGAGACCAGGGTGTGTTCTACTATCTATCAACAATAGGAGAGACCAGGGTGTGTTCTACTATCTACCAACAATAGGAGAGACCAGGGTGTGTTCTACTATCTACCAACAATAGGAGAGACCAGGGTGTGTTCTACTATCTACCAACAATAGGAGAGACCAGGGTGTGTTCTACTATCTACCAACAATAGGAGAGACCAGGGTGTGTTCTACTATCTACAAACAATAGGAGAGACCAGGGTGTGTTCTACTATCTATCTACCAACAATAGGAGAGACCAGGGTGTGTTCTACTATCTACCAACAATAGGAGAGACCAGGGTGTGTTCTACTATCTATCAACAATAGGAGAGACCAGGGTGTGTTCTACTATCTACCAACAATATGAGAGACCAGGGTGTGTTCTACTATCTACCAACAATAGGAGAGACCAGGGTGTGTTCTACTATCTACCAACAATAGGTGAGACCAGGGTGTGTTCTACTATCTATCTACCAACAACAGGAGAGACCAGGGTGTGTTCTACTATCTATCAACAACAGGAGAGACCAGGGTGTGTTCTACTATCTACCAACAATAGGAGAGACCAGGGTGTGTTCTACTATCTATCAACAATAGGAGAGACCAGGGTGTGTTCTACTATCTATCTACCAACAATAGGAGAGACCAGGGTGTGTTCTACTATCTATCAACACCAGGAGAGACCAGGGTGTGTTCTACTATCTACCAACAATAGGAGAGACCAGGGTGTGTTCTACTATCTACCAACAATAGGAGAGACCAGGGTGTGTTCTACTATCTACCAACAACAGGAGAGACCAGGGTGTGTTCTACTATCTACCAACAACAGGAGAGACCAGGGTGTGTTCTACTATCTACCAACAATAGGAGAGACCAGGGTGTGTTCTACTATCTATCTACCAACAACAGGAGAGACCAGGGTGTGTTCTACTATCTACCAACAACAGGAGAGACCAGGGTGTGTTCTACTATCTACCAACAATAGGAGAGACCAGGGTGTGTTCTACTATCTACCAACCACAGGAGAGACCAGGGTGTGTTCTACTATCTATCAACAATAGGAGAGACCAGGGTGTGTTCTACTATCTACCAACACCAGGAGAGACCAGGGTGTGTTCTACTATCTACCAACAATAGGAGAGACCAGGGTGTGTTCTACTATCTACCAACAATAGGAGAGACCAGGGTGTGTTCTACTATCTATCAACAATAGGAGAGACCAGGGTGTGTTCTACTATCTATCAACAATAGGAGAGACCAGGGTGTGTTCTACTATCTATCTACCAACAACAGGAGAGACCAGGGTGTGTTCTACTATCTACCAACAATAGGAGAGACCAGGGTGTGTTCTACTATCTACCAACAATAGGAGAGACCAGGGTGTGTTCTACTATCTACCAACAACAGGAGAGACCAGGGTGTGTTCTACTATCTACCAACAACAGGAGAGACCAGGGTGTGTTCTACTATCTACCAACAATAGGAGAGACCAGGGTGTGTTCTACTATCTACCAACAATAGGAGAGACCAGGGTGTGTTCTACTATCTACCAACAATAGGAGAGACCAGGGTGTGTTCTACCAACAACAGGAGAGACCAGGGTGTGTTCTACTATCTATCTACCAACAACAGGAGAGACCAGGGTGTGTTCTACTATCTATCAACAACAGGAGAGACCAGGGTGTGTTCTACTATCTATCAACAACAGGAGAGACCAGGGTGTGTTCTACTATCTATTTACCAACAACAGGAGAGACCAGGGTGTGTTCTACTATCTACCAACAATAGGAGAGACCAGGGTGTGTTCTACTATCTACCAACAACAGGAGAGACCAGGGTGTGTTCTACTATCTACCAACAATAGGAGAGACCAAGGTGTGTTCTACTATCTACCAACAATAGGAGAGACCAGGGTGTGTTCTACTATCTACCAACAATAGGAGAGACCAGGGTGTGTTCTACTATCTACCAACAATAGGAGAGACCAGGGTGTGTTCTACTATCTACCAACAATAGGAGAGACCAGGGTGTGTTCTACTATCTACCAACAACAGGAGAGACCAGGGTGTGTTCTACTATCTACCAACAACAGGAGAGACCAGGGTGTGTTCTACTATCTACCAACAACAGGAGAGACCAGGGTGTGTTCTACTATCTACCAACACCAGGAGAGACCAGGGTGTGTACTACTATCTACCAACAATAGGAGAGACCAGGGTGTGTTCTACTATCTACCAACAATAGGAGAGACCAGGGTGTGTTCTACTATCTACCAACAACAGGAGAGACCAGGGTGTGTTCTACTATCTACCAACAATAGGAGAGACCAGGGTGTGTTCTACTATCTATCAACAATAGGAGAGACCAGGGTGTGTTCTACTATCTACCAACACCAGGAGAGACCAGGGTGTGTTCTACTATCTACCAACACCAGGAGAGACCAGGGTGTGTTCTACTATCTACCAACACCAGGAGAGACCAGGGTGTGTTCTACTATCTATCAACACCAGGAGAGACCAGGGTGTGTTCTACTATCTATCAACAATAGGAGAGACCAGGGTGTGTTCTACTATCTACCAACACCAGGAGAGACCAGGGTGTGTTCTACTATCTATCAACAATAGGATAGACCAGGGTGTGTTCTACTATCTATCAACAATAGGAGAGACCAGGGTGTGTTCTACTATCTACCAACAATAGGAGAGACCAGGGTGTGTTCTACTATCTACCAACAATAGGAGAGACCAGGGTGTGTTCTACTATCTACCAACAATAGGAGAGACCAGGGTGTGTTCTACTATCTACCAACAACAGGAGAGACCAGGGTGTGTTCTACTATCTACCAACAACAGGAGAGACCAGGGTGTGTTCTACTATCTACCAACAACAGGAGAGACCAGGGTGTGTTCTACTATCTATCAACAATAGGAGAGACCAGGGTGTGTTCTACTATCTATCTACCAACAATAGGAGAGACCAGGGTGTGTTCTACTATCTATCTACCAACAACAGGAGAGACCAGGGTGTGTTCTACTATCTACCAACAATAGGAGAGACCAGGGTGTGTTCTACTATCTATCTACCAACAACAGGAGAGACCAGGGTGTGTTCTACTATCTATCTACCAACAACAGGAGAGACCAGGGTGTGTTCTACTATCTACCAACAACAGGAGAGACCAGGGTGTGTTCTACTATCTACCAACAATAGGAGAGACCAGGGTGTGTTCTACTATCTATCTACCAACAATAGGAGAGACCAGGGTGTGTTCTACTATCTATCTACCAACACCAGGAGAGACCAGGGTGTGTTCTACTATCTACCAACAATAGGAGAGACCAGGGTGTGTTCTACCAACAATAGGAGAGACCAGGGTGTGTTCTACTATCTACCAACAACAGGAGAGACCAGGGTGTGTTCTACTATCTACCAACAACAGGAGAGACCAGGGTGTGTTCTACTATCTACCAACAATAGGAGAGACCAGGGTGTGTTCTACTATCTACCAACAACAGGAGAGACCAGGGTGTGTTCTACTATCTATCAACAATAGGAGAGACCTGGGTGTGTTCTACTATCTACCAACAATAGGAGAGACCAGGGTGTGTTCTACTATCTATCTACCAACAACAGGAGAGACCAGGGTGTGTTCTACTATCTATCTACCAACAATAGGAGAGACCAGGGTGTGTTCTACTATCTACCAACACCAGGAGAGACCAGGGTGTGTTCTACTATCTATCAACAATAGGAGAGACCAGGGTGTGTTCTACTATCTACCAACAATAGGAGAGACCAGGGTGTGTTCTACTATCTACCAACAATAGGAGAGACCAGGGTGTGTTCTACTATCTACCAACAATAGGAGAGACCAGGGTGTGTTCTACTATCTACCAACAATAGGAGAGACCAGGGTGTGTTCTACTATCTACCAACAATAGGAGAGACCAGGGTGTGTTCTACTATCTACCAACACCAGGAGAGACCAGGGTGTGTTCTACTATCTGCCAACAATAGGAGAGACCAGGGTGTGTTCTACTATCTACCAACAATAGGAGAGACCAGGGTGTGTTCTACTATCTATCTACCAACAACAGGAGAGACCAGGGTGTGTTCTACTATCTACCAACAATAGGAGAGACCAGGGTGTGTTCTACTATCTACCAACACCAGGAGAGACCAGGGTGTGTTCTATTATCTACCAACAATAGGAGAGACCAGGGTGTGTTCTACTATCTACCAACAATAGGAGAGACCAGGGTGTGTTCTACTATCTATCAACAATAGTAGAGACCAGGGTGTGTTCTACTATCTACCAACAACAGGAGAGACCAGGGTGTGTTCTACTATCTACCTACAATAGGAGAGACCAGGGTGTGTTCTACTATCTACCAACAACAGGAGAGACCAGGGTGTGTTCTACTATCTACCAACAATAGGAGAGACCAGGGTGTGTTCTACTATCTACCAACAATAGGAGAGACCAGGGTGTGTTCTACTATCTACCAACACCAGGAGAGACCAGGGTGTGTTCTACTATCTACCAACAACAGCAGAGACCAGGGTGTGTTCTACTATCTATCAACAATAGGAGAGACCAGGGTGTGTTCTACTATCTACCAACACCAGGAGAGACCAGGGTGTGTTCTACTATCTACCTACCAACAATATGAGAGACCAGGGTGTGTTCTACTATCTACCTACCAACAACAGGAGAGACCAGGGTGTGTTCTACTATCTACCAACAATAGGAGAGACCAGGGTGTGTTCTACTATCTACCAACAATAGGAGAGACCAGGGTGTGTTCTACTATCTACTAACAATAGGAGAGACCAGGGTGTGTTCTACTATCTACCAACAATAGGAGAGACCAGGGTGTGTTCTACTATCTACCAACAATAGGAGAGACCAGGGTGTGTTCTACTATCTACCAACAATATGAGAGACCAGGGTGTGTTCTACTATCTATCAACAATAGGAGAGACCAGGGTGTGTTCTACTATCTATCTACCAACAATAGAAGAGACCAGGGTGTGTTCTACTATCTACCAACAACAGGAGAGACCAGGGTGTGTTCTACTATCTACCAACAATATGAGAGACCAGGGTGTGTTCTACTATCTACCAACAACAGGAGAGACCAGGGTGTGTTCTACTATCTATCTACCAACAATAGGAGAGACCAGGTTGTGTTCTACTATCTTTCAACAATAGGAGAGACCTGGGTGTGTTCTACTATCTATCAACACCAGGAGAGACCAGGGTGTGTTCTACTATCTACCAACAACAGGAGAGACCAGGGTGTGTTCTACTATCTACCAACAACAGGAGAGACCAGGGTGTGTTCTACCAACAATAGGAGAGACCAGGGTGTGTTCTACTATCTACCAACAATAGGAGAGACCAGGGTGTGTTCTACCAACAACAGGAGAGACCAGGGTGTGTTCTACTATCTACCTACCAACAATAGGAGAGACCAGGGTGTGTTCTACTATCTACCAACAATAGGAGAGACCAGGGTGTGTTCTACCAACAACAGGAGAGACCAGGGTGTGTTCTACAATCTACCTACCAACAATAGGAGAGACCAGGGTGTGTTCTACTATCTATCTACCAACAACAGGAGAGACCTGGGTGTGTTCTACTATCTACCAACAATAGGAGAGACCAGGGTGTGTTCTACTATCTACCAACAACAGGAGAGACCTGGGTGTGTTCTACTATCTACCAACAATAGGAGAGACCAGGGTGTGTTCTACTATCTACCAACAATAGGAGAGACCAGGGTGTGTTCTACTATCTACCAACAATAGGAGAGACCAGGGTGTGTTCTACTATCTACCAACAATAGGAGAGACCAGGGTGTGTTCTACCAACAATAGGAGAGACCAGGGTGTGTTCTACTATCTACCAACAATAGGAGAGACCAGGGTGTGTTCTACCAACAACAGGAGAGACCAGGGTGTGTTCTACTATCTACCTACCAACAATAGGAGAGACCAGGGTGTGTTCTACTATCTATCTACCAACACCAGGAGAGACCAGGGTGTGTTCTACTATCTATCAACAACAGGAGAGACCTGGGTGTGTTCTACTATCTATCTACCAACAATAGGAGAGACCAGGGTGTGTTCTACTATCTACCAACAATAGGAGAGACCAGGGTGTGTTCTACCAACAATAGGAGAGACCAGGGTGGGTTCTACTATCTATCTACCAACAACAGGAGAGACCAGGGTGTGTTCTACTATCTACCAACAATAGGAGAGACCAGGGTGTGTTCTACTATCTATCTACCAACAACAGGAGAGACCAGGGTGTGTTCTACTATCTACCAACAATAGGAGAGACCAGGGTGTGTTCTACTATCTATCTACCAACAACAGGAGAGACCAGGGTGTGTTCTACTATCTACCAACAACAGGAGAGACCAGGGTGTGTTCTACTATCTACCAACAACAGGAGAGACCAGGGTGTGTTCTACTATCTACCAACAACAGGAGAGACCAGGGTGTGTTCTACTATCTACCAACAATAGGAGAGACCAGGGTGTGTTCTACTATCTACCAACAATATGAGAGACCAGGGTGTGTTCTACTATCTACCAACAATAGGAGAGACCAGGGTGTGTTCTACTATCTACCAACAATAGGAGAGACCAGGGTGTGTTCTACTATCTACCAACAATAGGAGAGACCAGGGTGTGTTCTACTATCTATCTACCAACAACAGGAGAGACCAGGGTGTGTTCTACTATCTATCTACCAACAACAGGAGAGACCAGGGTGTGTTCTACTATCTACCAACAATAGGAGAGACCAGGGTGTGTTCTACTATCTATCTACCAACAACAGGAGAGACCAGGGTGTGTTCTACTATCTACCAACAATAGGAGAGACCAGGGTGTGTTCTACTATCTACCAACAATAGGAGAGACCAGGGTGTGTTCTACAATCTACCTACCAACAATAGGAGAGACCAGGGTGTGTTCTACTATCTATCTACCAACAACAGGAGAGACCTGGGTGTGTTCTACTATCTACCAACAATAGGAGAGACCAGGGTGTGTTCTACTATCTACCAACAACAGGAGAGACCTGGGTGTGTTCTACTATCTACCAACAATAGGAGAGACCAGGGTGTGTTCTACTATCTACCAACAATAGGAGAGACCAGGGTGTGTTCTACTATCTACCAACAATAGGAGAGACCAGGGTGTGTTCTACTATCTACCAACAATAGGAGAGACCAGGGTGTGTTCTACCAACAATAGGAGAGACCAGGGTGTGTTCTACTATCTACCAACAATAGGAGAGACCAGGGTGTGTTCTACCAACAACAGGAGAGACCAGGGTGTGTTCTACTATCTACCTACCAACAATAGGAGAGACCAGGGTGTGTTCTACTATCTATCTACCAACACCAGGAGAGACCAGGGTGTGTTCTACTATCTATCAACAACAGGAGAGACCTGGGTGTGTTCTACTATCTATCTACCAACAATAGGAGAGACCAGGGTGTGTTCTACTATCTACCAACAATAGGAGAGACCAGGGTGTGTTCTACCAACAATAGGAGAGACCAGGGTGGGTTCTACTATCTATCTACCAACAACAGGAGAGACCAGGGTGTGTTCTACTATCTACCAACAATAGGAGAGACCAGGGTGTGTTCTACTATCTATCTACCAACAACAGGAGAGACCAGGGTGTGTTCTACTATCTACCAACAATAGGAGAGACCAGGGTGTGTTCTACTATCTATCTACCAACAACAGGAGAGACCAGGGTGTGTTCTACTATCTACCAACAACAGGAGAGACCAGGGTGTGTTCTACTATCTACCAACAACAGGAGAGACCAGGGTGTGTTCTACTATCTACCAACAACAGGAGAGACCAGGGTGTGTTCTACTATCTACCAACAATAGGAGAGACCAGGGTGTGTTCTACTATCTACCAACAATATGAGAGACCAGGGTGTGTTCTACTATCTACCAACAATAGGAGAGACCAGGGTGTGTTCTACTATCTACCAACAATAGGAGAGACCAGGGTGTGTTCTACTATCTACCAACAATAGGAGAGACCAGGGTGTGTTCTACTATCTATCTACCAACAACAGGAGAGACCAGGGTGTGTTCTACTATCTATCTACCAACAACAGGAGAGACCAGGGTGTGTTCTACTATCTACCAACAATAGGAGAGACCAGGGTGTGTTCTACTATCTATCTACCAACAACAGGAGAGACCAGGGTGTGTTCTACTATCTACCAACAATAGGAGAGACCAGGGTGTGTTCTACTATCTACCAACAATAGGAGAGACCAGGGTGTGTTCTACTATCTACCAACAATATGAGAGACCAGGGTGTGTTCTACTATCTACCAACAACAGGAGAGACCAGGGTGTGTTCTACTATCTACCAACAATAGGAGAGACCAGGGTGTGTTCTACTATCTACCAACAATAGGAGAGACCAGGGTGTGTTCTACTATCTACCAACACCAGGAGAGACCAGGGTGTGTTCTACTATCTATCAACAATAGGAGAGACCAGGGTGTGTTCTACTATCTACCAACAATAGGATAGACCAGGGTGTGTTCTACTATCTATCAACAATAGGAGAGACCAGGGTGTGTTCTACTATCTACCAACAATAGGAGAGACCAGGGTGTGTTCTACTATCTACCAACAATAGGAGAGACCAGGGTGTGTTCTACTATCTATCAACAATAGGAGAGACCAGGGTGTGTTCTACTATCTACCAACAATAGGAGAGACCAGGGTGTGTTCTACTATCTATCTACCAACAACAGGAGAGACCAGGGTGTGTTCTACTATCTACCAACAATATGAGAGACCAGGGTGTGTTCTACTATCTACCAACAACAGGAGAGACCAGGGTGTGTTCTACTATCTACCAACAATAGGAGAGACCAGGGTGTGTTCTACTATCTACCAACACCAGGAGAGACCAGGGTGTGTTCTACTATCTACCAACAACAGGAGAGACCAGGGTGTGTACTACTATCTACCAACAACAGGAGAGACCAGGGTGTGTACTACTATCTACCAACAACAGGAGAGACCAGGGTGTGTTCTACTATCTACCAACAACAGGAGAGACCAGGGTGTGTTCTACTATCTATCAACAACAGGAGAGACCAGGGTGTGTTCTACTATCTACCAACAATAGGAGAGACCAGGGTGTGTTCTACTATCTATCAACAATAGGAGAGACCAGGGTGTGTTCTACTATCTATCTACCAACAACAGGAGAGACCAGGGTGTGTTCTACTATCTACCAACAACAGGAGAGACCAGGGTGTGTTCTACTATCTACCAACAATAGGAGAGACCAGGGTGTGTTCTACTATCTATCTTCCAACAATAGGAGAGACCAGGGTGTGTTCTACTATCTACCAACAATAGGAGAGACCAGGGTGGGTTCTACTATCTATCTACCAACAACAGGAGAGACCAGGGTGTGTTCTACTATCTACCAACAATAGGAGAGACCAGGGTGTGTTCTACTATCTATCTACCAACAACAGGAGAGACCAGGGTGTGTTCTACTATCTACCAACAATAGGAGAGACCAGGGTGTGTTCTACTATCTATCTACCAACAACAGGAGAGACCAGGGTGTGTTCTACTATCTACCAACAACAGGAGAGACCAGGGTGTGTTCTACTATCTACCAACAACAGGAGAGACCAGGGTGTGTTCTACTATCTACCAACAACAGGAGAGACCAGGGTGTGTTCTACTATCTACCAACAATAGGAGAGACCAGGGTGTGTTCTACTATCTACCAACAATATGAGAGACCAGGGTGTGTTCTACTATCTACCAACAATAGGAGAGACCAGGGTGTGTTCTACTATCTACCAACAATAGGAGAGACCAGGGTGTGTTCTACTATCTACCAACAATAGGAGAGACCAGGGTGTGTTCTACTATCTATCTACCAACAACAGGAGAGACCAGGGTGTGTTCTACTATCTATCTACCAACAACAGGAGAGACCAGGGTGTGTTCTACTATCTACCAACAATAGGAGAGACCAGGGTGTGTTCTACTATCTATCTACCAACAACAGGAGAGACCAGGGTGTGTTCTACTATCTACCAACAATAGGAGAGACCAGGGTGTGTTCTACTATCTACCAACAATAGGAGAGACCAGGGTGTGTTCTACTATCTACCAACAATATGAGAGACCAGGGTGTGTTCTACTATCTACCAACAACAGGAGAGACCAGGGTGTGTTCTACTATCTACCAACAATAGGAGAGACCAGGGTGTGTTCTACTATCTACCAACAATAGGAGAGACCAGGGTGTGTTCTACTATCTACCAACACCAGGAGAGACCAGGGTGTGTTCTACTATCTATCAACAATAGGAGAGACCAGGGTGTGTTCTACTATCTACCAACAATAGGATAGACCAGGGTGTGTTCTACTATCTATCAACAATAGGAGAGACCAGGGTGTGTTCTACTATCTACCAACAATAGGAGAGACCAGGGTGTGTTCTACTATCTACCAACAATAGGAGAGACCAGGGTGTGTTCTACTATCTATCAACAATAGGAGAGACCAGGGTGTGTTCTACTATCTACCAACAATAGGAGAGACCAGGGTGTGTTCTACTATCTATCTACCAACAACAGGAGAGACCAGGGTGTGTTCTACTATCTACCAACAATATGAGAGACCAGGGTGTGTTCTACTATCTACCAACAACAGGAGAGACCAGGGTGTGTTCTACTATCTACCAACAATAGGAGAGACCAGGGTGTGTTCTACTATCTACCAACACCAGGAGAGACCAGGGTGTGTTCTACTATCTACCAACAACAGGAGAGACCAGGGTGTGTACTACTATCTACCAACAACAGGAGAGACCAGGGTGTGTACTACTATCTACCAACAACAGGAGAGACCAGGGTGTGTTCTACTATCTACCAACAACAGGAGAGACCAGGGTGTGTTCTACTATCTATCAACAACAGGAGAGACCAGGGTGTGTTCTACTATCTACCAACAATAGGAGAGACCAGGGTGTGTTCTACTATCTATCAACAATAGGAGAGACCAGGGTGTGTTCTACTATCTATCTACCAACAACAGGAGAGACCAGGGTGTGTTCTACTATCTACCAACAACAGGAGAGACCAGGGTGTGTTCTACTATCTACCAACAATAGGAGAGACCAGGGTGTGTTCTACTATCTATCTACCAACAATAGGAGAGACCAGGGTGTGTTCTACTATCTACCAACAATAGGAGAGACCAGGGTGTGTTCTACTATCTACCAACAACAGGAGAGACCAGGGTGTGTTCTACTATCTACCAACAACAGGAGAGACCAGGGTGTGTTCTACTATCTATCAACAATAGGAGAGACCAGGGTGTGTTCTACTATCTACCAACAATAGGAGAGACCAGGGTGTGTTCTACTATCTATCTACCAACAATAGGAGAGACCAGGGTGTGTTCTACTATCTACCAACAATAGGAGAGACCAGGGTGTGTTCTACTATCTACCAACAACAGGAGAGACCAGGGTGTGTTCTACTATCTATCTACCAACAATAGGAGAGACCAGGGTGTGTTCTACTATCTATCTACCAACAATAGGAGAGACCAGGGTGTGTTCTACTATCTACCAACAATAGGAGAGACCAGGGTGTGTTCTACTATCTACCAACAATAGGAGAGACCAGGGTGTGTTCTACTATCTACCAACAACAGGAGAGACCAGGGTGTGTTCTACTATCTATCTACAAACAATAGGAGAGACCAGGGTGTGTTCTACTATCTATCTACCAACAATAGGAGAGACCAGGGTGTGTTCTACTATCTACCAACAATAGGAGAGACCAGGGTGTGTTCTACTATCTACCAACAATAGGAGCGACCAGGGTGTGTTCTACTATCTATCAACAATAGGAGAGACCAGGGTGTGTTCTAATATCTATCTACCAACAACAGGAGAGACCAGGGTGTGTTCTACTATCTACCAACAACAGGAGAGACCAGGGTGTGTTCTACTATCTACCAACAATAGGAGAGACCAGGGTGTGTTCTACTATCTATCTACCAACAATAGGAGAGACCAGGGTGTCTTCTACTATCTACCAACAATAGGAGAGACCAGGGTGTGTTCTACTATCTACCAACAACAGGAGAGACCAGGGTGTGTTCTACTATCTACCAACAACAGGAGAGACCAGGGTGTGTTCTACTATCTATCAACAATAGGAGAGACCAGGGTGTGTTCTACTATCTACCAACAATAGGAGAGACCAGGGTGTGTTCTACTATCTATCTACCAACAATAGGAGAGACCAGGGTGTGTTCTACTATCTACCAACAATAGGAGAGACCAGGGTGTGTTCTACTATCTACCAACAACAGGAGAGACCAGGGTGTGTTCTACTATCTATCTACCAACAATAGGAGAGACCAGGGTGTGTTCTACTATCTATCTACCAACAATAGGAGAGACCAGGGTGTGTTCTACTATCTACCAACAATAGGAGAGACCAGGGTGTGTTCTACTATCTATCTACCAACAACAGGAGAGACCAGGGTGTGTTCTACTATCTACCAACAACAGGAGAGACCAGGGTGTGTTCTACTATCTACCAACAATAGGAGAGACCAGGGTGTGTTCTACTATCTACCAACAATATGAGAGACCAGGGTGTGTTCTACTATCTACCAACAACAGGAGAGACCAGGGTGTGTTCTACTATCTACCAACAATAGGAGAGACCAGGGTGTGTTCTACTATCTACCAACACCAGGAGAGACCGGGTGTGTTCTACTATCTACCAACAACAGGAGAGACCAGGGTGTGTACTACTATCTACCAACAACAGGAGAGACCAGGGTGTGTACTACTATCTACCAACAACAGGAGAGACCAGGGTGTGTTCTACTATCTACCAACAACAGGAGAGACCAGGGTGTGTTCTACTATCTATCAACAACAGGAGAGACCAGGGTGTGTTCTACTATCTACCAACAATAGGAGAGACCAGGGTGTGTTCTACTATCTATCAACAATAGGAGAGACCAGGGTGTGTTCTACTATCTATCTACCAACAACAGGAGAGACCAGGGTGTGTTCTACTATCTACCAACAACAGGAGAGACCAGGGTGTGTTCTACTATCTACCAACAATAGGAGAGACCAGGGTGTGTTCTACTATCTATCTACCAACAATAGGAGAGACCAGGGTGTGTTCTACTATCTACCAACAATAGGAGAGACCAGGGTGTGTTCTACTATCTACCAACAACAGGAGAGACCAGGGTGTGTTCTACTATCTACCAACAACAGGAGAGACCAGGGTGTGTTCTACTATCTATCTACCAACAATAGGAGAGACCAGGGTGTGTTCTACTATCTACCAACAATAGGAGAGACCAGGGTGTGTTCTACTATCTATCAACAATAGGAGAGACCAGGGTGTGTTCTACTATCTACCAACAATAGGAGAGACCAGGGTGTGTTCTACTATCTATCTACCAACAATAGGAGAGACCAGGGTGTGTTCTACTATCTACCAACAATAGGAGAGACCAGGGTGTGTTCTACTATCTACCAACAACAGGAGAGACCAGGGTGTGTTCTACTATCTATCTACCAACAATAGGAGAGACCAGGGTGTGTTCTACTATCTATCTACCAACAATAGGAGAGACCAGGGTGTGTTCTACTATCTACCAACAATAGGAGAGACCAGGGTGTGTTCTACTATCTACCAGCAACAGGAGAGACCAGGGTGTGTTCTACTATCTATCTACCAACAATAGGAGAGACCAGGGTGTGTTCTACTATCTATCTACCAACAATAGGAGAGACCAGGGTGTGTTCTACTATCTACCAACAATAGGAGAGACCAGGGTGTGTTCTACTATCTACCAACAATAGGAGAGACCAGGGTGTGTTCTACTATCTATCAACACCAGGAGAGATCAGGGTGTGTTCTACTATCTACCAACAATAGGAGAGACCAGGGTGTGTTCTACTATCTACCAACAATAGGAGAGACCAGGGTGTGTTCTACTATCTATCAACACAAGGAGAGATCAGGGTGTGTTCTACTATCTACCAACAACAGGAGAGACCAGGGTGTGTTCTACCATCTATCTACCAACAATAGGAGAGACCAGGGTGTGTTCTACTATCTACAAACAACAGGAGAGACCAGGGTGTGTTCTACTATCTATCAACAACAGGAGAGACCAGGGTGTGTTCTACTATCTACCAACAACAGGAGAGACCAGGGTGTGTTCTACTATCTATCTACCAACAACAGGAGAGACCAGGGTGTGTTCTACTATCTATCAACAACAGGAGAGACCAGGGTGTGTTCTACTATCTACCAACAACAGGAGAGACCAGGGTGTGTTCTACTATCTATCTATCAACAACAGGAGAGACCAGGGTGTGTTCTACTATCTACCAACAACAGGAGAGACCAGGGTGTGTTCTACTATCTACCAACAATAGGAGAGACCAGGGTGTGTTCTACTATCTACCAACAACAGGAGAGACCAGGGTGTGTTCTACTATCTATCAACAACAGGAGAGACCAGGGTGTGTTCTACTATCTACAAACAATAGGAGAGATCAGGGTGTGTTCTACTATCTATCTACCAACAATAGGAGAGACCAGGGTGTGTTCTACTATCTATCAACAACAGGAGAGACCAGGGTGTGTTCTACTATCTACCAACAACAGGAGAGACCAGGGTGTGTTCTACTATCTATCAACACCAGGAGAGACCAGGGTGTGTTCTACTATCTACCAACAATAGGAGAGACCAGGGTGTGTTCTACTATCTATCTACCAACAACAGGAGAGACCAGGGTGTGTTCTACTATCTATCTACCAACAATAGGAGAGATAAGGGTGTGTTCTACTATCTACCAACAACAGGAGAGACCAGGGTGTGTTCTACTATCTATCTACCAACAACGGGAGAGACCAAGGTGTGTTCTACTATCTACCAACAACAGGAGAGACCAGGGTGTGTTCTACTATCTACCAACAATAGGAGAGATCAGGGTGTGTTCTACTATCTATCTACCAACAATAGGAGAGACCAGGGTGTGTACTACTATCTATCTACCAACAATAGGAGAGACCAGGGTGTGTTCTACTATCTACCAACAACAGGAGAGACCAGGGTGTGTACTACTATCTACCAACAATAGGAGAGACCAGGGTGTGTTCTACTATCTATCAACAACAGGAGAGACCAGGGTGTGTACTACTATCTACCAACAATAGGAGAGACCAGGGTGTGTTCTACTATCTACCAACAACAGGAGAGACCAGGGTGTGTTCTACTATCTATCAACAACAGGAGAGACCAGGGTGTGTTCTACTATCTACCAACAACAGGAGAGACCAGGGTGTGTTCTACTATCTATCAACAACAGGAGAGACCAGGGTGTGTTCTACTATCTACAAACAACAGGAGAGACCAGGGTGTGTTCTACTATCTATCAACAACAGGAGAGACCAGGGTGTGTTCTACTATCTACAAACAACAGGAGAGACCAGGGTGTGTTCTACTATCTACCAACAACAGGAGAGACCAGGGTGTGTTCTACTATCTACCAACAACAGGAGAGACCAGGGTGTGTTCTACTATCTACCAACAACAGGAGAGACCAGGGTGTGTTCTACTATCTACAAACAATAGGAGAGATCAGGGTGTGTTCTACTATCTATCTACCAACAATAGGAGAGATCAGGGTGTGTTCTACTATCTATCTACAAACAATAGGAGAGATCAGGGTGTGTTCTACTATCTATCTACCAACAATAGGAGAGACCAGGGTGTGTTCTACTATCTATCAACAACAGGAGAGACCAGGGTGTGTTCTACTATCTACCAACAACAGGAGAGACCAGGGTGTGTTCTACTATCTATCAACACCAGGAGAGACCAGGGTGTGTTCTACTATCTACCAACAATAGGAGAGACCAGGGTGTGTTCTACTATCTACCAACAATAGGAGAGACCAGGGTGTGTTCTACTATCTATCTACCAACAATAGGAGAGACCAGGGTGTGTTCTACTATCTACCAACAATAGGAGAGACCAGGGTGTGTTCTACTATCTACCAACAACAGGAGAGACCAGGGTGTGTTCTACTATCTATCTACCAACAATAGGAGAGACCAGGGTGTGTTCTACTATCTATCTACCAACAATAGGAGAGACCAGGGTGTGTTCTACTATCTACCAACAATAGGAGAGACCAGGGTGTGTTCTACTATCTACCAACAATAGGAGAGACCAGGGTGTGTTCTACTATCTACCAACAACAGGAGAGACCAGGGTGTGTTCTACTATCTATCTACAAACAATAGGAGAGACCAGGGTGTGTTCTACTATCTATCTACCAACAATAGGAGAGACCAGGGTGTGTTCTACTATCTACCAACAATAGGAGAGACCAGGGTGTGTTCTACTATCTACCAACAATAGGAGCGACCAGGGTGTGTTCGACTATCTATCAACAATAGGAGAGACCAGGGTGTGTTCTAATATCTATCTACCAACAACAGGAGAGACCAGGGTGTGTTCTACTATCTACCAACAACAGGAGAGACCAGGGTGTGTTCTACTATCTACCAACAATAGGAGAGACCAGGGTGTGTTCTACTATCTATCTACCAACAATAGGAGAGACCAGGGTGTCTTCTACTATCTACCAACAATAGGAGAGACCAGGGTGTGTTCTACTATCTACCAACAACAGGAGAGACCAGGGTGTGTTCTACTATCTACCAACAACAGGAGAGACCAGGGTGTGTTCTACTATCTATCAACAATAGGAGAGACCAGGGTGTGTTCTACTATCTACCAACAATAGGAGAGACCAGGGTGTGTTCTACTATCTATCTACCAACAATAGGAGAGACCAGGGTGTGTTCTACTATCTACCAACAATAGGAGAGACCAGGGTGTGTTCTACTATCTACCAACAACAGGAGAGACCAGGGTGTGTTCTACTATCTATCTACCAACAATAGGAGAGACCAGGGTGTGTTCTACTATCTATCTACCAACAATAGGAGAGACCAGGGTGTGTTCTACTATCTACCAACAATAGGAGAGACCAGGGTGTGTTCTACTATCTATCTACCAACAACAGGAGAGACCAGGGTGTGTTCTACTATCTACCAACAACAGGAGAGACCAGGGTGTGTTCTACTATCTACCAACAATAGGAGAGACCAGGGTGTGTTCTACTATCTACCAACAATATGAGAGACCAGGGTGTGTTCTACTATCTACCAACAACAGGAGAGACCAGGGTGTGTTCTACTATCTACCAACAATAGGAGAGACCAGGGTGTGTTCTACTATCTACCAACACCAGGAGAGACCAGGGTGTGTTCTACTATCTACCAACAACAGGAGAGACCAGGGTGTGTACTACTATCTACCAACAACAGGAGAGACCAGGGTGTGTACTACTATCTACCAACAACAGGAGAGACCAGGGTGTGTTCTACTATCTACCAACAACAGGAGAGACCAGGGTGTGTTCTACTATCTATCAACAACAGGAGAGACCAGGGTGTGTTCTACTATCTACCAACAATAGGAGAGACCAGGGTGTGTTCTACTATCTATCAACAATAGGAGAGACCAGGGTGTGTTCTACTATCTATCTACCAACAACAGGAGAGACCAGGGTGTGTTCTACTATCTACCAACAACAGGAGAGACCAGGGTGTGTTCTACTATCTACCAACAATAGGAGAGACCAGGGTGTGTTCTACTATCTATCTACCAACAATAGGAGAGACCAGGGTGTGTTCTACTATCTACCAACAATAGGAGAGACCAGGGTGTGTTCTACTATCTACCAACAACAGGAGAGACCAGGGTGTGTTCTACTATCTACCAACAACAGGAGAGACCAGGGTGTGTTCTACTATCTATCTACCAACAATAGGAGAGACCAGGGTGTGTTCTACTATCTACCAACAATAGGAGAGACCAGGGTGTGTTCTACTATCTATCAACAATAGGAGAGACCAGGGTGTGTTCTACTATCTACCAACAATAGGAGAGACCAGGGTGTGTTCTACTATCTATCTACCAACAATAGGAGAGACCAGGGTGTGTTCTACTATCTACCAACAATAGGAGAGACCAGGGTGTGTTCTACTATCTACCAACAACAGGAGAGACCAGGGTGTGTTCTACTATCTATCTACCAACAATAGGAGAGACCAGGGTGTGTTCTACTATCTATCTACCAACAATAGGAGAGACCAGGGTGTGTTCTACTATCTACCAACAATAGGAGAGACCAGGGTGTGTTCTACTATCTACCAGCAACAGGAGAGACCAGGGTGTGTTCTACTATCTATCTACCAACAATAGGAGAGACCAGGGTGTGTTCTACTATCTATCTACCAACAATAGGAGAGACCAGGGTGTGTTCTACTATCTACCAACAATAGGAGAGACCAGGGTGTGTTCTACTATCTACCAACAATAGGAGAGACCAGGGTGTGTTCTACTATCTATCAACACCAGGAGAGATCAGGGTGTGTTCTACTATCTACCAACAATAGGAGAGACCAGGGTGTGTTCTACTATCTACCAACAATAGGAGAGACCAGGGTGTGTTCTACTATCTATCAACACAAGGAGAGATCAGGGTGTGTTCTACTATCTACCAACAACAGGAGAGACCAGGGTGTGTTCTACCATCTATCTACCAACAATAGGAGAGACCAGGGTGTGTTCTACTATCTACAAACAACAGGAGAGACCAGGGTGTGTTCTACTATCTATCAACAACAGGAGAGACCAGGGTGTGTTCTACTATCTACCAACAACAGGAGAGACCAGGGTGTGTTCTACTATCTATCTACCAACAACAGGAGAGACCAGGGTGTGTTCTACTATCTATCAACAACAGGAGAGACCAGGGTGTGTTCTACTATCTACCAACAACAGGAGAGACCAGGGTGTGTTCTACTATCTATCTATCAACAACAGGAGAGACCAGGGTGTGTTCTACTATCTACCAACAACAGGAGAGACCAGGGTGTGTTCTACTATCTACCAACAATAGGAGAGACCAGGGTGTGTTCTACTATCTACCAACAACAGGAGAGACCAGGGTGTGTTCTACTATCTATCAACAACAGGAGAGACCAGGGTGTGTTCTACTATCTACAAACAATAGGAGAGATCAGGGTGTGTTCTACTATCTATCTACCAACAATAGGAGAGACCAGGGTGTGTTCTACTATCTATCAACAACAGGAGAGACCAGGGTGTGTTCTACTATCTACCAACAACAGGAGAGACCAGGGTGTGTTCTACTATCTATCAACACCAGGAGAGACCAGGGTGTGTTCTACTATCTACCAACAATAGGAGAGACCAGGGTGTGTTCTACTATCTATCTACCAACAACAGGAGAGACCAGGGTGTGTTCTACTATCTATCTACCAACAATAGGAGAGATAAGGGTGTGTTCTACTATCTACCAACAACAGGAGAGACCAGGGTGTGTTCTACTATCTATCTACCAACAACGGGAGAGACCAAGGTGTGTTCTACTATCTACCAACAACAGGAGAGACCAGGGTGTGTTCTACTATCTACCAACAATAGGAGAGATCAGGGTGTGTTCTACTATCTATCTACCAACAATAGGAGAGACCAGGGTGTGTACTACTATCTATCTACCAACAATAGGAGAGACCAGGGTGTGTTCTACTATCTACCAACAACAGGAGAGACCAGGGTGTGTACTACTATCTACCAACAATAGGAGAGACCAGGGTGTGTTCTACTATCTATCAACAACAGGAGAGACCAGGGTGTGTACTACTATCTACCAACAATAGGAGAGACCAGGGTGTGTTCTACTATCTACCAACAACAGGAGAGACCAGGGTGTGTTCTACTATCTATCAACAACAGGAGAGACCAGGGTGTGTTCTACTATCTACCAACAACAGGAGAGACCAGGGTGTGTTCTACTATCTATCAACAACAGGAGAGACCAGGGTGTGTTCTACTATCTACAAACAACAGGAGAGACCAGGGTGTGTTCTACTATCTATCAACAACAGGAGAGACCAGGGTGTGTTCTACTATCTACAAACAACAGGAGAGACCAGGGTGTGTTCTACTATCTACCAACAACAGGAGAGACCAGGGTGTGTTCTACTATCTACCAACAACAGGAGAGACCAGGGTGTGTTCTACTATCTACCAACAACAGGAGAGACCAGGGTGTGTTCTACTATCTACAAACAATAGGAGAGATCGGGGTGTGTTCTACTATCTATCTACCAACAATAGGAGAGATCAGGGTGTGTTCTACTATCTATCTACAAACAATAGGAGAGATCAGGGTGTGTTCTACTATCTATCTACCAACAATAGGAGAGACCAGGGTGTGTTCTACTATCTATCAACAACAGGAGAGACCAGGGTGTGTTCTACTATCTACCAACAACAGGAGAGACCAGGGTGTGTTCTACTATCTATCAACACCAGGAGAGACCAGGGTGTGTTCTACTATCTACCAACAATAGGAGAGACCAGGGTGTGTTCTACTATCTATCTACCAACAACAGGAGAGACCAGGGTGTGTTCTACTATCTATCTACCAACAATAGGAGAGATAAGGGTGTGTTCTACTATCTACCAACAACAGGAGAGACCAGGGTGTGTTCTACTATCTATCAACAATAGGAGAGACCAGGGTGTGTTCTACTATCTACCAACAATAGGAGAGACCAGGGTGTGTTCTACTATCTACCAACAATAGGAGAGACCAGGGTGTGTTCTACTATCTATCAACAATAGGAGAGACCAGGGTGTGTTCTACTATCTACCAACAATAGGAGAGACCAGGGTGTGTTCTACTATCTACCAACAACAGGAGAGACCAGGGTGTGTTCTACTATCTATCTACCAACAACGGGAGAGACCAGGGTGTGTTCTACTATCTACCAACAACAGGAGAGACCAGGGTGTGTACTACTATCTACCAACAATAGGAGAGACCAGGGTGTGTTCTACTATCTATCAACAACAGGAGAGACCAGGGTGTGTACTACTATCTACCAACAATAGGAGAGACCAGGGTGTGTTCTACTATCTACCAACAACAGGAGAGACCAGGGTGTGTTCTACTATCTATCAACAACAGGAGAGACCAGGGTGTGTTCTACTATCTACCAACAACAGGAGAGACCAGGGTGTGTTCTACTATCTATCAACAACAGGAGAGACCAGGGTGTGTTCTACTATCTACAAACAACAGGAGAGACCAGGGTGTGTTCTACTATCTATCAACAACAGGAGAGACCAGGGTGTGTTCTACTATCTACAAACAACAGGAGAGACCAGGGTGTGTTCTACTATCTACCAACAACAGGAGAGACCAGGGTGTGTTCTACTATCTACCAACAACAGGAGAGACCAGGGTGTGTTCTACTATCTACCAACAACAGGAGAGACCAGGGTGTGTTCTACTATCTACAAACAATAGGAGAGATCGGGGTGTGTTCTACTATCTATCTACCAACAATAGGAGAGATCAGGGTGTGTTCTACTATCTATCTACAAACAATAGGAGAGATCAGGGTGTGTTCTACTATCTATCTACCAACAATAGGAGAGACCAGGGTGTGTTCTACTATCTATCAACAACAGGAGAGACCAGGGTGTGTTCTACTATCTACCAACAACAGGAGAGACCAGGGTGTGTTCTACTATCTATCAACACCAGGAGAGACCAGGGTGTGTTCTACTATCTACCAACAATAGGAGAGACCAGGGTGTGTTCTACTATCTATCTACCAACAACAGGAGAGACCAGGGTGTGTTCTACTATCTATCTACCAACAATAGGAGAGATAAGGGTGTGTTCTACTATCTACCAACAACAGGAGAGACCAGGGTGTGTTCTACTATCTATCAACAATAGGAGAGACCAGGGTGTGTTCTACTATCTACCAACAATAGGAGAGACCAGGGTGTGTTCTACTATCTACCAACAATAGGAGAGACCAGGGTGTGTTCTACTATCTATCAACAATAGGAGAGACCAGGGTGTGTTCTACTATCTACCAACAATAGGAGAGACCAGGGTGTGTTCTACTATCTACCAACAACAGGAGAGACCAGGGTGTGTTCTACTATCTACCAACAATAGGAGAGACCAGGGTGTGTTCTACTATCTACCAACAACAGGTGAGACCAGGGTGTGTTCTACTATCTACCAACAATAGGAGAGATCAGGGTGTGTTCTACTATCTACCAACAACAGGAGAGACCAGGGTGTGTTCTACTATCTATCAACAACAGGAGAGACCAGGGTGTGTTCTACTATCTACCAACAACAGGAGAGACCAGGGTGTGTTCTACTATCTACCAACAATAGGAGAGACCAGGGTGTGTTCTACTATCTACCAACAACAGGAGAGACCAGGGTGTGTTCTACTATCTACCAACAACAGGAGAGACCAGGGTGTGTTCTACTATCTACCAACAACAGGAGAGACCAGGGTGTGTTCTACTATCTACCAACAACAGGAGAGACCAGGGTGTGTTCTACTATCTACCAACAACAGGAGAGACCAGGGTGTGTTCTACTATCTACCAACAACAGGAGAGACCAGGGTGTGTTCTACTATCTACCAACAACAGGAGAGACCAGGGTGTGTTCTACTATCTACCAACAATAGGAGAGACCAGGGTGTGTTCTACTATCTATCTACCAACAACAGGAGAGACCAGGGTGTGTTCTACTATCTACCAACAACAGGAGAGACCAGGGTGTGTTCTACTATCTACCAACAATAGGAGAGACCAGGGTGTGTTCTACTATCTACCAACAATAGGAGAGACCAGGGTGTGTTCTACTATCTGCCAACAATAGGAGAGACCAGGGTGTGTTCTACTATCTACCAACAACAGGAGAGACCAGGGTGTGTTCTACTATCTATCTACCAACAACAGGAGAGACCAGGGTGTGTTCTACTATCTACCAACAATAGGAGAGACCAGGGTGTGTTCTACTATCTACCAACAATAGGAGAGACCAGGGTGTGTTCTACTATCTACCAACAATAGGAGAGACCAGGGTGTGTTCTACTATCTACCAACAATAGGAGAGACCAGGGTGTGTTCTACTATCTACCAACAATAGGAGAGACCAGGGTGTGTTCTACTATCTACCAACAATAGGAGAGACCAGGGTGTGTTCTACTATCTACCAACAACAGGAGAGACCAGGGTGTGTTCTACTATCTATCAACAATAGGAGAGACCAGGGTGTGTTCTACTATCTACCAACACCAGGAGAGACCAGGGTGTGTTCTACTATCTACCAACACCAGGAGAGACCAGGGTGTGTTCTACTATCTACCAACAATAGGAGAGACCAGGGTGTGTTCTACTATCTACCAACAATAGGAGAGACCAGGGTGTGTTCTACTATCTACCAACAACAGGAGAGACCAGGGTGTGTTCTACTATCTACCAACAACAGGAGAGACCAGGGTGTGTTCTACTATCTACCAACAATAGGAGAGACCAGGGTGTGTTCTACTATCTACCAACAACAGGAGAGACCAGGGTGTGTTCTACTATCTACCAACAATAGGAGAGACCAGGGTGTGTTCTACTATCTACCAAAAACAGGAGAGACCAGAGTGTGTTCTACTATCTACCAACAATAGGAGAGACCAGGGTGTGTTCTACTATCTACCAACAATAGGAGAGACCAGGGTGTGTTCTACTATCTACCAACAACAGGAGAGACCAGGGTGTGTTCTACTATCTACCAACACCAGGAGAGACCAGGGTGTGTTCTACTATCTATCAACAACAATAGGAGAGACCAGGGTGTGTTCTACTATCTACCAACAATAGGAGAGACCAGGGTGTGTTCTACTATCTATCTACCAACAATAGGAGAGAACAGGGTGTGTTCTACTATCTACCAACAATAGGAGAGACCAGGGTGTGTTCTACTATCTATCTACCAACAATAGGAGAGACCAGGGTGTGTTCTACTATCTACCAACAATAGGAGAGACCAGGGTGTGTTCTACTATCTACCAACAACAGGAGAGACCAGGGTGTGTTCTACTATCTACCAACAACAGGAGAGAACAGGGTGTGTTCTACTATCTATCTACCAACACCAGGAGAGACCAGGGTGTGTTCTACTATCTACCAACAACAGGAGAGACCAGGGTGTGTTCTACTATCTACCAACAATAGGAGAGACCAGGGTGTGTTCTACTATCTACCAACAATAGGAGAGACCAGGGTGTGTTCTACTATCTATCAACAATAGGAGAGACCAGGGTGTGTTCTACTATCTACCAACAATAGGAGAGACCAGGGTGTGTTCTACTATCTACCAACAACAGGAGAGACCAGGGTGTGTTCTACTATCTATCAACAACAGGAGAGACCAGGGTGTGTTCTACTATCTACAAACAACAGGAGAGACCAGGGTGTGTTCTACTATCTATCAACAACAGGAGAGACCAGGGTGTGTTCTACTATCTACAAACAACAGGAGAGACCAGGGTGTGTTCTACTATCTACCAACAACAGGAGAGACCAGGGTGTGTTCTACTATCTACCAACAACAGGAGAGACCAGGGTGTGTTCTACTATCTACCAACAACAGGAGAGACCAGGGTGTGTTCTACTATCTACAAACAATAGGAGAGATCAGGGTGTGTTCTACTATCTATCTACCAACAATAGGAGAGATCAGGGTGTGTTCTACTATCTACCAACAATAGGAGAGACCAGGGTGTGTTCTACTATCTATCTACAAACAATAGGAGAGATCAGGGTGTGTTCTACTATCTATCTACCAACAATAGGAGAGACCAGGGTGTGTTCTACTATCTATCAACAACAGGAGAGACCAGGGTGTGTTCTACTATCTACCAACAACAGGAGAGACCAGGGTGTGTTCTACTATCTATCAACACCAGGAGAGACCAGGGTGTGTTCTACTATCTACCAACAATAGGAGAGACCAGGGTGTGTTCTACTATCTATCTACCAACAACAGGAGAGACCAGGGTGTGTTCTACTATCTATCTACCAACAATAGGAGAGATAAGGGTGTGTTCTACTATCTACCAACAACAGGAGAGACCAGGGTGTGTTCTACTATCTATCAACAATAGGAGAGACCAGGGTGTGTTCTACTATCTACCAACAATAGGAGAGACCAGGGTGTGTTCTACTATCTACCAACAATAGGAGAGACCAGGGTGTGTTCTACTATCTATCAACAATAGGAGAGACCAGGGTGTGTTCTACTATCTACCAACAATAGGAGAGACCAGGGTGTGTTCTACTATCTACCAACAACAGGAGAGACCAGGGTGTGTTCTACTATCTATCTACCAACAACGGGAGAGACCAGGGTGTGTTCTACTATCTACCAACAACAGGAGAGACCAGGGTGTGTTCTACTATCTACCAACAATAGGAGAGATCAGGGTGTGTTCTACTATCTATCTACCAACAATAGGAGAGACCAGGGTGTGTACTACTATCTATCTACCAACAATAGGAGAGACCAGGGTGTGTTCTACTATCTACCAACAACAGGAGAGACCAGGGTGTGTACTACTATCTACCAACAATAGGAGAGACCAGGGTGTGTTCTACTATCTATCAACAACAGGAGAGACCAGGGTGTGTACTACTATCTACCAACAATAGGAGAGACCAGGGTGTGTTCTACTATCTACCAACAACAGGAGAGACCAGGGTGTGTTCTACTATCTATCAACAACAGGAGAGACCAGGGTGTGTTCTACTATCTACCAACAATAGGAGAGACCAGGGTGTGTTCTACTATCTACCAACAACAGGTGAGACCAGGGTGTGTTCTACTATCTACCAACAATAGGAGAGATCAGGGTGTGTTCTACTATCTACCAACAACAGGAGAGACCAGGGTGTGTTCTACTATCTATCAACAACAGGAGAGACCAGGGTGTGTTCTACTATCTACCAACAACAGGAGAGACCAGGGTGTGTTCTACTATCTACCAACAATAGGAGAGACCAGGGTGTGTTCTACTATCTACCAACAACAGGAGAGACCAGGGTGTGTTCTACTATCTACCAACAACAGGAGAGACCAGGGTGTGTTCTACTATCTACCAACAACAGGAGAGACCAGGGTGTGTTCTACTATCTACCAACAACAGGAGAGACCAGGGTGTGTTCTACTATCTACCAACAACAGGAGAGACCAGGGTGTGTTCTACTATCTACCAACAACAGGAGAGACCAGGGTGTGTTCTACTATCTACCAACAACAGGAGAGACCAGGGTGTGTTCTACTATCTACCAACAATAGGAGAGACCAGGGTGTGTTCTACTATCTATCTACCAACAACAGGAGAGACCAGGGTGTGTTCTACTATCTACCAACAACAGGAGAGACCAGGGTGTGTTCTACTATCTACCAACAATAGGAGAGACCAGGGTGTGTTCTACTATCTACCAACAATAGGAGAGACCAGGGTGTGTTCTACTATCTGCCAACAATAGGAGAGACCAGGGTGTGTTCTACTATCTACCAACAACAGGAGAGACCAGGGTGTGTTCTACTATCTATCTACCAACAACAGGAGAGACCAGGGTGTGTTCTACTATCTACCAACAATAGGAGAGACCAGGGTGTGTTCTACTATCTACCAACAATAGGAGAGACCAGGGTGTGTTCTACTATCTACCAACAATAGGAGAGACCAGGGTGTGTTCTACTATCTACCAACAATAGGAGAGACCAGGGTGTGTTCTACTATCTACCAACAATAGGAGAGACCAGGGTGTGTTCTACTATCTACCAACAATAGGAGAGACCAGGGTGTGTTCTACTATCTACCAACAACAGGAGAGACCAGGGTGTGTTCTACTATCTATCAACAATAGGAGAGACCAGGGTGTGTTCTACTATCTACCAACACCAGGAGAGACCAGGGTGTGTTCTACTATCTACCAACACCAGGAGAGACCAGGGTGTGTTCTACTATCTACCAACAATAGGAGAGACCAGGGTGTGTTCTACTATCTACCAACAATAGGAGAGACCAGGGTGTGTTCTACTATCTACCAACAACAGGAGAGACCAGGGTGTGTTCTACTATCTACCAACAACAGGAGAGACCAGGGTGTGTTCTACTATCTACCAACAATAGGAGAGACCAGGGTGTGTTCTACTATCTACCAACAACAGGAGAGACCAGGGTGTGTTCTACTATCTACCAACAATAGGAGAGACCAGGGTGTGTTCTACTATCTACCAAAAACAGGAGAGACCAGAGTGTGTTCTACTATCTACCAACAATAGGAGAGACCAGGGTGTGTTCTACTATCTACCAACAATAGGAGAGACCAGGGTGTGTTCTACTATCTACCAACAACAGGAGAGACCAGGGTGTGTTCTACTATCTACCAACACCAGGAGAGACCAGGGTGTGTTCTACTATCTATCAACAACAATAGGAGAGACCAGGGTGTGTTCTACTATCTACCAACAATAGGAGAGACCAGGGTGTGTTCTACTATCTATCTACCAACAATAGGAGAGACCAGGGTGTGTTCTACTATCTACCAACAATAGGAGAGACCAGGGTGTGTTCTACTATCTATCTACCAACAATAGGAGAGACCAGGGTGTGTTCTACTATCTACCAACAATAGGAGAGACCAGGGTGTGTTCTACTATCTACCAACAACAGGAGAGACCAGGGTGTGTTCTACTATCTACCAACAACAGGAGAGAACAGGGTGTGTTCTACTATCTATCTACCAACACCAGGAGAGACCAGGGTGTGTTCTACTATCTACCAACAACAGGAGAGACCAGGGTGTGTTCTACTATCTACCAACAATAGGAGAGACCAGGGTGTGTTCTACTATCTACCAACAATAGGAGAGACCAGGGTGTGTTCTACTATCTATCAACAATAGGAGAGACCAGGGTGTGTTCTACTATCTACCAACAATAGGAGAGACCAGGGTGTGTTCTACTATCTACCAACAATAGGAGAGACCAGGGTGTGTTCTACTATCTATCAACAATAGGAGAGACCAGGGTGTGTTCTACTATCTACCAACAATAGGAGAGACCAGGGTGTGTTCTACTATCTACCAACACCAGGAGAGACCAGGGTGTGTACTACTGTCTACCTACCAACAATAGGAGAGACCAGGGTGTGTTCTACTATCTACCAACAATAGGAGAGACCAGGGTGTGTTCTACTATCTACCAACAACAGGAGAGACCAGGGTGTGTTCTACTATCTATCAACAATAGGAGAGACCAGGGTGTGTTCTACTATCTACCAACACCAGGAGAGACCAGGGTGTGTTCTACTATCTATCAACAATAGGAGAGACCAGGGTGTGTTCTACTATCTACCAACACCAGGAGAGACCAGGGTGTGTTCTACTATCTACCAACACCAGGAGAGACCAGGGTGTGTTCTACTATCTACCAACAATAGGAGAGACCAGGGTGTGTTCTACTATCTATCAACAATAGGAGAGACCAGGGTGTGTTCTACTATCTACCAACAATAGGAGAGACCAGGGTGTGTTCTACTATCTACCAACAATAGGAGAGACCAGGGTGTGTTCTACTATCTATCAACAATAGGAGAGACCAGGGTGTGTTCTACTATCTACCAACAATAGGAGAGACCAGGGTGTGTTCTACTATCTACCAACACCAGGAGAGACCAGGGTGTGTACTACTGTCTACCTACCAACAATAGGAGAGACCAGGGTGTGTTCTACTATCTACCAACAATAGGAGAGACCAGGGTGTGTTCTACTATCTACCAACAACAGGAGAGACCAGGGTGTGTTCTACTATCTACCAACACCAGGAGAGACCAGGGTGTGTTCTACTATCTATCTACCAACAATAGGAGAGACCAGGGTGTGTTCTACTATCTATCTACCAACACCAGGAGAGACCAGGGTGTGTACTACTATCTACCAACAACAGGAGAGACCAGGGTGTGTTCTACTATCTATCTACCAACAATAGGAGAGACCAGGGTGTGTTCTACTATCTATCTACCAACAACAGGAGAGACCAGGGTGTGTTCTACTATCTACCAACAATAGGAGAGACCAGGGTGTGTTCTACTATCTACCAACAATATGAGAGACCAGGGTGTGTTCTACTATCTACCAACAATAGGAGAGACCAGGGTGTGTTCTACTATCTACCAACAACAGGAGAGACCAGGGTGTGTTCTACTATCTACCAACAACAGGAGAGACCAGGGTGTGTTCTACTATCTACCAACAACAGGAGAGACCAGGGTGTGTTCTACTATCTACCAACAACAGGAGAGACCAGGGTGTGTTCTACTATCTACCAACAACAGGAGAGACCAGGGTGTGTTCTACTATCTATCAACAATAGGAGAGACCAGGGTGTGTTCTACTATCTACCAACAACAGGAGAGACCAGGGTGTGTTCTACTATCTACCAACAATAGGAGAGACCAGGGTGTGTTCTACTATCTACCAACAACAGGAGAGACCAGGGTGTGTTCTACTATCTACCAACAATAGGAGAGACCAGGGTGTGTTCTACTATCTACCAACAACAGGAGAGACCAGGGTGTGTTCTACTATCTATCAACAACAGGAGAGACCAGGGTGTGTTCTACTATCTATCTACCAACAACAGGAGAGACCAGGGTGTGTTCTACTATCTACCAACAACAGGAGAGACCAGGGTGTGTTCTACTATCTATCAACAATAGGAGAGACCAGGGTGTGTTCTACTATCTACCAACAATAGGAGAGACCAGGGTGTGTTCTACTATCTATCTACCAACAATAGGAGAGACCAGGGTGTGTTCTACTATCTATCAACAATAGGAGAGACCAGGGTGTGTTCTACTATCTACCAACAATAGGAGAGACCAGGGTGTGTTCTACTATCTACCAACAATAGGAGAGACCAGGGTGTGTTCTACTATCTATCAACAATAGGAGAGACCAGGGTGTGTTCTACTATCTACCAACAATAGGAGAGACCAGGGTGTGTTCTACTATCTACCAACACCAGGAGAGACCAGGGTGTGTACTACTGTCTACCTACCAACAATAGGAGAGACCAGGGTGTGTTCTACTATCTACCAACAATAGGAGAGACCAGGGTGTGTTCTACTATCTACCAACAACAGGAGAGACCAGGGTGTGTTCTACTATCTATCAACAATAGGAGAGACCAGGGTGTGTTCTACTATCTACCAACACCAGGAGAGACCAGGGTGTGTTCTACTATCTATCAACAATAGGAGAGACCAGGGTGTGTTCTACTATCTACCAACACCAGGAGAGACCAGGGTGTGTTCTACTATCTACCTACCAACAACAGGAGAGACCAGGGTGTGTACTACTATCTACCAACAACAGGAGAGACCAGGGTGTGTTCTACTATCTATCTACCAACAATAGGAGAGACCAGGGTGTGTTCTACTATCTATCTACCAACAACAGGAGAGACCAGGGTGTGTTCTACTATCTACCAACAATAGGAGAGACCAGGGTGTGTTCTACTATCTACCAACAATATGAGAGACCAGGGTGTGTTCTACTATCTACCAACAATAGGAGAGACCAGGGTGTGTTCTACTATCTACCAACAACAGGAGAGACCAGGGTGTGTTCTACTATCTACCAACAATAGGAGAGACCAGGGTGTGTTCTACTATCTACCAACACCAGGAGAGACCAGGGTGTGTTCTACTATCTACCAACAATAGGAGAGACCAGGGTGTGTTCTACTATCTACCAACAACAGGAGAGACCAGGGTGTGTTCTACTATCTACCAACAATAGGAGAGACCAGGGTGTGTTCTACTATCTATCTACCAACAATAGGAGAGACCAGGGTGTGTTCTACTATCTACCAACAACAGGAGAGACCAGGGTGTGTTCTACTATCTACCAACAACAGGAGAGACCAGGGTGTGTTCTACTATCTACCAACACCAGGAGAGACCAGGGTGTGTTCTACTATCTATCTACCAACAACAGGAGAGACCAGGGTGTGTTCTACTATCTACCAACAACAGGAGAGACCAGGGTGTGTTCTACTATCTACCAACAATAGGAGAGACCAGGGTGTGTTCTACTATCTACCAACAACAGGAGAGACCAGGGTGTGTTCTACTATCTACCAACAATAGGAGAGACCAGGGTGTGTTCTACTATCTATCTACCAACAATAGGAGAGACCAGGGTGTGTTCTACTATCTACCAACAACAGGAGAGACCAGGGTGTGTTCTACTATCTACCAACAACAGGAGAGACCAGGGTGTGTTCTACTATCTACCAACACCAGGAGAGACCAGGGTGTGTTCTACTATCTATCTACCAACAACAGGAGAGACCAGGGTGTGTTCTACTATCTACCAACAACAGGAGAGACCAGGGTGTGTTCTACTATCTACCAACACCAGGAGAGACCAGGGTGTGTTCTACTATCTACCAACAACAGGAGAGACCAGGGTGTGTTCTACTATCTACCAACAATAGGAGAGACCAGGGTGTGTTCTACTATCTACCAACAACAGGAGAGACCAGGGTGTGTTCTACTATCTATCAACAACAGGAGAGACCAGGATGTGTTCTACTATCTATCTACCAACAACAGGAGAGACCAGGGTGTGTTCTACTATCTACCAACAACAGGAGAGACCAGGGTGTGTTCTACTATCTATCAACAATAGGAGAGACCAGGGTGTGTTCTACTATCTACCAACAATAAGAGAGACCAGGGTGTGTTCTACTATCTATCTACCAACAATAGGAGAGACCAGGGTGTGTTCTACTATCTACCAACAACAGGAGAGACCAGGGTGTGTTCTACTATCTATCTACCAACAACAGGAGAGACCAGGGTGTGTTCTACTATCTATCTACCAACAACAGGAGAGACCAGGGTGTGTTCTACTATCTACCAACAATAGGAGAGACCAGGGTGTGTTCTACTATCTACCAACAATAGGAGAGACCAGGGTGTGTTCTACTATCTGCCAACAATAGGAGAGACCAGGGTGTGTTCTACTATCTACCAACAACAGGAGAGACCAGGGTGTGTTCTACTATCTATCTACCAACAACAGGAGAGACCAGGGTGTGTTCTACTATCTACCAACAATAGGAGAGACCAGGGTGTGTTCTACTATCTACCAACAATAGGAGAGACCAGGGTGTGTTCTACTATCTACCAACAATAGGAGAGACCAGGGTGTGTTCTACTATCTACCAACAATAGGAGAGACCAGGGTGTGTTCTACTATCTACCAACAATAGGAGAGACCAGGGTGTGTTCTACTATCTACCAACAATAGGAGAGACCAGGGTGTGTTCTACTATCTACCAACAACAGGAGAGACCAGGGTGTGTTCTACTATCTACCAACAATAGGAGAGACCAGGGTGTGTTCTACTATCTACCAACAACAGGAGAGACCAGGGTGTGTTCTACTATCTATCAACAATAGGAGAGACCAGGGTGTGTTCTACTATCTACCAACAATAGGAGAGACCAGGGTGTGTTCTACTATCTACCAACACCAGGAGAGACCAGGGTGTGTACTACTGTCTACCTACCAACAATAGGAGAGACCAGGGTGTGTTCTACTATCTACCAACAATAGGAGAGACCAGGGTGTGTTCTACTATCTACCAACAACAGGAGAGACCAGGGTGTGTTCTACTATCTATCAACAATAGGAGAGACCAGGGTGTGTTCTTCTATCTACCAACACCAGGAGAGACCAGGGTGCGTTCTACTATCTATCAACAATAGGAGAGACCAGGGTGTGTTCTACTATCTACCAACACCAGGAGAGACCAGGGTGTGTTCTACTATCTACCAACACCAGGAGAGACCAGGGTGTGTTCTACTATCTATCTACCAACAATAGGAGAGACCAGGGTGTGTTCTACTATCTATCTACCAACAACAGGAGAGACCAGGGTGTGTTCAACTATCTACCAACACCAGGAGAGACCAGGGTGTGTTCTACTATCTATCTACCAACAATAGGAGAGACCAGGGTGTGTTCTACTATCTATCTACCAACACCAGGAGAGACCAGGGTGTGTACTACTATCTACCAACAACAGGAGAGACCAGGGTGTGTTCTACTATCTATCTACCAACAATAGGAGAGACCAGGGTGTGTTCTACTATCTATCTACCAACAACAGGAGAGACCAGGGTGTGTTCTACTATCTACCAACAATAGGAGAGACCAGGGTGTGTTCTACTATCTACCAACAATATGAGAGACCAGGGTGTGTTCTACTATCTACCAACAATAGGAGAGACCAGGGTGTGTTCTACTATCTACCAACAACAGGAGAGACCAGGGTGTGTTCTACTATCTACCAACAACAGGAGAGACCAGGGTGTGTTCTACTATCTACCAACAACAGGAGAGACCAGGGTGTGTTCTACTATCTACCAACAACAGGAGAGACCAGGGTGTGTTCTACTATCTACCAACAACAGGAGAGACCAGGGTGTGTTCTACTATCTATCAACAATAGGAGAGACCAGGGTGTGTTCTACTATCTACCAACAACAGGAGAGACCAGGGTGTGTTCTACTATCTACCAACAATAGGAGAGACCAGGGTGTGTTCTACTATCTACCAACAACAGGAGAGACCAGGGTGTGTTCTACTATCTATCAACAACAGGAGAGACCAGGGTGTGTTCTACTATCTATCTACCAACAACAGGAGAGACCAGGGTGTGTTCTACTATCTACCAACAATAGGAGAGACCAGGGTGTGTTCTACTATCTACCAACAATAGGAGAGACCAGGGTGTGTTCTACTATCTACCAACAATAGGAGAGACCAGGGTGTGTTCTACTATCTACCAACAATAGGAGAGACCAGGGTGTGTTCTACTATCTACCAACAATAGGAGAGACCAGGGTGTGTTCTACTATCTACCAACAATAGGAGAGACCAGGGTGTGTTCTACTATCTACCAACAACAGGAGAGACCAGGGTGTGTTCTACTATCTACCAACAATAGGAGAGACCAGGGTGTGTTCTACTATCTACCAACAACAGGAGAGACCAGGGTGTGTTCTACTATCTATCAACAATAGGAGAGACCAGGGTGTGTTCTACTATCTACCAACAATAGGAGAGACCAGGGTGTGTTCTACTATCTACCAACACCAGGAGAGACCAGGGTGTGTACTACTGTCTACCTACCAACAATAGGAGAGACCAGGGTGTGTTCTACTATCTACCAACAATAGGAGAGACCAGGGTGTGTTCTACTATCTACCAACAACAGGAGAGACCAGGGTGTGTTCTACTATCTACCAACAACAGGAGAGACCAGGGTGTGTTCTACTATCTACCAACAACAGGAGAGACCAGGGTGTGTTCTACTATCTACCAACAACAGGAGAGACCAGGGTGTGTTCTACTATCTACCAACAACAGGAGAGACCAGGGTGTGTTCTACTATCTATCTACCAACAACAGGAGAGACCAGGGTGTGTTCTACTATCTACCAACACCAGGAGAGACCAGGGTGTGTTCTACTATCTATCTACCAACAATAGGAGAGACCAGGGTGTGTTCTACTATCTATCTACCAACACCAGGAGAGACCAGGGTGTGTACTACTATCTACCAACAACAGGAGAGACCAGGGTGTGTTCTACTATCTATCTACCAACAATAGGAGAGACCAGGGTGTGTTCTACTATCTATCTACCAACAACAGGAGAGACCAGGGTGTGTTCTACTATCTACCAACAATAGGAGAGACCAGGGTGTGTTCTACTATCTACCAACAATATGAGAGACCAGGGTGTGTTCTACTATCTACCAACAATAGGAGAGACCAGGGTGTGTTCTACTATCTACCAACAACAGGAGAGACCAGGGTGTTTTCTACTATCTACCAACAACAGGAGAGACCAGGGTGTGTTCTACTATCTACCAACAACAGGAGAGACCAGGGTGTGTTCTACTATCTACCAACAACAGGAGAGACCAGGGTGTGTTCTACTATCTACCAACAACAGGAGAGACCAGGGTGTGTTCTACTATCTATCAACAATAGGAGAGACCAGGGTGTGTTCTACTATCTACCAACAACAGGAGAGACCAGGGTGTGTTCTACTATCTACCAACAATAGGAGAGACCAGGGTGTGTTCTACTATCTACCAACAACAGGAGAGACCAGGGTGTGTTCTACTATCTATCAACAACAGGAGAGACCAGGGTGTGTTCTACTATCTATCTACCAACAACAGGAGAGACCAGGGTGTGTTCTACTATCTACCAACAACAGGAGAGACCAGGGTGTGTTCTACTATCTATCAACAATAGGAGAGACCAGGGTGTGTTCTACTATCTACCAACAATAGGAGAGACCAGGGTGTGTTCTACTATCTATCTACCAACAATAGGAGAGACCAGGGTGTGTTCTACTATCTATCAACAATAGGAGAGACCAGGGTGTGTTCTACTATCTACCAACAATAGGAGAGACCAGGGTGTGTTCTACTATCTACCAACAATAGGAGAGACCAGGGTGTGTTCTACTATCTACCAACAATAGGAGAGACCAGGGTGTGTTCTACTATCTACCAACACCAGGAGAGACCAGGGTGTGTACTACTGTCTACCTACCAACAATAGGAGAGACCAGGGTGTGTTCTACTATCTACCAACAATAGGAGAGACCAGGGTGTGTTCTACTATCTACCAACAATAGGAGAGACCAGGGTGTGTTCTACTATCTATCAACAATAGGAGAGACCAGGGTGTGTTCTACTATCTATCAACAATAGGAGAGACCAGGGTGTGTTCTACTATCTACCAACACCAGGAGAGACCAGGGTGTGTTCTACTATCTATCAACAATAGGAGAGACCAGGGTGTGTTCTACTATCTACCAACACCAGGAGAGACCAGGGTGTGTTCTACTATCTACCAACACCAGGAGAGACCAGGGTGTGTTCTACTATCTATCTACCAACAATAGGAGAGACCAGGGTGTGTTCTACTATCTATCTACCAACACCAGGAGAGACCAGGGTGTGTTCTACTATCTACCAACAATAGGAGAGACCAGGGTGTGTTCTACTATCTACCAACAACAGGAGAGACCAGGGTGTGTTCTACTATCTACCAACAATAGGAGAGACCAGGGTGTGTTCTACTATCTACCAACAACAGGAGAGACCAGGGTGTGTTCTACTATCTACCAACAACAGGAGAGACCAGGGTGTGTTCTACTATCTACCAACAACAGGAGAGACCAGGGTGTGTTCTACTATCTACCAACAATAGGAGAGACCAGGGTGTGTTCTACTATCTACCAACACCAGGAGAGACCAGGGTGTGTTCTACTATCTACCTACCAACAACAGGAGAGACCAGGGTGTGTACTACTATCTACCAACAACAGGAGAGACCAGGGTGTGTTCTACTATCTATCTACCAACAATAGGAGAGACCAGGGTGTGTTCTACTATCTATCTACCAACAACAGGAGAGACCAGGGTGTGTTCTACTATCTACCAACAATAGGAGAGACCAGGGTGTGTTCTACTATCTACCAACAATATGAGAGACCAGGGTGTGTTCTACTATCTACCAACAATAGGAGAGACCAGGGTGTGTTCTACTATCTACCAACAACAGGAGAGACCAGGGTGTGTTCTACTATCTACCAACAACAGGAGAGACCAGGGTGTGTTCTACTATCTACCAACAACAGGAGAGACCAGGGTGTGTTCTACTATCTACCAACAACAGGAGAGACCAGGGTGTGTTCTACTATCTACCAACAATAGGAGAGACCAGGGTGTGTTCTACCAACAATAGGAGAGACCAGGGTGTGTTCTACTATCTACCAACAACAGGAGAGACCAGGGTGTGTTCTACTATCTACCAACAATAGGAGAGACCAGGGTGTGTTCTACTATCTACCAACAACAGGAGAGACCAGGGTGTGTTCTACTATCTATCAACAACAGGAGAGACCAGGGTGTGTTCTACTATCTATCTACCAACAACAGGAGAGACCAGGGTGTGTTCTACTATCTACCAACAACAGGAGAGACCAGGGTGTGTTCTACTATCTATCAACAATAGGAGAGACCAGGGTGTGTTCTACTATCTATCAACAATAGGAGAGACCAGGGTGTGTTCTACTATCTACCAACAATAGGAGAGACCAGGGTGTGTACTACTATCTACCAACAATAGGAGAGACCAGGGTGTGTTCTACTATCTATCTACCAACAATAGGAGAGACCAGGGTGTGTTCTACTATCTACCAACAACAGGAGAGACCAGGGTGTGTTCTACTATCTACCAACAATAGGAGAGACCAGGGTGTGTTCTACTATCTACCAACACCAGGAGAGACCAGGGTGTGTTCTACTATCTACCAACAATAGGAGAGACCAGGGTGTGTTCTACTATCTACCAACAACAGGAGAGACCAGGGTGTGTTCTACTATCTACCAACAATAGGAGAGACCAGGGTGTGTTCTACTATCTATCTACCAACAATAGGAGAGACCAGGGTGTGTTCTACTATCTACCAACAACAGGAGAGACCAGGGTGTGTTCTACTATCTACCAACAACAGGAGAGACCAGGGTGTGTTCTACTATCTACCAACACCAGGAGAGACCAGGGTGTGTTCTACTATCTATCTACCAACAACAGGAGAGACCAGGGTGTGTTCTACTATCTACCAACAATAGGAGAGACCAGGGTGTGTTCTACTATCTACCAACAACAGGAGAGACCAGGGTGTGTTCTACTATCTACCAACAATAGGAGAGACCAGGGTGTGTTCTACTATCTATCTACCAACAATAGGAGAGACCAGGGTGTGTTCTACTATCTACCAACAACAGGAGAGACCAGGGTGTGTTCTACTATCTACCAACAACAGGAGAGACCAGGGTGTGTTCTACTATCTACCAACACCAGGAGAGACCAGGGTGTGTTCTACTATCTATCTACCAACAACAGGAGAGACCAGGGTGTGTTCTACTATCTACCAACAACAGGAGAGACCAGGGTGTGTTCTACTATCTACCAACACCAGGAGAGACCAGGGTGTGTTCTACTATCTACCAACAACAGGAGAGACCAGGGTGTGTTCTACTATCTACCAACAATAGGAGAGACCAGGGTGTGTTCTACTATCTACCAACAACAGGAGAGACCAGGGTGTGTTCTACTATCTATCAACAACAGGAGAGACCAGGGTGTGTTCTACTATCTATCTACCAACAACAGGAGAGACCAGGGTGTGTTCTACTATCTACCAACAACAGGAGAGACCAGGGTGTGTTCTACTATCTATCAACAATAGGAGAGACCAGGGTGTGTACTACTATCTACCAACAATAGGAGAGACCAGGGTGTGTTCTACTATCTATCTACCAACAATAGGAGAGACCAGGGTGTGTTCTACTATCTACCAACAACAGGAGAGACCAGGGTGTGTTCTACTATCTATCAACAACAGGAGAGACCAGGGTGTGTTCTACTATCTACCAACAACAGGAGAGACCAGGGTGTGTTCTACTATCTACCAACAACAGGAGAGACCAGGGTGTGTTCTACTATCTACCAACAATAGGAGAGACCAGGGTGTGTTCTACTATCTATCTACCAACAACAGGAGAGACCAGGGTGTGTTCTACTATCTATCTACCAACAACAGGAGAGACCAGGGTGTGTTCTACTATCTACCAACAATAGGAGAGACCAGGGTGTGTTCTACTATCTACCAACAATAGGAGAGACCAGGGTGTGTTCTACTATCTGCCAACAATAGGAGAGACCAGGGTGTGTTCTACTATCTACCAACAACAGGAGAGACCAGGGTGTGTTCTACTATCTATCTACCAACAACAGGAGAGACCAGGGTGTGTTCTACTATCTACCAACAATAGGAGAGACCAGGGTGTGTTCTACTATCTACCAACAATAGGAGAGACCAGGGTGTGTTCTACTATCTACCAACAATAGGAGAGACCAGGGTGTGTTCTACTATCTACCAACAATAGGAGAGACCAGGGTGTGTTCTACTATCTACCAACAATAGGAGAGACCAGGGTGTGTTCTACTATCTACCAACAACAGGAGAGACCAGGGTGTGTTCTACTATCTACCAACAATAGGAGAGACCAGGGTGTGTTCTACTATCTACCAACAACAGGAGAGACCAGGGTGTGTTCTACTATCTATCAACAATAGGAGAGACCAGGGTGTGTTCTACTATCTACCAACACCAGGAGAGACCAGGGTGTGTTCTACTATCTACCAACAACAGGAGAGACCAGGGTGTGTTCTACTATCTACCAACAATAGGAGAGACCAGGGTGTGTTCTACTATCTACCAACAACAGGAGAGACCAGGGTGTGTTCTACTATCTACCAACAATAGGAGAGACCAGGGTGTGTTCTACTATCTACCAACAATAGGAGAGACCAGGGTGTGTTCTACTATCTACCAACAACAGGAGAGACCAGGGTGTGTTCTACTATCTATCAACAATAGGAGAGACCAGGGTGTGTTCTACTATCTACCAACAACAGGAGAGACCAGGGTGTGTTCTACTATCTACCAACAATAGGAGAGACCAGGGTGTGTTCTACTATCTACCAAAAACAGGAGAGACCAGGGTGTGTTCTACTATCTACCAACAATAGGAGAGACCAGGGTGTGTTCTACTATCTACCAACAATAGGAGAGACCAGGGTGTGTTCTACTATCTACCAACAACAAGAGAGACCAGGGTGTGTTCTACTATCTACCAACACCAGGAGAGACCAGGGTGTGTTCTACTATCTATCAACAACAATAGGAGAGACCAGGGTGTGTTCTACCATCTACCAACAATAGGAGAGACCAGGGTGTGTTCTACTATCTATCTACCAACAATAGGAGAGACCAGGGTGTGTTCTACTATCTACCAACAATAGGAGAGACCAGGGTGTGTTCTACTATCTATCTACCAACAATAGGAGAGACCAGGGTGTGTTCTACTATCTTCCAACAATAGGAGAGACCAGGGTGTGTTCTACTATCTACCAACAACAGGAGAGACCAGGGTGTGTTCTACTATCTACCAACAACAGGAGAGAACAGGGTGTGTTCTACTATCTATCTACCAACACCAGGAGAGACCAGGGTGTGTTCTACTATCTACCAACAACAGGAGAGACCAGGGTGTGTTCTACTATCTACCAACAATAGGAGAGACCAGGGTGTGTTCTACTATCTACCAACAATAGGAGAGACCAGGGTGTGTTCTACTATCTATCAACAATAGGAGAGACCAGGGTGTGTTCTACTATCTATCTACCAACAATAGGAGAGACCAGGGTGTGTTCTACTATCTACCAACAATAGGAGAGACCAGGGTGTGTTCTACTATCTACCAACAATAGGAGAGACCAGGGTGTGTTCTACTATCTACCAACAATAGGAGAGACCAGGGTGTGTTCTACTATCTATCAACAATAGGAGAGACCAGGGTGTGTTCTACTATCTACCAACAATAGGAGAGACCAGGGTGTGTTCTACTATCTACCAACACCAGGAGAGACCAGGGTGTGTACTACTGTCTACCTACCAACAATAGGAGAGACCAGGGTGTGTTCTACTATCTACCAACAATAGGAGAGACCAGGGTGTGTTCTACTATCTACCAACAACAGGAGAGACCAGGGTGTGTTCTACTATCTATCAACAATAGGAGAGACCAGGGTGTGTTCTACTATCTACCAACACCAGGAGAGACCAGGGTGTGTTCTACTATCTATCAACAATAGGAGAGACCAGGGTGTGTTCTACTATCTACCAACACCAGGAGAGACCAGGGTGTGTTCTACTATCTACCAACACCAGGAGAGACCAGGGTGTGTTCTACTATCTATCTACCAACAATAGGAGAGACCAGGGTGTGTTCTACTATCTATCTACCAGCAACAGGAGAGACCAGGGTGTGTTCTACTATCTACAAACACCAGGAGAGACCAGGGTGTGTTCTACTATCTATCTACCAACAATAGGAGAGACCAGGGTGTGTTCTACTATCTATCTACCTACACCAGGAGAGACCAGGGTGTGTTCTACTATCTACCAACAATAGGAGAGACCAGGGTGTGTTCTACTATCTATCTACCAACACCAGGAGAGACCAGGGTGTGTTCTACTATCTACCAACAATAGGAGAGACCAGGGTGTGTTCTACTATCTACCAACACCAGGAGAGACCAGGGTGTGTTCTACTATCTACCTACCAACAACAGGAGAGACCAGGGTGTGTACTACTATCTACCAACAACAGGAGAGACCAGGGTGTGTTCTACTATCTATCTACCAACAATAGGAGAGACCAGGGTGTGTTCTACTATCTATCTACCAACAACAGGAGAGACCAGGGTGTGTTCTACTATCTACCAACAATAGGAGAGACCAGGGTGTGTTCTACTATCTACCAACAATATGAGAGACCAGGGTGTGTTCTACTATCTACCAACAATAGGAGAGACCAGGGTGTGTTCTACTATCTACCAACAACAGGAGAGACCAGGGTGTGTTCTACTATCTACCAACAACAGGAGAGACCAGGGTGTGTTCTACTATCTACCAACAACAGGAGAGACCAGGGTGTGTTCTACTATCTACCAACAACAGGAGAGACCAGGGTGTGTTCTACTATCTACCAACAACAGGAGAGACCAGGGTGTGTTCTACTATCTATCAACAATAGGAGAGACCAGGGTGTGTTCTACTATCTACCAACAACAGGAGAGACCAGGGTGTGTTCTACTATCTACCAACAATAGGAGAGACCAGGGTGTGTTCTACTATCTACCAACAACAGGAGAGACCAGGGTGTGTTCTACTATCTATCAACAACAGGAGAGACCAGGGTGTGTTCTACTATCTATCTACCAACAACAGGAGAGACCAGGGTGTGTTCTACTATCTACCAACAACAGGAGAGACCAGGGTGTGTTCTACTATCTATCAACAATAGGAGAGACCAGGGTGTGTTCTACTATCTACCAACAATAGGAGAGACCAGGGTGTGTTCTACTATCTATCTACCAACAATAGGAGAGACCAGGGTGTGTTCTACTATCTACCAACAACAGGAGAGACCAGGGTGTGTTCTACTATCTACCAACAATAGGAGAGACCAGGGTGTGTTCTACTATCTACCAACACCAGGAGAGACCAGGGTGTGTTCTACTATCTACCAACAATAGGAGAGACCAGGGTGTGTTCTACTATCTACCAACAACAGGAGAGACCAGGGTGTGTTCTACTATCTACCAAGAATAGGAGAGACCAGGGTGTGTTCTACTATCTATCTACCTACAATAGGAGAGACCAGGGTGTGTTCTACTATCTACCAACAACAGGAGAGACCAGGGTGTGTTCTACTATCTACCAACAACAGGAGAGACCAGGGTGTGTTCTACTATCTACCAACACCAGGAGAGACCAGGGTGTGTTCTACTATCTATCTACCAACAACAGGAGAGACCAGGGTGTGTTCTACTATCTACCAACAACAGGAGAGACCAGGGTGTGTTCTACTATCTACCAACAATAGGAGACACCAGGGTGTGTTCTACTATCTACCAACAACAGGAGAGACCAGGGTGTGTTCTACTATCTACCAACAATAGGAGAGACCAGGGTGTGTTCTACTATCTACCAACAACAGGAGAGACCAGGGTGTGTTCTACTATCTATCAACAATAGGAGAGACCAGGGTGTGTTCTACTATCTACCAACACCAGGAGAGACCAGGGTGTGTTCTACTATCTACCAACAACAGGAGAGACCAGGGTGTGTTCTACTATCTACCAACAATAGGAGAGACCAGGGTGTGTTCTACTATCTACCAACAACAGGAGAGACCAGGGTGTGTTCTACTATCTACCAACAATAGGAGAGACCAGGGTGTGTTCTACTATCTACCAACAATAGGAGAGACCAGGGTGTGTTCTACTATCTACCAACAACAGGAGAGACCAGGGTGTGTTCTACTATCTATCAACAATAGGAGAGACCAGGGTGTGTTCTACTATCTACCAACAACAGGAGAGACCAGGGTGTGTTCTACTATCTACCAACAATAGGAGAGACCAGGGTGTGTTCTACTATCTACCAAAAACAGGAGAGACCCGGGTGTGTTCTACTATCTACCAACAATAGGAGAGACCAGGGTGTGTTCTACTATCTACCAACAATAGGAGAGACCAGGGTGTGTTCTACTATCTACCAACAACAAGAGAGACCAGGGTGTGTTCTACTATCTACCAACACCAGGAGAGACCAGGGTGTGTTCTACTATCTATCAACAACAATAGGAGAGACCAGGGTGTGTTCTACCATCTACCAACAATAGGAGAGACCAGGGTGTGTTCTACTATCTATCTACCAACAATAGGAGAGACCAGGGTGTGTTCTACTATCTACCAACAATAGGAGAGACCAGGGTGTGTTCTACTATCTATCTACCAACAATAGGAGAGACCAGGGTGTGTTCTACTATCTTCCAACAATAGGAGAGACCAGGGTGTGTTCTACTATCTACCAACAACAGGAGAGACCAGGGTGTGTTCTACTATCTACCAACAACAGGAGAGAACAGGGTGTGTTCTACTATCTATCTACCAACACCAGGAGAGACCAGGGTGTGTTCTACTATCTACCAACAACAGGAGAGACCAGGGTGTGTTCTACTATCTACCAACAATAGGAGAGACCAGGGTGTGTTCTACTATCTACCAACAATAGGAGAGACCAGGGTGTGTTCTACTATCTATCAACAATAGGAGAGACCAGGGTGTGTTCTACTATCTATCTACCAACAATAGGAGAGACCAGGGTGTGTTCTACTATCTACCAACAATAGGAGAGACCAGGGTGTGTTCTACTATCTACCAACAATAGGAGAGACCAGGGTGTGTTCTACTATCTACCAACAATAGGAGAGACCAGGGTGTGTTCTACTATCTATCAACAATAGGAGAGACCAGGGTGTGTTCTACTATCTACCAACAATAGGAGAGACCAGGGTGTGTTCTACTATCTACCAACACCAGGAGAGACCAGGGTGTGTACTACTGTCTACCTACCAACAATAGGAGAGACCAGGGTGTGTTCTACTATCTACCAACAATAGGAGAGACCAGGGTGTGTTCTACTATCTACCAACAACAGGAGAGACCAGGGTGTGTTCTACTATCTATCAACAATAGGAGAGACCAGGGTGTGTTCTACTATCTACCAACACCAGGAGAGACCAGGGTGTGTTCTACTATCTATCAACAATAGGAGAGACCAGGGTGTGTTCTACTATCTACCAACACCAGGAGAGACCAGGGTGTGTTCTACTATCTACCAACACCAGGAGAGACCAGGGTGTGTTCTACTATCTATCTACCAACAATAGGAGAGACCAGGGTGTGTTCTACTATCTATCTACCAACAATAGGAGAGACCAGGGTGTGTTCTACTATCTATCTACCAGCAACAGGAGAGACCAGGGTGTGTTCTACTATCTACAAACACCAGGAGAGACCAGGGTGTGTTCTACTATCTATCTACCAACAATAGGAGAGACCAGGGTGTGTTCTACTATCTATCTACCTACACCAGGAGAGACCAGGGTGTGTTCTACTATCTACCAACAATAGGAGAGACCAGGGTGTGTTCTACTATCTATCTACCAACACCAGGAGAGACCAGGGTGTGTTCTACTATCTACCAACAATAGGAGAGACCAGGGTGTGTTCTACTATCTACCAACACCAGGAGAGACCAGGGTGTGTTCTACTATCTACCTACCAACAACAGGAGAGACCAGGGTGTGTACTACTATCTACCAACAACAGGAGAGACCAGGGTGTGTTCTACTATCTATCTACCAACAATAGGAGAGACCAGGGTGTGTTCTACTATCTATCTACCAACAACAGGAGAGACCAGGGTGTGTTCTACTATCTACCAACAATAGGAGAGACCAGGGTGTGTTCTACTATCTACCAACAATATGAGAGACCAGGGTGTGTTCTACTATCTACCAACAATAGGAGAGACCAGGGTGTGTTCTACTATCTACCAACAACAGGAGAGACCAGGGTGTGTTCTACTATCTACCAACAACAGGAGAGACCAGGGTGTGTTCTACTATCTACCAACAACAGGAGAGACCAGGGTGTGTTCTACTATCTACCAACAACAGGAGAGACCAGGGTGTGTTCTACTATCTACCAACAACAGGAGAGACCAGGGTGTGTTCTACTATCTATCAACAATAGGAGAGACCAGGGTGTGTTCTACTATCTACCAACAACAGGAGAGACCAGGGTGTGTTCTACTATCTACCAACAATAGGAGAGACCAGGGTGTGTTCTACTATCTACCAACAACAGGAGAGACCAGGGTGTGTTCTACTATCTATCAACAACAGGAGAGACCAGGGTGTGTTCTACTATCTATCTACCAACAACAGGAGAGACCAGGGTGTGTTCTACTATCTACCAACAACAGGAGAGACCAGGGTGTGTTCTACTATCTATCAACAATAGGAGAGACCAGGGTGTGTTCTACTATCTACCAACAATAGGAGAGACCAGGGTGTGTTCTACTATCTATCTACCAACAATAGGAGAGACCAGGGTGTGTTCTACTATCTACCAACAACAGGAGAGACCAGGGTGTGTTCTACTATCTACCAACAATAGGAGAGACCAGGGTGTGTTCTACTATCTACCAACACCAGGAGAGACCAGGGTGTGTTCTACTATCTACCAACAATAGGAGAGACCAGGGTGTGTTCTACTATCTACCAACAACAGGAGAGACCAGGGTGTGTTCTACTATCTACCAACAATAGGAGAGACCAGGGTGTGTTCTACTATCTATCTACCAACAATAGGAGAGACCAGGGTGTGTTCTACTATCTACCAACAACAGGAGAGACCAGGGTGTGTTCTACTATCTACCAACACCAGGAGAGACCAGGGTGTGTTCTACTATCTATCTACCAACAACAGGAGAGACCAGGGTGTGTTCTACTATCTACCAACAACAGGAGAGACCAGGGTGTGTTCTACTATCTACCAACAATAGGAGACACCAGGGTGTGTTCTACTATCTACCAACAACAGGAGAGACCAGGGTGTGTTCTACTATCTACCAACAATAGGAGAGACCAGGGTGTGTTCTACTATCTATCTACCAACAATAGGAGAGACCAGGGTGTGTTCTACTATCTACCAACAACAGGAGAGACCAGGGTGTGTTCTACTATCTACCAACAACAGGAGAGACCAGGGTGTGTTCTACTATCTACCAACACCAGGAGAGACCAGGGTGTGTTCTACTATCTATCTACCAACAACAGGAGAGACCAGGGTGTGTTCTACTATCTACCAACAACAGGAGAGACCAGGGTGTGTTCTACTATCTACCAACACCAGGAGAGACCAGGGTGTGTTCTACTATCTACCAACAACAGGAGAGACCAGGGTGTGTTCTACTATCTACCAACAATAGGAGAGACCAGGGTGTGTTCTACTATCTATCTACCAACAACAGGAGAGACCAGGGTGTGTTCTACTATCTATCAACAACAGGAGAGACCAGGGTGTGTTCTACTATCTATCAACAATAGGAGAGACCAGGGTGTGTTCTACTATCTACCAACAATAGGAGAGACCAGGGTGTGTTCTACTATCTATCTACCAACAATAGGAGAGACCAGGGTGTGTTCTACTATCTACCAACAACAGGAGAGACCAGGGTGTGTTCTACTATCTATCAACAACAGGAGAGACCAGGGTGTGTTCTACTATCTATCTACCAACAACAGGAGAGACCAGGGTGTGTTCTACTATCTACCAACAACAGGAGAGACCAGGGTGTGTTCTACTATCTATCAACAATAGGAGAGACCAGGGTGTGTTCTACTATCTACCAACAATAGGAGAGACCAGGGTGTGTTCTACTATCTATCTACCAACAATAGGAGAGACCAGGGTGTGTTCTACTATCTACCAACAACAGGAGAGACCAGGGTGTGTTCTACTATCTACCAACAATAGGAGAGACCAGGGTGTGTTCTACTATCTACCAACACCAGGAGAGACCAGGGAGTGTTCTACTATCTACCAAAAATAGGAGAGACCAGGGTGTGTTCTACTATCTACCAACAACAGGAGAGACCAGGGTGTGTTCTACTATCTACCAACAATAGGAGAGACCAGGGTGTGTTCTACTATCTATCTACCAACAATAGGAGAGACCAGGTTGTGTTCTACTATCTACCAACAACAGGAGAGACCAGGGTGTGTTCTACTATCTACCAACAACAGGAGAGACCAGGGTGTGTTCTACTATCTACCAACACCAGGAGAGACCAGGGTGTGTTCTACTATCTATCTACCAACAACAGGAGAGACCAGGGTGTGTTCTACTATCTATCAACAATAGGAGAGACCAGGGTGTGTTCTACTATCTACCAACAACAGGAGAGACCAGGGTGTGTTCTACTATCTATCAACAATAGGAGAGACCAGGGTGTGTTCTACTATCTATCTACCAACAACAGGAGAGACCAGGGTGTGTTCTACTATCTACCAACAACAGGAGAGACCAGGGTGTGTTCTACTATCTATCAACAATAGGAGAGACCAGGGTGTGTTCTACTATCTACCAACAATAGGAGAGACCAGGGTGTGTTCTACTATCTATCTACCAACAATAGGAGAGACCAGGGTGTGTTCTACTATCTACCAACAACAGGAGAGACCAGGGTGTGTTCTACTATCTACCAACAATAGGAGAGACCAGGGTGTGTTCTACTATCTACCAACACCAGGAGAGACCAGGGTGTGTTCTACTATCTACCAAAAATAGGAGAGACCAGGGTGTGTTCTACTATCTACCAACAACAGGAGAGACCAGGGTGTGTTCTACTATCTACCAACAATAGGAGAGACCAGGGTGTGTTCTACTATCTATCTACCAACAATAGGAGAGACCAGGGTGTGTTCTACTATCTACCAACAACAGGAGAGACCAGGGTGTGTTCTACTATCTACCAACAACAGGAGAGACCAGGGTGTGTTCTACTATCTACCAACACCAGGAGAGACCAGGGTGTGTTCTACTATCTATCTACCAACAACAGGAGAGACCAGGGTGTGTTCTACTATCTATCAACAATAGGAGAGACCAGGGTGTGTTCTACTATCTACCAACAACAGGAGAGACCAGGGTGTGTTCTACTATCTATCAACAATAGGAGAGACCAGGGTGTGTTCTACTATCTACCAACAATAGGAGAGACCAGGGTGTGTTCTACTATCTACCAACAACAGGAGAGACCAGGGTGTGTTCTACTATCTACCAACAATAGGAGAGACCAGGGTGTGTTCTACTATCTACCAACAACAGGAGAGACCAGGGTGTGTTCTACTATCTACCAACAATAGGAGAGACCAGGGTGTGTTCTACTATCTATCTACCAACAATAGGAGAGACCAGGGTGTGTTCTACTATCTACCAACAACAGGAGAGACCAGGGTGTGTTCTACTATCTACCAACAACAGGAGAGACCAGGGTGTGTTCTACTATCTACCAACACCAGGAGAGACCAGGGTGTGTTCTACTATCTATCTACCAACAACAGGAGAGACCAGGGTGTGTTCTACTATCTACCAACAACAGGAGAGACCAGGGTGTGTTCTACTATCTACCAACACCAGGAGAGACCAGGGTGTGTTCTACTATCTACCAACAACAGGAGAGACCAGGGTGTGTTCTACTATCTACCAACAATAGGAGAGACCAGGGTGTGTTCTACTATCTACCAACAACAGGAGAGACCAGGGTGTGTTCTACTATCTATCAACAACAGGAGAGACCAGGGTGTGTTCTACTATCTATCTACCAACAACAGGAGAGACCAGGGTGTGTTCTACTATCTACCAACAACAGGCGAGACCAGGGTGTGTTCTACTATCTATCAACAATAGGAGAGACCAGGGTGTGTTCTACTATCTACCAACAATAGGAGAGACCAGGGTGTGTTCTACTATCTATCTACCAACAATAGGAGAGACCAGGGTGTGTTCTACTATCTACCAACAACAGGAGAGACCAGGGTGTGTTCTACTATCTACCAACAATAGGAGAGACCAGGGTGTGTTCTACTATCTACCAACACCAGGAGAGACCAGGGTGTGTTCTACTATCTACCAACAATAGGAGAGACCAGGGTGTGTTCTACTATCTACCAACAACAGGAGAGACCAGGGTGTGTTCTACTATCTACCAACAATAGGAGAGACCAGGGTGTGTTCTACTATCTATCTACCAACAATAGGAGAGACCAGGGTGTGTTCTACTATCTACCAACAACAGGAGAGACCAGGGTGTGTTCTACTATCTACCAACAACAGGAGAGACCAGGGTGTGTTCTACTATCTACCAACACCAGGAGAGACCAGGGTGTGTTCTACTATCTATCTACCAACAACAGGAGAGACCAGGGTGTGTTCTACTATCAACCAACAACAGGAGAGACCAGGGTGTGTTCTACTATCTACCAACACCAGGAGAGACCAGGGTGTGTTCTACTATCTACCAACACCAGGAGAGACCAGGGTGTGTTCTACTATCTACCAACACCAGGAGAGACCAGGGTGTGTTCTACTATCTACCAACAATAGGAGAGACCAGGGTGTGTTCTACTATCTATCAACAATAGGAGAGACCAGGGTGTGTTCTACTATCTATCAACAATAGGAGAGACCAGGGTGTGTTCTACTATCTACCAACAATAGGAGAGACCAGGGTGTGTTCTACTATCTACCAACAATAGGAGAGACCAGGGTGTGTTCTACTATCTACCAACAACAGGAGAGACCAGGGTGTGTTCTACTATCTACCAACAACAGGAGAGACCAGGGTGTGTTCTACTATCTACCAACAACAGGAGAGACCAGGGTGTGTTCTACTATCTACCAACAATAGGAGAGACCAGGGTGTGTTCTACTATCTACCAACAATAGGAGAGACCAGGGTGTGTTCTACTATCTACCAACACCAGGAGAGACCAGGGTGTGTTCTACTATCTACCAACAATAGGAGAGACCAGGGTGTGTTCTACTGTCTATCTACCAACAATAGGAGAGACCAGGGTGTGTTCTACTATCTATCTACCAACAACAGGAGAGACCAGGGTGTGTTCTACTATCTACCAACAATAGGAGAGACCAGGGTGTGTTCTACTATCTATCAACAATAGGAGAGACCAGGGTGTGTTCTACTATCTACCAACAACAGGAGAGACCAGGGTGTGTTCTACTATCTACCAACACCAGGAGAGACCAGGGTGTGTTCTACTATCTACCAACAATAGGAGAGACCAGGGTGTGTTCTACTATCTACCAACAATAGGAGAGACCAGGGTGTGTTCTACTATCTACCAACAACAGGAGAGACCAGGGTGTGTTCTACTATCTACCAACAACAGGAGAGACCAGGGTGTGTTCTACTATCTATCAACACCAGGAGAGACCAGCGTGTGTTCTACTATCTACCAACAATAGGAGAGACCAGGGTGTGTTCTACTATCTATCTACCAACAATAGGAGAGACCAGGGTGTGTTCTACTATCTACCAACAACAGGAGAGACCAGGGTGCGTTCTACTATCTATCAACACCAGGAGAGACCAGGGTGTGTTCTACTATCTACCAACACCAGGAGAGACCAGGGTGTGTTCTACTATCTATCTACCAACAACAGGAGAGACCAGGGTGTGTTCTACTATCTACCAACAACAGGAGAGACCAGGGTGTGTTCTACTATCTACCAACAATAGGAGAGACCAGGGTGTGTTCTACTATCTACCAACAACAGGAGAGACCAGGGTGTGTTCTACTATCTACCAACAATAGGAGAGACCAGGGTGTGTTCTACTATCTATCTACCAACAATAGGAGAGACCAGGGTGTGTTCTACTATCTACCAACAACAGGAGAGACCAGGGTGTGTTCTACTATCTACCAACAACAGGAGAGACCAGGGTGTGTTCTACTATCTACCAACACCAGGAGAGACCAGGGTGTGTTCTACTATCTATCTACCAACAACAGGAGAGACCAGGGTGTGTTCTACTATCTACCAACAACAGGAGAGACCAGGGTGTGTTCTACTATCTACCAACACCAGGAGAGACCAGGGTGTGTTCTACTATCTACCAACAACAGGAGAGACCAGGGTGTGTTCTACTATCTACCAACAATAGGAGAGACCAGGGTGTGTTCTACTATCTACCAACAACAGGAGAGACCAGGGTGTGTTCTACTATCTACCAACAACAGGAGAGACCAGGGTGTGTTCTACTATCTACCAACAACAGGAGAGACCAGGGTGTGTTCTACTATCTATCAACAATAGGAGAGACCAGGGTGTGTTCTACTATCTACCAACAATAGGAGAGACCAGGGTGCGTTCTACTATCTATCTACCAACAACAGGAGAGACCAGGGTGTGTTCTACTATCTACCAACAACAGGAGAGACCAGGGTGTGTTCTACTATCTATCAACAATAGGAGAGACCAGGGTGTGTTCTACTATCTACCAACAATAGGAGAGACCAGGGTGTGTTCTACTATCTATCTACCAACAATAGGAGAGACCAGGGTGTGTTCTACTATCTACCAACAACAGGAGAGACCAGGGTGTGTTCTACTATCTATCAACAACAGGAGAGACCAGGGTGTGTTCTACTATCTATCTACCAACAACAGGAGAGACCAGGGTGTGTTCTACTATCTACCAACAACAGGAGAGACCAGGGTGTGTTCTACTATCTATCAACAATAGGAGAGACCAGGGTGTGTTCTACTATCTACCAACATTAGGAGAGACCAGGGTGTGTTCTACTATCTATCTACCAACAATAGGAGAGACCAGGGTGTGTTCTACTATCTACCAACAACAGGAGAGACCAGGGTGTGTTCTACTATCTACCAACAATAGGAGAGACCAGGGTGTGTTCTACTATCTACCAACACCAGGAGAGACCAGGGTGTGTTCTACTATCTACCAACAATAGGAGAGACCAGGGTGTGTTCTACTATCTACCAACAACAGGAGAGACCAGGGTGTGTTCTACTATCTACCAACAATAGGAGAGACCAGGGTGTGTTCTACTATCTATCTACCAACAATAGGAGAGACCAGGGTGTGTTCTACTATCTACCAACAACAGGAGAGACCAGGGTGTGTTCTACTATCTACCAACAACAGGAGAGACCAGGGTGTGTTCTACTATCTACCAACACCAGGAGAGACCAGGGTGTGTTCTACTATCTATCTACCAACAACAGGAGAGACCAGGGTGTGTTCTACTATCTACCAACAACAGGAGAGACCAGGGTGTGTTCTACTATCTACCAACAATAGGAGAGACCAGGGTGTGTTCTACTATCTACCAACAACAGGAGATACCAGGGTGTGTTCTACTATCTACCAACAATAGGAGAGACCAGGGTGTGTTCTACTATCTATCTACCAACAATAGGAGAGACCAGGGTGTGTTCTACTATCTACCAACAACAGGAGAGACCAGGGTGTGTTCTACTATCTACCAACAACAGGAGAGACCAGGGTGTGTTCTACTATCTACCAACACCAGGAGAGACCAGGGTGTGTTCTACTATCTATCTACCAACAACAGGAGAGACCAGGGTGTGTTCTACTATCTACCAACAACAGGAGAGACCAGGGTGTGTTCTACTATCTACCAACACCAGGAGAGACCAGGGTGTGTTCTACTATCTACCAACAACAGGAGAGACCAGGGTGTGTTCTACTATCTACCAACAATAGGAGAGACCAGGGTGTGTTCTACTATCTACCAACAACAGGAGAGACCAGGGTGTGTTCTACTATCTATCAACAACAGGAGAGACCAGGGTGTGTTCTACTATCTACCAACAACAGGAGAGACCAGGGTGTGTTCTACTATCTACCAACAACAGGAGAGACCAGGGTGTGTTCTACTATCTATCAACAATAGGAGAGACCAGGGTGTGTTCTACTATCTACCAACAATAGGAGAGACCAGGGTGTGTTCTACTATCTATCTACCAACAATAGGAGAGACCAGGGTGTGTTCTACTATCTACCAACAACAGGAGAGACCAGGGTGTGTTCTACTATCTACCAACAATAGGAGAGACCAGGGTGTGTTCTACTATCTACCAACACCAGGAGAGACCAGGGTGTGTTCTACTATCTACCAACAATAGGGGAGACCAGGGTGTGTTCTACTATCTACCAACAACAGGAGAGACCAGGGTGTGTTCTACTATCTACCAACAATAGGAGAGACCAGGGTGTGTTCTACTATCTATCTACCAACAATAGGAGAGACCAGGGTGTGTTCTACTATCTACCAACAACAGGAGAGACCAGGGTGTGTTCTACTATCTACCAACAACAGGAGAGACCAGGGTGTGTTCTACTATCTACCAACACCAGGAGAGACCAGGGTGTGTTCTACTATCTATCTACCAACAACAGGAGAGACCAGGGTGTGTTCTACTATCAACCAACAACAGGAGAGACCAGGGTGTGTTCTACTATCTACCAACACCAGGAGAGACCAGGGTGTGTTCTACTATCTACCAACACCAGGAGAGACCAGGGTGTGTTCTACTATCTACCAACACCAGGAGAGACCAGGGTGTGTTCTACTATCTACCAACAATAGGAGAGACCAGGGTGTGTTCTACTATCTATCAACAATAGGAGAGACCAGGGTGTGTTCTACTATCTATCAACAATAGGAGAGACCAGGGTGTGTTCTACTATCTACCAACAATAGGAGAGACCAGGGTGTGTTCTACTATCTACCAACAATAGGAGAGACCAGGGTGTGTTCTACTATCTACCAACAACAGGAGAGACCAGGGTGTGTTCTACTATCTACCAACAACAGGAGAGACCAGGGTGTGTTCTACTATCTACCAACAACAGGAGAGACCAGGGTGTGTTCTACTATCTACCAACAATAGGAGAGACCAGGGTGTGTTCTACTATCTACCAACAATAGGAGAGACCAGGGTGTGTTCTACTATCTACCAACACCAGGAGAGACCAGGGTGTGTTCTACTATCTACCAACAATAGGAGAGACCAGGGTGTGTTCTACTGTCTATCTACCAACAATAGGAGAGACCAGGGTGTGTTCTACTATCTATCTACCAACAATAGGAGAGACCAGGGTGTGTTCTACTATCTACCAACAATAGGAGAGACCAGGGTGTGTTCTACTATCTATCAACAATAGGAGAGACCAGGGTGTGTTCTACTATCTACCAACAACAGGAGAGACCAGGGTGTGTTCTACTATCTACCAACACCAGGAGAGACCAGGGTGTGTTCTACTATCTACCAACACCAGGAGAGACCAGGGTGTGTACTACTGTCTACCTACCAACAATAGGAGAGACCAGGGTGTGTTCTACTATCTACCAACAACAGGAGAGACCAGGGTGTGTTCTACTATCTACCAACAACAGGAGAGACCAGGGTGTGTTCTACTATCTATCAACACCAGGAGAGACCAGCGTGTGTTCTACTATCTACCAACAATAGGAGAGACCAGGGTGTGTTCTACTATCTATCTACCAACAATAGGAGAGACCAGGGTGTGTTCTACTATCTACCAACAATAGGAGAGACCAGGGTGTGTTCTACTATCTACCAACAACAGGAGAGACCAGGGTGTGTTCTACTATCTACCAACAATAGGAGAGACCAGGGTGTGTTCTACTATCTATCTACCAACAATAGGAGAGACCAGGGTGTGTTCTACTATCTACCAACAACAGGAGAGACCAGGGTGTGTTCTACTATCTACCAACAACAGGAGAGACCAGGGTGTGTTCTACTATCTACCAACACCAGGAGAGACCAGGGTGTGTTCTACTATCTATCTACCAACAACAGGAGAGACCAGGGTGTGTTCTACTATCAACCAACAACAGGAGAGACCAGGGTGTGTTCTACTATCTACCAACACCAGGAGAGACCAGGGTGTGTTCTACTATCTACCAACACCAGGAGAGACCAGGGTGTGTTCTACTATCTACCAACACCAGGAGAGACCAGGGTGTGTTCTACTATCTACCAACAATAGGAGAGACCAGGGTGTGTTCTACTATCTATCAACAATAGGAGAGACCAGGGTGTGTTCTACTATCTATCAACAATAGGAGAGACCAGGGTGTGTTCTACTATCTACCAACAATAGGAGAGACCAGGGTGTGTTCTACTATCTACCAACAATAGGAGAGACCAGGGTGTGTTCTACTATCTACCAACAACAGGAGAGACCAGGGTGTGTTCTACTATCTACCAACAACAGGAAAGACCAGGGTGTGTTCTACTATCTACCAACAACAGGAGAGACCAGGGTGTGTTCTACTATCTACCAACAATAGGAGAGACCAGGGTGTGTTCTACTATCTACCAACAATAGGAGAGACCAGGGTGTGTTCTACTATCTACCAACACCAGGAGAGACCAGGGTGTGTTCTACTATCTACCAACAATAGGAGAGACCAGGGTGTGTTCTACTGTCTATCTACCAACAATAGGAGAGACCAGGGTGTGTTCTACTATCTATCTACCAACAATAGGAGAGACCAGGGTGTGTTCTACTATCTACCAACAATAGGAGAGACCAGGGTGTGTTCTACTATCTATCAACAATAGGAGAGACCAGGGTGTGTTCTACTATCTACCAACAACAGGAGAGACCAGGGTGTGTTCTACTATCTACCAACACCAGGAGAGACCAGGGTGTGTTCTACTATCTACCAACAATAGGAGAGACCAGGGTGTGTTCTACTATCTACCAACAATAGGAGAGACCAGGGTGTGTTCTACTATCTACCAACAACAGGAGAGACCAGGGTGTGTTCTACTATCTACCAACAACAGGAGAGACCAGGGTGTGTTCTACTATCTATCAACACCAGGAGAGACCAGCGTGTGTTCTACTATCTACCAACAATAGGAGAGACCAGGGTGTGTTCTACTATCTATCTACCAACAATAGGAGAGACCAGGGTGTGTTCTACTATCTACCAACAATAGGAGAGACCAGGGTGCGTTCTACTATCTATCAACACCAGGAGAGACCAGGGTGTGTTCTACTATCTACCAACACCAGGAGAGACCAGGGTGTGTTCTACTATCTATCTACCAACAACAGGAGAGACCAGGGTGTGTTCTACTATCTACCAACAACAGGAGAGACCAGGGTGTGTTCTACTATCTACCAACAATAGGAGAGACCAGGGTGTGTTCTACTATCTACCAACAACAGGAGAGACCAGGGTGTGTTCTACTATCTACCAACAATAGGAGAGACCAGGGTGTGTTCTACTATCTATCTACCAACAATAGGAGAGACCAGGGTGTGTTCTACTATCTACCAACAACAGGAGAGACCAGGGTGTGTTCTACTATCTACCAACAACAGGAGAGACCAGGGTGTGTTCTACTATCTACCAACACCAGGAGAGACCAGGGTGTGTTCTACTATCTATCTACCAACAACAGGAGAGACCAGGGTGTGTTCTACTATCTACCAACAACAGGAGAGACCAGGGTGTGTTCTACTATCTACCAACACCAGGAGAGACCAGGGTGTGTTCTACTATCTACCAACAACAGGAGAGACCTGGGTGTGTTCTACTATCTACCAACAATAGGAGAGACCAGGGTGTGTTCTACTATCTACCAACAACAGGAGAGACCAGGGTGTGTTCTACTATCTATCAACAACAGGAGAGACCAGGGTGTGTTCTACTATCTATCTACCAACAACAGGAGAGACCAGGGTATGTTCTACTATCTACCAACAACAGGAGAGACCAGGGTGTGTTCTACTATCTATCAACAATAGGAGAGACCAGGGTGTGTTCTACTATCTACCAACAATAGGAGAGACCAGGGTGCGTTCTACTATCTATCTACCAACAATAGGAGAGACCAGGGTGTGTTCTACTATCTACCAACAACAGGAGAGACCAGGGTGTGTTCTACTATCTACCAACAATAGGAGAGACCAGGGTGTGTTCTACTATCTACCAACACCAGGAGAGACCAGGGTGTGTTCTACTATCTACCAACAATAGGAGAGACCAGGGTGTGTTCTACTATCTACCAACAACAGGAGAGACCAGGGTGTGTTCTACTATCTACCAACAATAGGAGAGACCAGGGTGTGTTCTACTATCTATCTACCAACAATAGGAGAGACCAGGGTGTGTTCTACTATCTACCAACAACAGGAGAGACCAGGGTGTGTTCTACTATCTACCAACAACAGGAGAGACCAGGGTGTGTTCTACTATCTACCAACACCAGGAGAGACCAGGGTGTGTTCTACTATCTATCTACCAACAACAGGAGAGACCAGGGTGTGTTCTACTATCTACCAACAACAGGAGAGACCAGGGTGTGTTCTACTATCTACCAACACCAGGAGAGACCAGGGTGTGTTCTACTATCTACCAACACCAGGAGAGACCAGGGTGTGTTCTACTATCTACCAACACCAGGAGAGACCAGGGTGTGTTCTACTATCTACCAACAATAGGAGAGACCAGGGTGTGTTCTACTATCTATCAACAATAGGAGAGACCAGGGTGTGTTCTACTATCTATCAACAATAGGAGAGACCAGGGTGTGTTCTACTATCTACCAACAATAGGAGAGACCAGGGTGTGTTCTACTATCTACCAACAATAGGAGAGACCAGGGTGTGTTCTACTATCTACCAACAACAGGAGAGACCAGGGTGTGTTCTACTATCTACCAACAACAGGAGAGACCAGGGTGTGTTCTACTATCTACCAACAACAGGAGAGACCAGGGTGTGTTCTACTATCTACCAACAATAGGAGAGACCAGGGTGTGTTCTACTATCTACCAACAATAGGAGAGACCAGGGTGTGTTCTACTATCTACCAACACCAGGAGAGACCAGGGTGTGTTCTACTATCTACCAACAATAGGAGAGACCAGGGTGTGTTCTACTGTCTATCTACCAACAATAGGAGAGACCAGGGTGTGTTCTACTATCTATCTACCAACAATAGGAGAGACCAGGGTGTGTTCTACTATCTACCAACAATAGGAGAGACCAGGGTGTGTTCTACTATCTATCAACAATAGGAGAGACCAGGGTGTGTTCTACTATCTACCAACAACAGGAGAGACCAGGGTGTGTTCTACTATCTACCAACACCAGGAGAGACCAGGGTGTGTTCTACTATCTACGAACAACAGGAGAGACCAGGGTGTGTTCTACTATCTACCAACAATAGGAGAGACCAGGGTGTGTTCTACTATCTACCAACAACAGGAGAGACCAGGGTGTGTTCTACTATCTACCAACAACAGGAGAGACCAGGGTGTGTTCTACTATCTATCAACACCAGGAGAGACCAGCGTGTGTTCTACTATCTACCAACAATAGGAGAGACCAGGGTGTGTTCTACTATCTATCTACCAACAATAGGAGAGACCAGGGTGTGTTCTACTATCTACCAACAATAGGAGAGACCAGGGTGTGTTCTACTATCTACCAACAACAGGAGAGACCAGGGTGTGTTCTACTATCTACCAACAATAGGAGAGACCAGGGTGTGTTCTACTATCTATCAACAATAGGAGAGACCAGGGTGTGTTCTACTATCTACCAACAACAGGAGAGACCAGGGTGTGCTCTACTATCTACAAACACCAGGAGAGACCAGGGTGTGTTCTACTATCTACCAACAATAGGAGAGACCAGGGTGTGTTCTACTATCTATCAACAATAGGAGAGACCAGGGTGTGTTCTACTATCTACCAACAATAGGAGAGATCAGGGTGTGTTCTACTATCTATCTACCAACAATAGGAGAGACCAGGGTGTGTACTACTATCTATCTACCAACAATAGGAGAGACCAGGGTGTGTTCTACTATCTACCAACAACAGGAGAGACCAGGGTGTGTTCTACTATCTACCAACAATAGGAGAGATCAGGGTGTGTTCTACTATCTATCTACCAACAATAGGAGAGACCAGGGTGTGTACTACTATCTATCTACCAACAATAGGAGAGACCAGGGTGTGTTCTACTATCTACCAACAACAGGAGAGACCAGGGTGTGTTCTACTATCTACCAACAATAGGAGAGACCAGGGTGTGTTCTACTATCTACCAACAATAGGAGAGACCAGGGTGTGTTCTACTATCTACCAACAACAGGAGAGACCAGGGTGTGTTCTACTATCTACCAACAATAGGAGAGACCAGGGTGTGTTCTACTATCTACCAACAATAGGAGAGACCAGGGTGTGTACTACTATCTACCAACAATAGGAGAGACCAGGGTGTGTTCTACTATCTATCTACCAACAATAGGAGAGACCAGGGTGTGTTCTACTATCTATCAACAACAGGAGAGACCAGGGTGTGTTCTACTATCTACCAACAACAGGAGAGACCAGGGTGTGTTCTACTATCTACCAACAACAGGAGAGACCAGGGTGTGTTCTACTATCTACCAACAACAGGAGAGACCAGGGTGTGTTCTACTATCTACCAACAACAGGAGAGACCAGGATGTGTTCTACTATCTACCAACAACAGGAGAGACCAGGGTGTGTTCTACTATCTACCAACAACAGGAGAGACCAGGGTGTGTTCTACTATCTACCAACAATAGGAGAGATCAGGGTGTGTTCTACTATCTATCTACCAACAACAGGAGAGACCAGGTTGTGTTCTACTATCTATCTACCAACAACAGGAGAGACCAGGGTGTGTTCTACTATCTATCTACCAACAACAGGAGAGACCAGGGTGTGTTCTACTATCTACCAACAACAGGAGAGACCAGGGTGTGTTAAACTATCTACCAACAACAGGAGAGACCAGGGTGTGTTCTACTATCTACCAACAACAGGAGAGACCAGGGTGTGTTCTACTATCTACCAACAATAGGAGAGACCAGGGTGTGTTCTACTATCTACCAACAATAGGAGAGACCAGGGTGTGTTCTACTATCTACCAACAATAGGAGAGACCAGGGTGTGTTCTACTATCTACCAACAATAGGAGAGACCAGGGTGTGTTCTACTATCTACCAACAATAGGAGAGACCAGGGTGTGTTCTACTATCTATCAACAATAGGAGAGACCAGGGTGTGTTCTACTATCTATCAACAATAGGAGAGACCAGGGTGTGTTCTACAATCTATCAACAATAGGAGAGACCAGGGTGTGTTCTACTATCTACCAACAATAGGAGAGACCAGGGTGTGTTCTACCAACAATAGGAGAGACCAGGGTGTGTTCTACTATCTATCTACCAACAACAGGAGAGACCAGGGTGTGTTCTACTATCTATCAACAACAGGAGAGACCAGGGTGTGTTCTACTATCTATCAACAACAGGAGAGACCAGGGTGTGTTCTAATATCTATCTACCAACAACAGGAGAGACCAGGGTGTGTTCTACTATCTACCAACAATAGTAGAGACCAGGGTGTGTTCTACTATCTACCAACAACAGGAGAGACCAGGGTGTGTTCTACTATCTACCAACAACAGGAGAGACCAGGGTGTGTTCTACTATCTACCAACAACAGGAGAGACCAGGGTGTGTTCTACTATCTACCAACACCAGGAGAGACCAGGGTGTGTTCTACTATCTATCAACAATAGGAGAGACCAGGGTGTGTTCTACTATCTACCAACAACAGGAGAGACCAGGGTGTGTTCTACTATCTACCAACAATAGGAGAGACCAGGGTGTGTTCTACTATCTACCAACAATAGGGGAGACCAGGGTGTGTTCTACTATCTACCAACAACAGGAGAGACCAGGGTGTGTTCTACTATCTACCAACAATAGGAGAGACCAGGGTGTGTTCTACTATCTATCAACAATAGGAGAGACCAGGGTGTGTTCTACTATCTACCAACAATAGGAGAGACCAGGGTGTGTTCTACTATCTACCAACAATAGGAGAGACCAGGGTGTGTTCTACTATCTACCAACAACAGGAGAGACCAGGGTGTGTTCTACTATCTACCAACACCAGGAGAGACCAGGGTGTGTTCTACTATCTACCAACAATAGGAGAGACCAGGGTGTGTTCTACTATCTACCAACAATAGGAGAGACCAGGGTGTGTTCTACTATCTATCAACAATAGGAGAGACCAGGGTGTGTTCTACTATCTACCAACAATATGAGAGACCAGGGTGTGTTCTACTATCTATCTACCAACAATAGGAGAGACCAGGGTGTGTTCTACTATCTACCTACCAACAATAGGAGAGACCAGGGTGTGTTCTACTATCTATCTACCAACAATAGGAGAGACCAGGGTGTGTTCTACTATCTACCAACAACAGGAGAGCCCAGGGTGTGTTCTACTATCTACCAACAATAGGAGAGACCAGGGTGTGTTCTACTATCTATCAACAATAGGAGAGACCAGGGTGTGTTCTACTGTCTATCAACAATAGGAGAGACCAGGGTGTGTTCTACTATCTACCAACAATAGGAGAGACCAGGGTGTGTTCTACTATCTACCAACAATAGGAGAGACCAGGGTGTGTTCTACTATCTACCAACACCAGGAGAGACCAGGGTGTGTTCTACTATCTATCAACAATAGGAGAGACCAGGGTGTGTTCTACTATCTACCAACACCAGGAGAGACCAGGGTGTGTTCTACTATCTACCAACACCAGGAGAGACCAGGGTGTGTTCTACTATCTACCAACAATAGGAGAGACCAGGGTGTGTTCTACTATCTACCAACACCAGGAGAGACCAGGGTGTGTTCTACTATCTACCAACACCAGGAGAGACCAGGGTGTGTTCTACTATCTATCAACAATAGGAGAGACCAGGGTGTGTTCTACTATCTACCAACAATAGGAGAGACCAGGGTGTGTTCTACTATCTACCAACAACAGGAGAGACCAGGGTGTGTTCTACTATCTACCAACAATAGGAGAGACCAGGGTGTGTTCTACTATCTATCAACAATAGGAGAGACCAGGGTGTGTTCTACTATCTACCAACAACAGGAGAGACCAGGGTGTGTTCTACTATCTATCAACAACAATAGGAGAGACCAGGGTGTGTTCTACTATCTATCAACAACAGGAGAGACCAGGGTGTGTTCTACTATCTACCAACAATAGGAGAGACCAGGGTGTGTTCTACTATCTATCAACAATAGGAGAGACCAGGGTGTGTTCTACTATCTACCAACACCAGGAGAGACCAGGGTGTGTTCTACTATCTACCAACAATAGGAGAGACCAGGGTGTGTTCTACTATCTACCAACAACAGGAGAGACCAGGGTGTGTTCTACTATCTACCAACAACAGGAGAGACCAGGGTGTGTTCTACTATCTACCAACAATAGGAGAGACCAGGGTGTGTTCTACTATCTACCAACAATAGGAGAGACCAGGGTGTGTTCTACTATCTATCTACCAACAATAGGAGAGACCAGGGTGTGTTCTACTATCTACCAACAATAGGAGAGACCAGGGTGTGTTCTACTATCTACCAACAATAGGAGAGACCAGGGTGTGTTCTACTATCTATCTACCAACAATAGGAGAGACCAGGGTGTGTTCTACTATCTACCAACAACAGGAGAGACCAGGGTGTGTTCTACTATCTACCAACAATAGGAGAGACCAGGGTGTGTTCTACTATCTACCAACAATAGGAGAGACCAGGGTGTGTTCTACTATCTATCAACAACAGGAGAGACCAGGGTGTGTTCTACTATCTATCAACAACAATAGGAGAGACCAGGGTGTGTTCTACCATCTACCAACAATAGGAGAGACCAGGGTGTGTTCTACTATCTATCAACAATAGGAGAGACCAGGGTGTGTTCTACTATCTACCAACAATAGGAGAGACCAGGGTGTGTTCTACTATCTACCAACAATAGGAGAGACCAGGGTGTGTTCTACTATCTATCAACAATAGGAGAGACCAGGGTGTGTTCTACTATCTACCAACAACAGGAGAGACCAGGGTGTGTTCTACTATCTACCAACAACAGGAGAGACCAGGGTGTGTTCTACTATCTATCAACAATAGGAGAGACCAGGGTGTGTTCTACTATCTACCAACACCAGGAGAGACCAGGGTGTGTTCTACTATCTACCAACACCAGGAGAGACCAGGGTGTGTTCTACTATCTACCAACAACAGGAGAGACCAGGGTGTGTTCTACTATCTATCTACCAACAACAGGAGAGACCAGGGTGTGTTCTACTATCTACCAACACCAGGAGAGACCAGGGTGTGTTCTACTATCTATCTACCAACAATAGGAGAGACCAGGGTGTGTTCTACTATCTATCTACCAACACCAGGAGAGACCAGGGTGTGTTCTACTATCTACCAACAATAGGAGAGACCAGGGTGTGTTCTACTATCTATCTACCAACACCAGGAGAGACCAGGGTGTGTTCTACTATCTACCAACAATAGGAGAGACCAGGGTGTGTTCTACTATCTACCAACAACAGGAGAGACCAGGGTGTGTTCTACTGTCTACCAACAACAGGAGAGACCAGGGTGTGTTCTACTATCTATCTACCAACAACAGGAGAGACCAGGGTGTGTTCTACTATCTACCAACAACAGGAGAGACCAGGGTGTGTTCTACTATCTACCAACAATAGGAGAGACCAGGGTGTGTTCTACTATCTACCAACACCAGGAGAGACCAGGGTGTGTTCTACTATCTACCAACAACAGGAGAGCCCAGGGTGTGTTCTACTATCTACCAACAATAGGAGAGACCAGGGTGTGTTCTACTATCTATCAACAATAGGAGAGACCAGGGTGTGTTCTACTGTCTATCAACAATAGGAGAGACCAGGGTGTGTTCTACTATCTACCAACAATAGGAGAGACCAGGGTGTGTTCTACTATCTACCAACAATAGGAGAGACCAGGGTGTGTTCTACTATCTACCAACACCAGGAGAGACCAGGGTGTGTTCTACTATCTATCAACAATAGGAGAGACCAGGGTGTGTTCTACTATCTACCAACACCAGGAGAGACCAGGGTGTGTTCTACTATCTACCAACACCAGGAGAGACCAGGGTGTGTTCTACTATCTACCAACAATAGGAGAGACCAGGGTGTGTTCTACTATCTACCAACACCAGGAGAGACCAGGGTGTGTTCTACTATCTACCAACACCAGGAGAGACCAGGGTGTGTTCTACTATCTATCAACAATAGGAGAGACCAGGGTGTGTTCTACTATCTACCAACAATAGGAGAGACCAGGGTGTGTTCTACTATCTACCAACAACAGGAGAGACCAGGGTGTGTTCTACTATCTACCAACAATAGGAGAGACCAGGGTGTGTTCTACTATCTATCAACAATAGGAGAGACCAGGGTGTGTTCTACTATCTACCAACAACAGGAGAGACCAGGGTGTGTTCTACTATCTATCAACAACAATAGGAGAGACCAGGGTGTGTTCTACTATCTATCAACAACAGGAGAGACCAGGGTGTGTTCTACTATCTACCAACAATAGGAGAGACCAGGGTGTGTTCTACTATCTATCAACAATAGGAGAGACCAGGGTGTGTTCTACTATCTACCAACACCAGGAGAGACCAGGGTGTGTTCTACTATCTACCAACAATAGGAGAGACCAGGGTGTGTTCTACTATCTACCAACAACAGGAGAGACCAGGGTGTGTTCTACTATCTACCAACAACAGGAGAGACCAGGGTGTGTTCTACTATCTACCAACAACAGGAGAGACCAGGGTGTGTTCTACTATCTACCAACAATAGGAGAGACCAGGGTGTGTTCTACTATCTACCAACAATAGGAGAGACCAGGGTGTGTTCTACTATCTACCAACAATAGGAGAGACCAGGGTGTGTTCTACTATCTATCTACCAACAATAGGAGAGACCAGGGTGTGTTCTACTATCTACCAACAATAGGAGAGACCAGGGTGTGTTCTACTATCTACCAACAATAGGAGAGACCAGGGTGTGTTCTACTATCTATCTACCAACAATAGGAGAGACCAGGGTGTGTTCTACTATCTACCAACAACAGGAGAGACCAGGGTGTGTTCTACTATCTACCAACAATAGGAGAGACCAGGGTGTGTTCTACTATCTACCAACAATAGGAGAGACCAGGGTGTGTTCTACTATCTACCAACAATAGGAGAGACCAGGGTGTGTTCTACTATCTACCAACACCAGGAGAGACCAGGGTGTGTTCTACTATCTATCAACAATAGGAGAGACCAGGGTGTGTTCTACTATCTACCAACACCAGGAGAGACCAGGGTGTGTTCTACTATCTACCAACACCAGGAGAGACCAGGGTGTGTTCTACTATCTACCAACAATAGGAGAGACCAGGGTGTGTTCTACTATCTACCAACACCAGGAGAGACCAGGGTGTGTTCTACTATCTACCAACACCAGGAGAGACCAGGGTGTGTTCTACTATCTATCAACAATAGGAGAGACCAGGGTGTGTTCTACTATCTACCAACAATAGGAGAGACCAGGGTGTGTTCTACTATCTACCAACAACAGGAGAGACCAGGGTGTGTTCTACTATCTACCAACAATAGGAGAGACCAGGGTGTGTTCTACTATCTATCAACAATAGGAGAGACCAGGGTGTGTTCTACTATCTACCAACAACAGGAGAGACCAGGGTGTGTTCTACTATCTATCAACAACAATAGGAGAGACCAGGGTGTGTTCTACTATCTATCAACAACAGGAGAGACCAGGGTGTGTTCTACTATCTACCAACAATAGGAGAGACCAGGGTGTGTTCTACTATCTATCAACAATAGGAGAGACCAGGGTGTGTTCTACTATCTACCAACACCAGGAGAGACCAGGGTGTGTTCTACTATCTACCAACAATAGGAGAGACCAGGGTGTGTTCTACTATCTACCAACAACAGGAGAGACCAGGGTGTGTTCTACTATCTACCAACAACAGGAGAGACCAGGGTGTGTTCTACTATCTACCAACAACAGGAGAGACCAGGGTGTGTTCTACTATCTACCAACAATAGGAGAGACCAGGGTGTGTTCTACTATCTACCAACAATAGGAGAGACCAGGGTGTGTTCTACTATCTACCAACAATAGGAGAGACCAGGGTGTGTTCTACTATCTATCTACCAACAATAGGAGAGACCAGGGTGTGTTCTACTATCTACCAACAATAGGAGAGACCAGGGTGTGTTCTACTATCTACCAACAATAGGAGAGACCAGGGTGTGTTCTACTATCTATCTACCAACAATAGGAGAGACCAGGGTGTGTTCTACTATCTACCAACAACAGGAGAGACCAGGGTGTGTTCTACTATCTACCAACAATAGGAGAGACCAGGGTGTGTTCTACTATCTACCAACAATAGGAGAGACCAGGGTGTGTTCTACTATCTATCAACAACAGGAGAGACCAGGGTGTGTTCTACTATCTATCAACAACAATAGGAGAGACCAGGGTGTGTTCTACTATCTACCAACAATAGGAGAGACCAGGGTGTGTTCTACTATCTATCAACAATAGGAGAGACCAGGGTGTGTTCTACTATCTACCAACAATAGGAGAGACCAGGGTGTGTTCTACTATCTACCAACAATAGGAGAGACCAGGGTGTGTTCTACTATCTATCAACAATAGGAGAGACCAGGGTGTGTTCTACTATCTACCAACAACAGGAGAGACCAGGGTGTGTTCTACTATCTACCAACAACAGGAGAGACCAGGGTGTGTTCTACTATCTATCAACAACAGGAGAGACCAGGGTGTGTTCTACTATCTACCAACACCAGGAGAGACCAGGGTGTGTTCTACTATCTACCAACACCAGGAGAGACCAGGGTGTGTTCTACTATCTACCAACAACAGGAGAGACCAGGGTGTGTTCTACTATCTATCTACCAACAACAGGAGAGACCAGGGTGTGTTCTACTATCTACCAACACCAGGAGAGACCAGGGTGTGTTCTACTATCTATCTACCAACAATAGGAGAGACCAGGGTGTGTTCTACTATCTATCTACCAACACCAGGAGAGACCAGGGTGTGTTCTACTATCTACCAACAATAGGAGAGACCAGGGTGTGTTCTACTATCTATCTACCAACACCAGGAGAGACCAGGGTGTGTTCTACTATCTACCAACAATAGGAGAGACCAGGGTGTGTTCTACTATCTACCAACAACAGGAGAAACCAGGGTGTGTTCTACTGTCTACCAACAACAGGAGAGACCAGGGTGTGTTCTACTATCTATCTACCAACAACAGGAGAGACCAGGGTGTGTTCTACTATCTACCAACAACAGGAGAGACCAGGGTGTGTTCTACTATCTACCAACAATAGGAGAGACCAGGGTGTGTTCTACTATCTACCAACACCAGGAGAGACCAGGGTGTGTTCTACTATCTACCTACCAACAACAGGAGAGACCAGGGTGTGTACTACTATCTACCAACAACAGGAGAGACCAGGGTGTGTTCTACTATCTATCTACCAACAATAGGAGAGACCAGGGTGTGTTCTACTATCTATCAACAACAGGAGAGACCAGGGTGTGTTCTACTATCTATCAACAACAGGAGAGACCAGGGTGTGTTCTACTATCTACCAACAATAGGAGAGACCAGGGTGTGTTCTACTATCTATCAACAACAGGAGAGACCAGGGTGTGTTCTACTATCTACCAACAACAGGAGAGACCAGGGTGTGTTCTACTATCTACCAACAACAGGAGAGACCAGGGTGTGTTCTACTATCTACCAACAACAGGAGAGACCAGGGTGTGTTCTACTATCTACCAACAACAGGAGAGACCAGGGTGTGTTCTACTATCTATCAACAATAGGAGAGACCAGGGTGTGTTCTACTATCTACCAACAACAGGAGAGACCAGGGTGTGTTCTACTATCTATCAACAATAGGAGAGACCAGGGTGTGTTCTACTATCTACCAACAATAGGAGAGACCAGGGTGTGTTCTACTATCTACCAACAATAGGAGAGACCAGGGTGTGTTCTACTTTCTACCAACAATAGGAGAGACCAGGGTGTGTTCTACTATCTACCAACAACAGGAGAGACCAGGGTGTGTTCTACTATCTATCAACAACAGGAGAGACCAGGGTGTGTTCTACTATCTATCAACAACAGGAGAGACCAGGGTGTGTTCTACTATCTATCTACCAACAACAGGAGAGACCAGGGTGTGTTCTACTATCTACCAACAATAGGAGAGACCAGGGTGTGTTCTACTATCTACCAACAACAGGAGAGACCAGGGTGTGTTCTACTATCTACCAACAATAGGAGAGACCAGGGTGTGTTCTACTATCTACCAACAACAGGAGAGACCAGGGTGTGTTCTACTATCTACCAACAATAGGAGAGACCAGGGTGTGTTCTACTATCTACCAACACCAGGAGAGACCAGGGTGTGTACTACTATCTACCAACAATAGGAGAGACCAGGGTGTGTTCTACTATCTATCTACCAACAATAGGAGAGACCAGGGTGTGTTCTACTATCTACCAACAATAGGAGAGACCAGGGTGTGTTCTACTATCTATCTACCAACAACAGGAGAGGCCAGGGTGTGTTCTACTATCTACCAACACCAGGAGAGACCAGGGTGTGTTCTACTATCTACCAACAATAGGAGAGACCAGGGTGTGTTCTACTATCTACCAACAATAGGAGAGACCAGGGTGTGTTCTACTATCTACCAACAATAGGAGAGACCAGGGTGTGTTCTACTATCTACCAACAATAGGAGAGACCAGGGTGTGTTCTACTATTTACCAACAATAGGAGAGACCAGGGTGTGTTCTACTATCTACCAACAATAGGAGAGACCAGGGTGTGTTCTACTATCTATCAACAATAGGAGAGACCAGGGTGTGTTCTACTATCTACCAACAACAGGAGAGACCAGGGTGTGTTCTACTATCTACCAACAACAGGAGAGACCAGGGTGTGTTCTACTATCTACCAACAACAGGAGAGACCAGGGTGTGTTCTACTATCTACCAACAATAGGAGAGACCAGGGTGTGTTCTACTATCTACCAACAATAGGAGAGACCAGGGTGTGTTCTACTATCTACCAACAATAGGAGAGACCAGGGTGTGTTCTACTATCTATCAACAATAGGAGAGACCAGGGTGTGTTCTACTATCTATCAACAATAGGAGAGACCAGGGTGTGTTCTACTATCTATCAATAATAGGAGAGACCAGGGTGTGTTCTACTATCTACCAACAACAGGAGAGACCAGGGTGTGTTCTACTATCTATCAACAATAGGAGAGACCAGGGTGTGTTCTACTATCTACCAACAATAGGAGAGACCAGGGTGTGTTCTACTATCTACCAACAACAGGATAGACCAGGGTGTGTTCTACTATCTACCAACAATAGGAGAGACCAGGGTGTGTTCTACTATCTACCAACACCAGGAGAGACCAGGGTGTGTTCTACTATCTACCAACAATAGGAGAGACCAGGGTGTGTTCTACTATCTACCAACACCAGGAGAGACCAGGGTGTGTTCTACTATCTACCAACAATAGGAGAGACCAGGGTGTGTTCTACTATCTATCAACAATAGGAGAGACCAGGGTGTGTTCTACTATCTACCAACAATAGGAGAGACCAGGGTGTGTTCTACTATCTATCAACAATAGGAGAGACCAGGGTGTGTTCTACTATCTACCAACAATAGGAGAGACCAGGGTGTGTTCTACTATCTATCAACAATAGGAGAGACCAGGGTGTGTTCTACTATCTATCAACAATAGGAGAGACCAGGGTGTGTTCTACTATCTACCAACAATAGGAGAGACCAGGGTGTGTTCTACTATCTACCAACAACAGGAGAGACCAGGGTGTGTTCTACTATCTACCAACAATAGGAGAGACCAGGGTGTGTTCTACTATCTATCAATAATAGGAGAGACCAGGGTGTGTTCTACTATCTACCAACAACAGGAGAGACCAGGGTGTGTTCTACTATCTACCAACAACAGGAGAGACCAGGGTGTGTTCTACTATCTGCCAACAACAGGAGAGACCAGGGTGTGTTCTACTATCTACCAACAATAGGAGAGACCAGGGTGTGTTCTACTATCTACCAACACCAGGAGAGACCAGGGTGTGTTCTACTATCTACCAACAATAGGAGAGACCAGGGTGTGTTCTACAATCTATCTACCAACAATAGGAGAGACCAGGGTGTGTTCTACTATCTACCAACAACAGGAGAGACCAGGGTGTGTTCTACTATCTACCAACAACAGGAGAGACCAGGGTGTGTTCTACTATCTACCAACAATAGGAGAGACCAGGGTGTGTTCTACTATCTTCCAACAATAGGAGAGACCAGGGTGTGTTCTACTATCTACCAACACCAGGAGAGACCAGGGTGTGTTCTACTATCTACCAACACCAGGAGAGACCAGGGTGTGTACTACTGTCTACCTACCAACAATAGGAGAGACCAGGGTGTGTTCTACTATCTACCAACAACAGGAGAGACCAGGGTGTGTTCTACTATCTATCAACAATAGGAGAGACCAGGGTGTGTTCTACTATCTACCAACAACAGGAGAGACCAGGGTGTGTTCTACTATCTATCAACAATATGAGAGGCCAGGGTGTGTTCTACTATCTACCAACAATAGGAGAGACCAGGGTGTGTTCTACTATCTATCTACCAACAATAGGAGAGACCAGGGTGTGTTCTACTATCTACCAACAACAGGAGAGACCAGGGTGTGTTCTACTATCTACCAACAATAGGAGAGACCAGGGTGTGTTCTACTATCTACCAACAATAGGAGAGACCAGGGTGTGTTCTACTATCTACCAACAATAGGAGAGACCAGGGTGTGTTCTACTATCTACCAACACCAGGAGAGACCAGGGTGTGTTCTACTATCTATCAACAATAGGAGAGACCAGGGTGTGTTCTACTATCTACCAACACCAGGAGAGACCAGGGTGTGTTCTACTATCTACCAACACCAGGAGAGACCAGGGTGTGTTCTACTATCTACCAACAATAGGAGAGACCAGGGTGTGTTCTACTATCTACCAACACCAGGAGAGACCAGGGTGTGTTCTACTATCTACCAACACCAGGAGAGACCAGGGTGTGTTCTACTATCTATCAACAATAGGAGAGACCAGGGTGTGTTCTACTATCTACCAACAATAGGAGAGACCAGGGTGTGTTCTACTATCTACCAACAACAGGAGAGACCAGGGTGTGTTCTACTATCTACCAACAATAGGAGAGACCAGGGTGTGTTCTACTATCTATCAACAATAGGAGAGACCAGGGTGTGTTCTACTATCTACCAACAACAGGAGAGACCAGGGTGTGTTCTACTATCTATCAACAACAATAGGAGAGACCAGGGTGTGTTCTACTATCTATCAACAACAGGAGAGACCAGGGTGTGTTCTACTATCTACCAACAATAGGAGAGACCAGGGTGTGTTCTACTATCTATCAACAATAGGAGAGACCAGGGTGTGTTCTACTATCTACCAACACCAGGAGAGACCAGGGTGTGTTCTACTATCTACCAACAATAGGAGAGACCAGGGTGTGTTCTACTATCTACCAACAACAGGAGAGACCAGGGTGTGTTCTACTATCTACCAACAACAGGAGAGACCAGGGTGTGTTCTACTATCTACCAACAACAGGAGAGACCAGGGTGTGTTCTACTATCTACCAACAATAGGAGAGACCAGGGTGTGTTCTACTATCTACCAACAATAGGAGAGACCAGGGTGTGTTCTACTATCTACCAACAATAGGAGAGACCAGGGTGTGTTCTACTATCTATCTACCAACAATAGGAGAGACCAGGGTGTGTTCTACTATCTACCAACAATAGGAGAGACCAGGGTGTGTTCTACTATCTACCAACAATAGGAGAGACCAGGGTGTGTTCTACTATCTATCTACCAACAATAGGAGAGACCAGGGTGTGTTCTACTATCTACCAACAACAGGGGAGACCAGGGTGTGTTCTACTATCTACCAACAATAGGAGAGACCAGGGTGTGTTCTACTATCTACCAACAATAGGAGAGACCAGGGTGTGTTCTACTATCTATCAACAACAGGAGAGACCAGGGTGTGTTCTACTATCTATCAACAACAATAGGAGAGACCAGGGTGTGTTCTACTATCTACCAACAATAGGAGAGACCAGGGTGTGTTCTACTATCTATCAACAATAGGAGAGACCAGGGTGTGTTCTACTATCTACCAACAATAGGAGAGACCAGGGTGTGTTCTACTATCTACCAACAATAGGAGAGACCAGGGTGTGTTCTACTATCTATCAACAATAGGAGAGACCAGGGTGTGTTCTACTATCTACCAACAACAGGAGAGACCAGGGTGTGTTCTACTATCTACCAACAACAGGAGAGACCAGGGTGTGTTCTACTATCTATCAACAACAGGAGAGACCAGGGTGTGTTCTACTATCTACCAACACCAGGAGAGACCAGGGTGTGTTCTACTATCTACCAACACCAGGAGAGACCAGGGTGTGTTCTACTATCTACCAACAACAGGAGAGACCAGGGTGTGTTCTACTATCTATCTACCAACAACAGGAGAGACCAGGGTGTGTTCTACTATCTACCAACACCAGGAGAGACCAGGGTGTGTTCTACTATCTATCTACCAACAATAGGAGAGACCAGGGTGTGTTCTACTATCTATCTACCAACACCAGGAGAGACCAGGGTGTGTTCTACTATCTACCAACAATAGGAGAGACCAGGGTGTGTTCTACTATCTATCTACCAACACCAGGAGAGACCAGGGTGTGTTCTACTATCTACCAACAATAGGAGAGACCAGGGTGTGTTCTACTATCTACCAACAACAGGAGAAACCAGGGTGTGTTCTACTGTCTACCAACAACAGGAGAGACCAGGGTGTGTTCTACTATCTATCTACCAACAACAGGAGAGACCAGGGTGTGTTCTACTATCTACCAACAACAGGAGAGACCAGGGTGTGTTCTACTATCTACCAACAATAGGAGAGACCAGGGTGTGTTCTACTATCTACCAACACCAGGAGAGACCAGGGTGTGTTCTACTATCTACCTACCAACAACAGGAGAGACCAGGGTGTGTACTACTATCTACCAACAACAGGAGAGACCAGGGTGTGTTCTACTATCTATCTACCAACAATAGGAGAGACCAGGGTGTGTTCTACTATCTATCAACAACAGGAGAGACCAGGGTGTGTTCTACTATCTATCAACAACAGGAGAGACCAGGGTGTGTTCTACTATCTACCAACAATAGGAGAGACCAGGGTGTGTTCTACTATCTACCAACAACAGGAGAGACCAGGGTGTGTTCTACTATCTACCAACAACAGGAGAGACCAGGGTGTGTTCTACTATCTACCAACAACAGGAGAGACCAGGGTGTGTTCTACTATCTACCAACAACAGGAGAGACCAGGGTGTGTTCTACTATCTATCAACAATAGGAGAGACCAGGGTGTGTTCTACTATCTACCAACAACAGGAGAGACCAGGGTGTGTTCTACTATCTATCAACAATAGGAGAGACCAGGGTGTGTTCTACTATCTACCAACAATAGGAGAGACCAGGGTGTGTTCTACTATCTACCAACAATAGGAGAGACCAGGGTGTGTTCTACTTTCTACCAACAATAGGAGAGACCAGGGTGTGTTCTACTATCTACCAACAACAGGAGAGACCAGGGTGTGTTCTACTATCTATCAACAACAGGAGAGACCAGGGTGTGTTCTACTATCTATCAACAACAGGAGAGACCAGGGTGTGTTCTACTATCTATCTACCAACAACAGGAGAGACCAGGGTGTGTTCTACTATCTACCAACAATAGGAGAGACCAGGGTGTGTTCTACTATCTACCAACAACAGGAGAGACCAGGGTGTGTTCTACTATCTACCAACAATAGGAGAGACCAGGGTGTGTTCTACTATCTACCAACAACAGGAGAGACCAGGGTGTGTTCTACTATCTACCAACAATAGGAGAGACCAGGGTGTGTTCTACTATCTACCAACACCAGGAGAGACCAGGGTGTGTACTACTATCTACCAACAATAGGAGAGACCAGGGTGTGTTCTACTATCTATCTACCAACAATAGGAGAGACCAGGGTGTGTTCTACTATCTACCAACAATAGGAGAGACCAGGGTGTGTTCTACTATCTATCTACCAACAACAGGAGAGACCAGGGTGTGTTCTACTATCTACCAACACCAGGAGAGACCAGGGTGTGTTCTACTATCTACCAACAATAGGAGAGACCAGGGTGTGTTCTACTATCTACCAACAATAGGAGAGACCAGGGTGTGTTCTACTATCTACCAACAATAGGAGAGACCAGGGTGTGTTCTACTATCTACCAACAATAGGAGAGACCAGGGTGTGTTCTACTATTTACCAACAATAGGAGAGACCAGGGTGTGTTCTACTATCTACCAACAATAGGAGAGACCAGGGTGTGTTCTACTATCTATCAACAATAGGAGAGACCAGGGTGTGTTCTACTATCTACCAACAACAGGAGAGACCAGGGTGTGTTCTACTATCTACCAACAACAGGAGAGACCAGGGTGTGTTCTACTATCTACCAACAACAGGAGAGACCAGGGTGTGTTCTACTATCTACCAACAATAGGAGAGACCAGGGTGTGTTCTACTATCTACCAACAATAGGAGAGACCAGGGTGTGTTCTACTATCTACCAACAATAGGAGAGACCAGGGTGTGTTCTACTATCTATCAACAATAGGAGAGACCAGGGTGTGTTCTACTATCTATCAACAATAGGAGAGACCAGGGTGTGTTCTACTATCTATCAATAATAGGAGAGACCAGGGTGTGTTCTACTATCTACCAACAACAGGAGAGACCAGGGTGTGTTCTACTATCTATCAACAATAGGAGAGACCAGGGTGTGTTCTACTATCTACCAACAATAGGAGAGACCAGGGTGTGTTCTACTATCTACCAACAACAGGATAGACCAGGGTGTGTTCTACTATCTACCAACAATAGGAGAGACCAGGGTGTGTTCTACTATCTACCAACACCAGGAGAGACCAGGGTGTGTTCTACTATCTACCAACAATAGGAGAGACCAGGGTGTGTTCTACTATCTACCAACACCAGGAGAGACCAGGGTGTGTTCTACTATCTACCAACAATAGGAGAGACCAGGGTGTGTTCTACTATCTATCAACAATAGGAGAGACCAGGGTGTGTTCTACTATCTACCAACAATAGGAGAGACCAGGGTGTGTTCTACTATCTATCAACAATAGGAGAGACCAGGGTGTGTTCTACTATCTACCAACAATAGGAGAGACCAGGGTGTGTTCTACTATCTATCAACAATAGGAGAGACCAGGGTGTGTTCTACTATCTATCAACAATAGGAGAGACCAGGGTGTGTTCTACTATCTACCAACAATAGGAGAGACCAGGGTGTGTTCTACTATCTACCAACAACAGGAGAGACCAGGGTGTGTTCTACTATCTACCAACAATAGGAGAGACAAGGGTGTGTTCTACTATCTATCAATAATAGGAGAGACCAGGGTGTGTTCTACTATCTACCAACAACAGGAGAGACCAGGGTGTGTTCTACTATCTACCAACAACAGGAGAGACCAGGGTGTGTTCTACTATCTGCCAACAACAGGAGAGACCAGGGTGTGTTCTACTATCTACCAACAATAGGAGAGACCAGGGTGTGTTCTACTATCTACCAACACCAGGAGAGACCAGGGTGTGTTCTACTATCTACCAACAATAGGAGAGACCAGGGTGTGTTCTACAATCTATCTACCAACAATAGGAGAGACCAGGGTGTGTTCTACTATCTACCAACAACAGGAGAGACCAGGGTGTGTTCTACTATCTACCAACAACAGGAGAGACCAGGGTGTGTTCTACTATCTACCAACAATAGGAGAGACCAGGGTGTGTTCTACTATCTTCCAACAATAGGAGAGACCAGGGTGTGTTCTACTATCTACCAACACCAGGAGAGACCAGGGTGTGTTCTACTATCTACCAACACCAGGAGAGACCAGGGTGTGTACTACTGTCTACCTACCAACAATAGGAGAGACCAGGGTGTGTTCTACTATCTACCAACAACAGGAGAGACCAGGGTGTGTTCTACTATCTATCAACAATAGGAGAGACCAGGGTGTGTTCTACTATCTACCAACAACAGGAGAGACCAGGGTGTGTTCTACTATCTATCAACAATATGAGAGGCCAGGGTGTGTTCTACTATCTACCAACAACAGGAGAGACCAGGGTGTGTTCTACTATCTACCAACAATAGGAGAGACCAGGGTGTGTTCTACTATCTACCAACAACAGGAGAGACCAGGGTGTGTTCTACTATCTACCAACAATAGGAGAGACCAGGGTGTGTTCTACTATCTACCAACAATAGGAGAGACCAGGGTGTGTTCTACTATCTACCAACACCAGGAGAGACCAGGGTGTGTTCTACTATCTACCAACACCAGGAGAGACCAGGGTGTGTACTACTGTCTACCTACCAACAATAGGAGAGACCAGGGTGTGTTCTACTATCTACCAACAACAGGAGAGACCAGGGTGTGTTCTACTATCTACCAACAACAGGAGAGACCAGGGTGTGTTCTACTATCTACCAACAATAGGAGAGACCAGGGTGTGTTCTACTATCTACCAACAACAGGAGAGACCAGGGTGTGTTCTACTATCTATCTACCAACAACAGGAGAGACCAGGGTGTGTTCTACAATCTATCTACCAACAACAGGAGAGACCAGGGTGTGTTCTACTATCTACCAACAATAGGAGAGACCAGGGTGTGTTCTACTATCTATCTACTAACAATAGGAGAGACCAGGGTGTGTTCTACTATCTACCAACACCAGGAGAGACCAGGGTGTGTTCTACTATCTACCAACAACAGGAGAGACCAGGGTGTGTTCTACTATCTACCAACAACAGGAGAGACCAGGGTGTGTTCTACTATCTATCAACAATAGGAGAGACCAGGGTGTGTTCTACTATCTATCAACAATAGGAGAGACCAGGGTGTGTTCTACTATCTACCAACAATAGGAGAGACCAGGGTGTGTTCTACTATCTACCAACAACAGGAGAGACTAGGGTGTGTTCTACTATCTATCTACCTACAATAGGAGAGACCAGGGTGTGTTCTACTATCTACCAACAATAGGAGAGACCAGGGTGTGTTCTACTATCTATCTACCAACAATAGGAGAGACCAGGGTGTGTTCTACTATCTACCAACAATAGGAGAGACCAGGGTGTGTTCTACTATCTACCAACACCAGGAGAGACCAGGGTGTGTTCTACTATCTACCAACACCAGGAGAGACCAGGGTGTGTACTACTGTCTACCTACCAACAATAGGAGAGACCAGGGTGTGTTCTACTATCTACCAACAACAGGAGAGACCAGGGTGTGTTCTACTATCTACCAACAACAGGAGAGACCAGGGTGTGTTCTACTATCTACCAACAATAGGAGAGACCAGGGTGTGTTCTACTATCTACCAACAACAGGAGAGACCAGGGTGTGTTCTACTATCTATCTACCAACAACAGGAGAGACCAGGGTGTGTTCTACTATCTATCTACCAACAACAGGAGAGACCAGGGTGTGTTCTACTATCTACCAACAATAGGAGAGACCAGGGTGTGTTCTACTTTCTATCTACTAACAATAGGAGAGACCAGGGTGTGTTCTACTATCTACCAACACCAGGAGAGACCAGGGTGTGTTCTACTATCTACCAACAACAGGAGAGACCAGGGTGTGTTCTACTATCTACCAACAACAGGAGAGACCAGGGTGTGTTCTACTATCTATCTACTAACAATAGGAGAGACCAGGGTGTGTTCTACTATCTACCAACAATAGGAGAGACCAGGGTGTGTTCTACTATCTATCTACTAACAATAGGAGAGACCAGGGTGTGTTCTACTATCTACCAACACCAGGAGAGACCAGGGTGTGTTCTACTATCTATCAACAATAGGAGAGACCAGGGTGTGTTCTACTATCTACCAACAACAGGAGAGACCAGGGTGTGTTCTACTATCTATCAACAATAGGAGAGACCAGGGTGTGTTCTACTATCTACCAACAACAGGAGAGACCAGGGTGTGTTCTACTATCTACTAACAATAGGAGAGACCAGGGTGTGTTCTACTATCTACCAACAATAGGGGAGACCAGGGTGTGTTCTACTATCTACTAACAATAGGAGAGACCAGGGTGTGTTCTACTATCTACCAACAATAGGAGAGACCAGGGTGTGTTCTACTATCTACCAACAATAGGAGAGACCAGGGTGTGTTCTACTATCTACCAACACCAGGAGAGACCAGGGTGTGTTCTACTATCTATCAACAACAGGAGAGACCAGGGTGTGTTCTACTATCTATATACCAACAATAGGTGAGACCAGGGTGTGTTCTACTATCTACCAACAATAGGAGAGACCAGGGTGTGTTCTACTATCTACCAACAATAGGAGAGACCAGGGTGTGTTCTACTATCTACCAACAACAGGAGAGACCAGGGTGTGTTCTACTATCTACCAACAATAGGTGAGACCAGGGTGTGTTCTACTATCTATCTACTAACAATAGGAGAGACCAGGGTGTGTTCTACTATCTACCAACAACAGGAGAGACCAGGGTGTGTTCTACTATCTACCAACACCAGGAGAGACCAGGGTGTGTTCTACTATCTACTAACAATAGGAGAGACCAGGGTGTGTTCTACTATCTATCTACCAACAACAGGAGAGACCAGGGTGTGTTCTACTATCTATCTACTAGCAATAGGAGAGACCAGGGTGTGTTCTACTATCTATCTACCAACAACAGGAGAGACCAGGGTGTGTTCTACTATCTATCAACAATAGGAGAGACCAGGGTGTGTTCTACTATCTATCTACTAACAATAGGAGAGACCAGGGTGTGTTCTACTATCTACCAACAACAGGAGAGACCAGGGTGTGTTCTACTATCTACCAACAACAGGAGAGACCAGGGTGTGTTCTACTATCTACCAACAACAGGAGAGACCAGGGTGTGTTCTACTATCTACCAACAATAGGAGAGGCCAGGGTGTGTTCTACTATCTACCAACAATAGGAGAGACCAGGGTGTGTTCTACTATCTACCAACACCAGGAGAGACCAGGGTGTGTTCTACTATCTATCAACAATAGGAGAGACCAGGGTGTGTTCTACTATCTACCAACACCAGGAGAGACCAGGGTGTGTTCTACTATCTATCTACCAACAACAGGAGAGACCAGGGTGTGTTCTACTATCTACCTACCAACAATAGGAGAGACCAGGGTGTGTTCTACTATCTACCAACAATAGGAGAGACCAGGGTGTGTTCTACTATCTACCAACAATAGGAGAGACCAGGGTGTGTTCTACTATCTACCAACAATAGGAGAGACCAGGGTGTGTTCTACTATCTACCAACAATAGGAGAGACCAGGGTGTGTTCTACTATCTACCAACACCAGGAGAGACCAGGGTGTGTTCTACTATCTACCAACAATAGGAGAGACCAGGGTGTGTTCTACTATCTACCAACACCAGGAGAGACCAGGGTGTGTTCTACTATCTACCAACACCAGGAGAGACCAGGGTGTGTTCTACTATCTACCAACACCAGGAGAGACCAGGGTGTGTTCTCCTATCTACCAACACCAGGAGAGACCAGGGTGTGTTCTACTATCTACCAACACCAGGAGAGACCAGGGTGTGTCCTACTATCTACCAACAATAGGAGAGACCAGGGTGTGTACTACTATCTACCAACAATAGGAGAGACCAGGGTGTGTTCTACTATCTACCAACAACAGGATAGACCAGGGTGTGTTCTACTATCTATCTACCAACAATAGGAGAGACCAGGGTGTGTTCTACTATCTATCAACAACAGGAGAGACCAGGGTGTGTTCTACTATCTACCAACAATAGGAGAGACCAGGGTGTGTTCTACTATCTATCAACAATAGGAGAGACCAGGGTGTGTTCTACTATCTATCAACAATAGGAGAGACCAGGGTGTGTTCTACTATCTACCAACAATAGGAGAGACCAGGGTGTGTTCTACTATCTACCAACAACAGGAGAGACCAGGGTGTGTTCTACTATCTATCTACCAACAATAGGAGATACCAGGGTGTGTTCTACTATCTACCAACAATAGGAGAGACCTGGGTGTGTTCTACTATCTACCAACAACAGGAGAGACCAGGGTGTGTTCTACTATCTATCTACCAACAATATGAGAGACCAGGGTGTGTTCTACTATCTATCAACAATAGGAGAGACCAGGGTGTGTTCTACTATCTATCAACAACAGGAGAGACCAGGGTGTGTTCTACTATCTACCAACAATAGGAGAGACCAGGGTGTGTTCTACTATCTATCAACAATAGGAGAGACCAGGGTGTGTTCTACTATCTACCAACAACAGGAGAGACCAGGGTGTGTTCTACTATCTACCAACAATAGGAGAGACCAGGGTGTGTACTACTATCTATCTACCAACAATAGGAGAGACCAGGGTGTGTTCTACTATCTATCTACCAAAAATAGGAGAGACCAGGGTGTGTTCTACTATCTATCTACCAACAATAGGAGAGACCAGGGTGTGTTCTACTATCTATCTACCAACAATATGAGAGACCAGGGTGTGTTCTACTATCTACCAACAATAGGAGAGACCAGGGTGTGTTCTACTATCTATCAACAATAGGAGAGACCAGGGTGTGTTCTACTATCTATCAACAATAGGAGAGACCAGGGTGTGTTCTACTATCTACCAACAACAGGAGAGACCAGGGTGTGTTCTACTATCTACCAACAACAGGAGAGACCAGGGTGTGTTCTACTATCTATCAACAATAGGAGAGACCAGGGTGTGTTCTACTATCTACCAACAACAGGAGAGACCAGGGTGTGTTCTACTATCTACCAACAATAGGAGACACCAGGGTGTGTTCTACTATCTACCAACAACAGGAGAGACCAGGGTGTGTACTACTATCTACCAACAATAGGAGAGACCAGGGTGTGTTCTACTATCTACCAACAATAGGAGAGACCAGGGTGTGTTCTACTATCTACCAACAACAGGAGAGACCAGGGTGTGTTCTACTATCTACCAACAATAGGAGAGACCAGGGTGTGTTCTACTATCTACCAACACCAGGAGAGACCAGGGTGTGTTCTACTATCTATCTACCAACAATAGGAGAGACCAGGGTGTGTTCTACTATCTACCAACAACAGGAGAGACCAGGGTGTGTTCTACTATCTACCAACAATAGGAGAGACCAGGGTGTGTTCTACCAACAATAGGAGAGACCAGGGTGTGTTCTACTATCTATCTACCAACAACAGGAGAGACCAGGGTGTGTTCTACTATCTACCAACAACAGGAGAGACCAGGGTGTGTTCTACTATCTACCAACACCAGGAGAGACCAGGGTGTGTTCTACTATCTACCAACACCAGGAGAGACCAGGGTGTGTTCTACTATCTACCAACAACAGGAGAGACCAGGGTGTGTTCTACTATCTACCAACAATAGGAGAGACCAGGGTGTGTTCTACTATCTACCAACAATAGGAGAGACCAGGGTGTGTTCTACCAACAATAGGAGAGACCAGGGTGTGTTCTACTATCTATCTACCAACAACAGGAGAGACCAGGGTGTGTTCTACTATCTACCAACAACAGGAGAGACCAGGGTGTGTTCTACTATCTACCAACACCAGGAGAGACCAGGGTGTGTTCTACTATCTACCAACACCAGGAGAGACCAGGGTGTGTTCTACTATCTACCAACAATAGGAGAGACCAGGGTGTGTTCTACTATCTACCAATAATAGGAGAGACCAGGGTGTGTTCTACTATCTACCAATAATAGGAGAGACCAGGGTGTGTTCTACTATCTACCAACAATAGGAGAGACCAGGGTGTGTTCTACTATCTATCAACAACAGGAGAGATCAGGGTGTGTTCTACTATCTACCAACACCAGGAGAGACCAGGGTGTGTTCTACTATCTACCAACAATAGGAGAGACCAGGGTGTGTTCTACTATCTACCTACCAACAATAGGAGAGACCAGGGTGTGTTCTACTATCTACCAACAACAGGAGAGACCAGGGTGTGTTCTACTATCTACCAACAACAGGAGAGACCAGGGTGTGTTCTACTATCTACCAACACCAGGAGAGACCAGGGAGTGTACTTACCACATTCTGCCTCATCGCTCCAGTCATCACAGTCGTTATATCCGTTACAAACAAGTTTCCTGGGGACACATAGTCCAGTCACACACAGGAAGTGGTCGTGTCCTCCACAGACAGCTTCAAAACAGACCAACAGAACAACAGTTAGCACTTAATACACACACACACAGCAAGTGTGAATATTTAGTCTAGTGAGTGTGTATATAGTGTGTATATATAGTCTAGTGAGTGTGTATATAGTGTGTATATATAGTCTAGTGAGTGTGTATATAGTGTGTATATATAGTCTAGTGTGTGTGTATATATTGTGTATATATAGTCTAGTGTGTGTGTATATATAGTCTAGTGAGTGTGTATATATTGTGTATATATAGTCTAGTGAGTGTGTATATAGTGTGTATATATAGTCTAGTGAGTGTGTATATAGTGTGTATATATAGTCTAGTGAGTGTGTATATATTGTGTGTATATAGTCTAGTGAGTGTGTATATAGTGTGTATATATAGTCTAGTGAGTGTGTATATAGTGTGTATATATAGTCTAGTGAGTGTGTATATAGTGTGTATATATAGTCTAGTGAGTGTGTATATATTGTGTGTATATATAGTCTAGTGAGTGTGTATATATTGTGTATATATAGTCTAGTGAGTGTGTATATATTGTGTAAATATAGTCTAGTGAGTGTGTATATAGTGTGTATATATAGTCTAGTGAGTGTGTATATATTGTGTGTATATATAGTCTAGTGAGTGTGTATATATTGTGTATATATAGTCTAGTGAGTGTGTATATATTGTGTATATATAGTCTAGTGAGTGTGTATATATTGTGTATATATAGTCTAGTGAGTGTGTATATATAGTGTGTATATATAGTCAACTGAGTGTGTATATATTGTGTATATATAGTCTAGTGTGTGTGTATATATAGTGTGTATATATAGTCTAGTGAGTGTGTATATATTGTGTATATATAGTCTAGTGTGTGTGTATATATAGTCTAGTGTGTGTGTATATATAGTATGGTGAGTGTGTATATAGTGTGTATTTAGTCTAGTGTGTGTATATAGTGTGTATATATAGTCTAGTGAGTGTGTATATATAGTATGGTGAGTGTGTATAAATAGTCTAGTGTGTGTGTATATATAGTCTAGTGAGTGTGTATATAGTGTGTATATAGTGTGTATATAGTGTGTATATATAGTCTAGTGAGTGTGTATATAGTGTGTATTTATTGTGTATATATAGTCTAGTGAGTGTGTATATAGTGTGTATTTAGTCTAGTGTGTGTATATAGTGTGTATATATAGTCTAGTGAGTGTGTATATAGTGTGTATTTAGTCTAGTGTGTGTATATAGTGTGTATATATAGTCTAGTGAGTGTGTATATAGTGTGTATTTAGTCTAGTGTGTGTATATAGTGTGTATTTAGTCTAGTGTGTGTATATAGTGTGTATATATAGTCTAGTGAGTGTGTATATAGTGTGTATTTAGTCTAGTGTGTGTATATAGTGTGTATATATAGTCTAGTGAGTGTGTATATAGTGTGTATTTAGTCTAGTGTGTGTATATAGTGTGTATATATAGTCTAGTGAGTGTGTATATAGTGTGTATTTAGTCTAGTGTGTGTATATAGTGTGTATATATAGTCTAGTGAGTGTGTATATAGTGTGTATATATAGTCTAGTGAGTGTGTATATAGTGTGTATTTAGTCTAGTGTGTGTATATAGTGTGTATATATAGTCTAGTGAGTGTGTATATAGTGTGTATATATAGTCTAGTGAGTGTGTATATAGTGTGTATATAGTGTGTATATATAGTCTAGTGAGTGTGTATATAGTGTGTATTTATTGTGTATATATAGTCTAGTGAGTGTGTATATAGTGTGTATATAATGTGTATATATAGTCTAGTGAGTGTGTATATAGTGTGTATATAGTGTGTATATATAGTCTAGTGAGTGTGTATATAGTGTGTATTTATAGTCTAGTGAGTGTGTATATAGTGTGTATATATAGTCTAGTGAGTTTGTATATAGTGTGTATTTATTGTGTATATATAGTCTAGTGAGTGTGTATATAGTGTGTATTTATAGTCTAGTGAGTGTGTATATAGTGTGTATATAGTGTGTATATATAGTCTAGTGAGTGTGTATATAGTGTGTATTTATTGTGTATATATAGTCTAGTGAGTGTGTATATAGTGTGTATATAATGTGTATATATAGTCTAGTGAGTGTGTATATAGTGTGTATATAGTGTGTATATATAGTCTAGTGAGTGTGTATATAGTGTGTATTTATTGTGTATATATAGTCTAGTGAGTGTGTATATAGTGTGTATATAATGTGTATATATAGTCTAGTGAGTGTGTATATAGTGTGTATATAGTGTGTATATATAGTCTAGTGAGTGTGTATATAGTGTGTATTTATAGTCTAGTGAGTGTGTATATAGTGTGTATATATAGTCTAGTGAGTGTGTATATATAGTCTAGTTAGTGTGTATATAGTGTGTATATAGTCTAGTGAGTGTGTATATAGTGTGTATATAGTCTAGTGAGTGTGTATATAGTGTGTATATATAGTCTAGTGAGTGTGTATATAGTATGTATATATAGTCTAGTGAGTGTGTATATAGTGTGTATGTATAGTCTAGTGAGTGTGTATATAGTGTGTGTATATAGTCTAGTGAGTGTGTATATAGTGTGTATATATTGTCTAGTGAGTGTGTATATAGTGTGTATATATAGTCTAGTGAGTGTGTATATAGTGTGTATTTATTATGTATATATAGTCTAGTGTGTGTATATATAGTCTAGTGAGTGTGTATATAGTGTGTATATAGTGTGTATATATAGTCTAGTGTGTGTATATAGTGTGTATAAATAGTCTAGTGAGTGTGTATATATTGTGTATATAGTGTGTGTATAGTGTGTATATAGTGTGTATATAGTGTGTGTATAGTGTGTATATAGTGTGTATATAGTGTGTATATAGTGTGTATATAGTGTGTATAGTGTGTATATAGTGTGTATATAGTGTGTAGAGTAGGTATATAGTGTGTATATAGTGTGTATATAGTGTGTCGAGTAGGTATGTAGTGTGTATATAGTGTGTATATAGTGTGTAGAGTATGAATAGTGTGTATATAGTGTGTATATAGTGTGTATATAGTGTGTATATAGTGTGTAGAGTATGTATATAGTGTGTATACAGTGTGTATATAGTGTGTATTTAGTGTGTGTATAGTGTGTATATAGTGTGTATATAGTGTGTGTATAGTGTGTATATAGTGTGTATATAGTGTGTATATAGTGTGTGTATAGTGTGTATATAGTGTGTATAGTGTGTATATAGTGTGTATATAGTGTGTAGAGTATGTATATAGTGTGTATATAGTGTGTGTATAGTGTGTATATAGTGTGTGTATAGTGTGTATATAGTGTGTATAGTGTGTATAGTGTGTATATAGTGTGTATATAGTGTGTAGAGTAGGTATATAGTGTGTATATAGTGTGTATATAGTGTGTCGAGTAGGTATGTAGTGTGTATATAGTGTGTATATAGTGTGTAGAGTATGTATATAGTGTGTATATAGTGTGTAGAGTCGGTATATAGTGTGTATATAGTGTGTATATAGTGTGTATATAGTGTGTATATAGTGTGTATATAGTGTGTATATAGTGTGTATATAGTGTGTATATAGTGTGTATATAGTGTGTATATAGTGTGTATATAGTGTGTAGAGTCGGTATATAGTGTGTATATAGTGTGTATATAGTGTGTATATAGTGTGTATATAGTGTGTATATAGTGTGTATATAGTGTGTATATAGTGTGTATATAGTGTGTAGAGAGTGTGTAGAGAGTGTGTATATATAGTCTAGTGGGTGTGTATACTGTGTGTATATAGTGTGTAGATAGTGTGTATTGTGAGTATATAGTGAACTAGCATGTTCTGACTCACATGGTTGGCCTTTGACCTGTCTGGGAGAGTAGCAGCTGGAAGGGATGGAGGTGAGGCTGAGGAGTGTGGCGTTAACCCTTGTACCTGGGCTGACCCCTGACTCGGAGTGCATTGCCATGGACGACAACCCTGGCAACCCGGAAGTGTTGTTGGTGAACTGGGAACATCGCAGGAAGTCAGGCCATGATGCGTTGAACAGCTGGAGGACTGGTTCACAGCCCTTTCTGGCTGACTCACAGAAAGACTGGCAGGGTAGGACTACACGTCTAGAGAGGAGAAAGGGAGAGAGAATATAAAGAGAGAGAAAGGGAGGGAGAATATAAAGAGAGAGAAAAGGAGAGAGAATATAAAGAGAAAGGGAGAGAGAATATAAAGAGAGAGAAAGGGAGAGAGAATATAAAGAGAAAGGGAGAGAGAATATAAAGAGAGAGAAAGGGAGAGAGAATATAAAGAGAGAGAAAGGGAGAGAGAATATAAAGAGAGAGAAAGGGAGAGAGAATATAAAGAGAGAGAAAGGGAGAGAGAATATAAAGAGAGGAGAAAGGGAGAGAGAATATAAAGAGAGAGAAAGGGAGCGAGAATATAAAGAGAGGAGAAAGGGAGAGAGAATATAAAGAGAGAGAAAGGGAGAGAGAATATAAAGAGAGGAGAAAGGGAGAGAGAATATAAAGAGAGAGAAAGGGAGAGAGAATATAAAGAGAGAGAAAGGGAGAAAGAATATAAAGAGAGGAGAAAGGGAGAGAGAATATAAAGAGAGAGAAAGGGAGAGAGAATATAAAGAGAGGAGAAAGGGAGAGAGAATATAAAGAGAGAGAAAGGGAGAGAGAATATAAAGAGAGGAGAAAGGGAGAGAGAATATAAAGAGAGAGAAAGGGAGAGAGAATATAAAGAGAGAGAAAGGGAGAAAGAATATAAAGAGAGGAGAAAGGGAGAGAGAATATAAAGAGAGAGAAAGGGAGAGAGAATATAAAGAGAGGAGAAAGGGAGAGAGAATATAAAGAGAGGAGAAAGGGAGAGAGAATATAAAGAGAGAGAAAGGGAGAGAGAATATAAAGAGAGGAGAAAGGGAGAGAGAATATAAAGAGAGAGAAAGGGAGAGAGAATATAAAGAGAGGAGAAAGGGAGAGAGAATATAAAGAGAGAGAAAGGGAGAGAGAATAGAAAGAGAGAGAAAGGGAGAGAGAATATAAAGAGAGGAGAAAGGGAGCGAGAATATAAAGAGAGGAGAAAGGGAGAGAGAATATAAAGAGAGAGAAAGGGAGAGAGAATATAAAGAGAGGAGAAAGGGAGAGAGAATATAAAGAGAGGAGAAAGGGAGAGAGAATATAAAGAGAGAGAAAGGGAGAGAGAATATAAAGAGAGAGAAAGGGAGAAAGAATATAAAGAGAGGAGAAAGGGAGAGAGAATATAAAGAGAGAGAAAGGGAGAGAGAATATAAAGAGAGGAGAAAGGGAGAGAGAATATAAAGAGAGAGAAAGGGAGAGAGAATATAAAGAGAGAGAAAGGGAGAGAGAATATAAAGAGAGAGAAAGGGAGAGAGAATATAAAGAGAGAGAAAGGGAGAGAGAATATAAAGAGAGGAGAAAGGGAGAGAGAATATAAAGAGAGAGAAAGGGAGAGAGAATATAAAGAGAGAGAAAGGGAGAAAGAATATAAAGAGAGGAGAAAGGGAGAGAGAATATAAAGAGAGAGAAAGGGAGAGAGAATATAAAGAGAGGAGAAAGGGAGAGAGAATATAAAGAGAGGAGAAAGGGAGAGAGAATATAAAGAGAGAGAAAGGGAGAGAGAATATAAAGAGAGGAGAAAGGGAGAGAGAATATAAAGAGAGGAGAAAGGGAGAGAGAATATAAAGAGAGAGAAAGGGAGAGAGAATATAAAGAGAGGAGAAAGGGAGAGAGAATAGAAAGAGAGAGAAAGGGAGAGAGAATATAAAGAGAGAGAAAGGGAGAAAGAATATAAAGAGAGGAGAAAGGGAGAGAGAATATAAAGAGAGAGAAAGGGAGAGAGAATATAAAGAGAGGAGAAAGGGAGAGAGAATATAAAGAGAAAGGGAGAGAGAATATAAAGAGAGGAGAAAGGGAGCGAGAATATAAAGAGAGAGAAAGGGAGAGAGAATAGAAAGAGAGAGAAAGGGAGAGATATATTTATCAGCTGCAGTATTGTATCCTTACAAAAGATGGCGCTGACTTCATAGGACGACATAAGGAGTTATTTAAACAAACCGAACGCATTTTAATTTAATTGAATTAATTTTGGGTAAGAGACATATTATTTTATTTTATTTTACTTTTATTTAACCAGGTAGGCTAGTTGAGAACAAGTTCTCATTTACAACTGCGACCTGGCCAAGATAAAGCAAAGCAATTCAACACATACAACAACACAGTTACACATGGAATAAACAAAACATACAGTCAATAATACAGTAGAAAAGTCTATATACAATGTGAGCAAATGAGGTGAGATAAGGGAGGTGAAAGGCAAATAAAAGGCCATGGTGGCGAAGTAAATACAATATAGCAAGTAAAACACTGGAATGGTAGATTTGCAGTGGAAGAATGTGCAAAGTAGAGATAGAAATAATGGGGTGCAAAGGAGCAAAATAAATAAATACAGTAGGGGAAGAGGTAGTTGTTTGGGCTAAATTATAGATGGGCTATGTACAGGTGCAGTAATCTATGAGCTGCTCTGACAGCTGGTGCTTAAAGCTAGTGAGGGAGATAAGTGTTTCCAGCTTCAGAGAAGCTGTTCGTTCCAGTTGTTTGCAGCAGAGAACTGGAAGGAAAGACGACCAAAGGAGGAATTGGCTTTGGGGGTGACCAGTGAGATATACCTGCTGGAGAGCGTGCTACGAGTGGGTGCTGCTCTGGTGACCAGTGAGCTGAGATAAAGCGGGGCTTTACCTAGCAGAGACTTACGAAACAATTGTACAAAAAATGTACAATGTGGACCCAGAGGATATCACTTAAATGATTGTGCCCCAGGTTACATGAAAATCCACATTGATATGGTCGATAACCAACACATTCACAATACCAGAGCCAGTGTTATGTCTTGTAAAATCCCAAGAGTAAACACTACTGCGAGGAGCATGTTTTTCCATACAGGCATTTGTCTATGGAATAGCCTCCCCTTTTGTGATCAAGCTGGTCAGATGTATTTATTTGTACGATAGGTGTGATCTGCAATGAATCGATTTTTAGATTGAAATGTGAAATGAATATGGTTAGGGACAAGTGCAGTGAATTGTGACACTTTTTAGGATGTCAATATAAATTAATGTATTTACGGGAAACCCAGAGCTGCCCGGTGACGTGAACCTTTCAAACGTGCTAAATGCCTTTTACGCTAGCTTCGAAGCAAACAACACTGAAGCATGCATGAGAGCACCAGCTGTTCTGGACGACTGTGTGATAGCACTCTCCGTAGCCGATGTGAGCAAGACTTTTAAACAGGTCAGCATTCACAAAGCCGTGGGGCCAGATGGATTACCAGGATGTGTACTCAAAGCATGCACGGACCAACTGGCAACTGTCTCCACTGACATTTTCAACCTCTCCCTGACCCAGCTGTGACAGAGCCTGGACTCGAACCAGGATCTCTAGTGGCACAGCTAGCAACTGCGATGCAGTGCCTTAGACCACTGCGCCACTCGGGAGGCCCATATCAGCAAACTTAATGATGGTATTGGAGTTGTGCTTGGCGGTCATGGGTGAACAGGGAGGACAGGAGGGGACTGAGCATGCACCCCTGAAGGTCTCCAGTGTTGAGGATCAGCGTGGCAGATGTGTTGCTTCCTACCCTCACCACCTGGGGGTGGCCAGTCAGGAAGTCCAGGATCCAGTTGCAGAGGGAGCTGTTTAGTCCCAGGGTCCTTAGCTTGGTGATGAGCTTTGAGGGCACTATGGTGTTGAACGCTGAGCTGTATTCAATGAACAGCATTCTCACGTAGGTGTTCCTTTTGTCCAGGTGGGAAAGGGCAGTGTTGAGTGCATTAGAGATTGCATCATCTGTAGATCTGTTGGGGCGGTATGCAAATTGCAGTGGGTCTAGGGTTTCTGGGATAATGGTGTTGATGTGAGCCATGACCAGCCTTTCAAAGCAGTTCATGATTACAGACGTGAGCGCTACGCGTCGGTAGTCTTTTAGGCAGGTTACCTTGATGTTTTTGGGCACAGGGACTATGGTGGTCTGCTTAAAACATGTTGGTATTACAGACTCGGACAGGGAGAGGTTGATAAGGTCAGTGAAGACATTTTCCAGTTGGTCAGCGCATGTCCTGGTAATCCGTCCGGCTCCGCGGCCTTGTGAATGTTGACCTGTTTAAAGGTCTTGCTCACATCGGTTGCGGAGAGCGTGATCACACAGTCTTCCGGAACAGCTGGTGCTCTCATGCACGTTTCAGTGTTATTTGCCTCGAAGCGAGCATAGAAGTAATTTAGCTCGTCTGGTAGGCTTGTGTCACTGGGCAGCTCATGGCTGTGCTTCCCTTTGTAGTCTGTAATAGTTTGCAAGTTCTGCCACATCCAACGAGCGTCAGAACCGGTGTATTCAATTCAATTCATCTTCATCATATCCTATTCAATCCTAGTCCTGTATTGACGCTTTGCTTGTTTGATGGTTCGTCGGAGGGCATAGCGGGATTTCTTATAAGCGTCCGGGTTAGAGTCCCACTCCTTGAAAGTGGCAGTTCTACCATTTAGCTCAGTGTGAATGTTGCCTGTAATCCATGGCTTCTGGTTGGGGGATGTACGTACGGTCACTGTGGGGACGACGTCATCGACGCACTTATTGATGAAGCCGGTGACAGAGGTGGTGTACTCCCCAATCCCGGAACATATTCCAGTCTGTGCTACCAAAACAGTCCTGTAGCGTAGCATCCGCGTCATCTGACCACTTCCGTATTGAGCGAGTCACTGGTACTTCCTGCTTTAGTTTTTGCTTGTAATCAGGAATCAGGAGGATATAATTATGATCAGATTTGCCAAATGGAGGGCGAGGGAGAGCTTTCTACTCATCTCTGTGTGTGGAGTAAAGGTGGTCCAGAGTTATTTTTCCCCTCTGGTTGCACATGTGACATGCTGGTTGAAATTAGGTCAAAAGGATTTAAGTTTGCCTGCATTAAATTCCCCGGCCACTAGGAGCGCCACTTCTGGATGAGCATTTTCTTGTTTCCTTATGGCCTTCTACAGCTGGTTGAGTGTGGTCTTAGTGCCAGTATCGGCTTGTGGTGGTAAATAGACGGCTAAAAATACAGATGAAAACTCTCTTGGAAAATAGTGTGGTCTACAGCTTATCATGAGGTACTCTACCTCAGGCGAGCAAAACCTCAAGACTTCATTCATATTTGATTTCGTGCACCAGCTGTTATTGACAAATAGACACAGACTGCCACCCCTTGTCATACCGAAGGCAGCTGAAGGATGATCAATGGAAACAGGATGCACCTGAGCTCAATTTCGAGTCTCATAGCAAAGAGTCTGAAAAAGTATCTGTTTTTTAGTTTTAATATATTTGCAAAACTGTCTAAAAACAGTTTAGCACTTTGTCATTATGGGGTATTGTAATGTCATTATGGGGTATTGTGATGTCTTTATGGGGTATTGTGATGTCATTATGGGGTATTGTGTGTAGATTGATGAGGAAAAACGTTTATTCAATCCATTTTAGAATGAGGCTGTAAAGTAACAAATAGTGGAAGTTAAGGGGTTTGAATACTTTTCGAATGCACTGTATAAGGTTATATTTTAACAAGACATTTGTGGTGTGGTTGAAAAACGAGTTTTAATGACTCCAACCTAAGTGTACGTAAACTTCCAACTTCAACTGTATGTCCTGGGAAACGTTCTTGTTACTTACAAACTCATGCTAATCGCATTAGCCTACGTTAGCTCAACCATCCCGCTGGGGACCCACAAATCCTGAAGAAGTTTTAATTAACAAAGTTAACCATTTTCACTGTAGTGTCCTAAGGTGTTTCAAGCTGTCAGGCATTCCCTTGGCAGCAAGAGCCTCTCGGTGGATGCTGCAGTGTACCCAAGTGGCGTCGGGAGCAACTGCTTGCACGCGCGTTACCACTCCACTATGTCTCCCTGTCATGGCCTTTTGCGCCATCAGTAGAAGAGGATTTCTTCCTTAACAAACCTAACGCGTTGGTAAATCTAAGTGCGGGGGTGTGTCAGAAATATTGTTGCTATTTTCACAGGTGTTATTACGAGCGCAATAGCTGGCGGTGGCGCGAAAGGGGTTACGTTGTCGGAGTGACGAGGGCTTGGCCACTCACTGGCCAATCAAGGTGTTCCATGGTTTAATACTGCATGTGGTGGTGTCAAGTTCCGTAGGTTATTGACAAAGGTCTGGATAATATAATGCATGGCCAGGATAATATAATGCATGGCCAGGATAATATAATGCATGACCAGGATAATATAATGCATGGCCAGGATAATATAATGTATGACCAGGATAATATAATGCATGGCCAGGATAATATAATGCATGGCCAGGATAATATAATGCATGGCCAGGATAATATAATGCATGACCAGGATAATATAATGCATGGCCAGGATAATATAATGCATGGCCAGGATAATATAATGCATGGCCAGGATAATATAATGCATGGTCAGGATAAGAAAGACAGCAGACACATTGCTGTTGAACCAGCTGTCATTAGAGCAGGGTAAACGTAGTCTACTGTCATGGCTGTTTTGTTGTTGTTGTTATCAAACAAAAAGGAAAAAAAGCATACAGGAAAATAACTTAATATCACTGCACCATGTCATCACTCAGTCCATCTCTATGGAGGGGTTTCATCTCTCAGTCCATCTCTATGGAGGGGTTTCATCTCTCAGTCCATCTCTATGGAGGGGTCTCATCACTCAGTCCATCTCTATGGAGGGGTTTCATCTCTCAGTCCATCTCTATGGAGGGGTTTCATCTCTCAGTCCATCTCTATGGAGGGGTCTCATCACTCAGTCCATCTCTATGGAGGGGTTTCATCTCTCAGTCCATCTCTATAGAGGGGTTTCATCTCTCAGTCCATCTCTATGGAGGGGTTTCATCTCTCAGTCCATCTCTATGGAGGGTTTTCATCTCTCAGTCCATCTCTATGGAGGGGTTTCATCTCTCAGTCCATCTCTATGGAGGGTTTTCACCTCTCAGTCCATCTCTATGAGGGGTCTCATCACTCAGTCCATCTCTATGGATGGGTTTCATCTCTCAGTCCATCTCTATGGAGGGGTTTCATCTCTCAGTCCATCTCTATGGAGGGGTTTCATCTCTCAGTCCATCTCTATGAGGGGTTTCATCACTCAGTCCATCTCTATGGAGGGGTTTCATCTCTCAGTCCATCTCTATGGAGGGGTTTCATCTCTCAGTCCATCTCTATGGAGGGGTCTCATCACTCAGTCCATCTCTATGGAGGGGTTTCATCTCTCAGTCCATCTCTATGGAGGGGTTTCATCTCTCAGTCCATCTCTATGGAGGGGTCTCATCTCTCAGTCTATCTCTATGGAGGGGTTTCACCTCTCAGTCCATCTCTACGGAGGGGTTTCATCTTTCAGTCCATCTCTATGGAGGGGTTTCATCTTTCAGTCCATCTCTATGGAGGGGTTTCATCTCTCAGTCTATCTCTATGGAGGGGTTTCACCTCTCAGTCCATCTCTATGGAGGGGTTTCATCTCTCAGTCCATCTCTATGGAGGGGTTTCATCTTTCAGTCCATCTCTATGGAGGGGTTTCACCTCTCAGTCCATCTCTATGGAGGGGTTTCACCTCTCAGTCCATCTCTATGGAGTGGTTTCATCTCTCAGTCCATCTCTATGGAGGGGTTTCATCTTTCAGTCCATCTCTATGGAGGGGTTTCACCTCTCAGTCCATCTCTATGGAGGGGTTTCACCTCTCAGTCCATCTCTATGGAGGGGTCTCATCACTCAGTCCATCTCTATGGAGGGGTTTCATCTCTCAGTCCATCTCTATGGAGGGGTCTCATCACTCAGTCCATCTCTATGGAGGGGTTTCATCTCTCAGTCCATCTCTATGGAGGGGTCTCATCACTCAGTCCATCTCTATGGAGGGGTTTCATCTTTCAGTCCATCTCTATGGAGGGGTCTCATCTCTCAGTCCATCTCTATGGAGGGGTTTCTAGACACATCCAATCAGTATGAGGTGGTAGATAAAATAACGTAGATAAAGGGGATGTCCACTCACTGGTTTGTTACTCCTAAACCAGATCTGTTAATAATGCTCTGGTGACGTCCTTCCTACAAGCCAATTCCTTTAGTCTACACTGCTTTTTATTTTATTTATTTTATTTTTTTACCTTTATTAAACTAGTCAGTTAAGAACAAATTCTTATTTTCAATGACGGCCTAGGAACAGTGGGTTAACTGCCTGTTCAGGGGCAGAACGACAGATTTGTACCTTGTCAGCTCGGGGATTTGAACTTGCAACCTTCCGGTTACTAGTCCAACGCTCTGACCACTAGGCTACGCTGCGAACGCATCGGGCAGGACAACACCAAGAACTGTCTTCATTCAAAGGAGGGCGTCTACTTGGTATTTAAATCAGATGAAAAGGGGGACAACAAAAAAACATTCATTTTTTAATGGTTTCTAAATACGAGGTTTATGAGCACAAAAAACAACAACATCTCTCCTGTTCTCTGTGCATTGTGGGTACTGTGCTTCATGGCTGGATAGGTTGTGCTGCTGCAGTCAAAATCCATAGCCGCGTTAACGGCTAACCGTTTTCGGTTGGTCTTAAATATCCCCGCCAGCACATACTGAAATTGGGACTTTGGCACCTTTTTAAGGACACACCTCAGATATTGCCACCCATCCCACCTCAGAGAAAGCCAGCTCATATAAGACAGGTAAATTACCAATCCTGGCGCTATGTTTTGAAAATAGAAAAGCGCCGGCTTGTACAGGTCGAACGAGCATACATTTGACAAATGCACTGGCTTAAGACCAGCCAAAATTGACCCCATAAAAGGAAATATAGAATGACTTAGGGCCCGATTCAAACTTAGGAAATGTACGCCTTTCCGATGCAATTCTCAACAGTTGGTGCTGAATACAATAAAACCTCTGAAAACCCTCCCACTTGCTGTCCAACAGATGGTCTCGTGGAGTTTTGATTCAATACAGTTTTCAGTACATTTATTGAAAGCCATCCCTTTTAAATGTGGTCTACCTTTAATAAGAGTTTTCTGGACGGACAAAAAATATACAGTATGGAGAGAAGTGTTCAGAATATTAGAGATCAATGACAGGAAGCCATGTAAAAACACACATGTTTGTCTCCTGTTCAGCACCAATTGGTAGATTTTTTAAATACTCTGATCTTGTATATTATATGGGACTAGGAAAGCATTTATGAACAATAAAAAAAGGCTGGTTTGGAGAGACTTTACGCTCCAAATGAAAAATAAAGAAGTGTGATTCATTCTGAAAGTTGCCATTTTCAATTGTGGCCCGTTTCAGGAAACTAGGTGCACGTCGCGAGCCATGATTGGCTGAGATACTGAGTGGGCTGGACATGCAGAGAGATGAGTTCGGATTGGTCTGCCATATAGGGGTAATAATAATATGAATGGTGAGGGGGAGAGGGGTAATAATAATATGAATGGTGAGGGGGAGAGGGGTAATAATAATATGAATGGTGAGGGGGAGAGGGGTAATAATAATATGAATGGTGAGGGGGAGAGGGGTAATAATAATATGAATGGTGAGGGGGAGAGGGGTAATAATAATATGAATGGTGAGGGGGAGAGGGGTAATAATAATATGAATGGTGAGGGGTAATAGGGGTAATAATAATATGAATGGTGAGGGGGAGAGGGGTAATAATAATATGAATGGTGAGGGGGAGAGGGGTAATAATAATATGAATGGTGAGGGGTAATAGGGGTAATAATAATATGAATGGTGAGGGGGAGAGGGGTAATAATAATATGAATGGTGAGGGGTAATAGGGGTAATAATAATATGAATGGTGAGGGGAGAGGGGGTAATAATAATATGAATGGTGAGGGGTAATAGGGGTAATAATAATATGAATGGTGAGGGGGAGAGGGGTAATAATAATATGAATGGTGAGGGGGAGAGGGGTAATAATAATATGAATGGTGAGGGGTAATAGGGGTAATAATAATATGAATGGTGAGGGGTAATAGGGGTAATAATAATATGAATGGTGAGGGGTAGAGGGGTAATAATAATATGAATGGTGAGGGGTAATAGGGGAAATAATAATATGAATGGTGAGGGGTAATAGGGGTAATAATAATATGAATGGTGAGGGGGAGAGGGGTAATAATAATATGAATGGTGAGGGGGAGAGGGGTAATAATAATATGAATGGTGAGGGGGAGAGGGGTAATAATAATATGAATGGTGAGGGGGAGAGGGGTAATAATAATATGAATGGTGAGGGGGAGAGGGGTAATAATAATATGAATGGTGAGGGGGAGAGGGGTAATAATAATATGAATGGTGAGGGGTAATAGGGGTAATAATAATATGAATGGTGAGGGGGAGAGGGGTAATAATAAAATGAATGGTGAGGGGGAGAGGGGTAATAATAATATGAATGGTGAGGGGTAATAGGGGTAATAATAATATGAATGGTGAGGGGAGAGGGGTAATAATAATATGAATGGTGAGGGGTAATAGGGGTAATAATAATATGAATGGTGAGGGGAGAGGGGTAATAATAATATGAATGGTGAGGGGTAATAGGGGTAATAATAATATGAATGGTGAGGGGGAGAGGGGTAATAATAATATGAATGGTGAGGGGGAGAGGGGTAATAATAATATGAATGGTGAGGGGGTAATAGGGGTAATAATAATATGAATGGTGAGGGGGAGAGGGGTAATAATAATATGAATGGTGAGGGGTAATAGGGGTAATAATAATATGAATGGTGAGGGGGAGAGGGGTAATAATAATATGAATGGTGAGGGGAGAGGGGTAATAATAATATGAATGGTGAGGGGGAGAGGGGTAATAATAATATGAATGGTGAGGGGTAATAGGGGTAATAATAATATGAATGGTGAGGGGGAGAGGGGTAATAATAATATGAATGGTGAGGGGGAGAGGGGGTAATAATAATATGAATGGTGAGGGGGAGAGGGGTAATAATAATATGAATGGTGAGGGGGAGAGGGGGTATTAATAATATGAATGGTGGGGGGGGGAGGGGTAATAATAATATGAATGGTGAGGGGTAATAGGGGGTAATAATAATATGAATGGTGAGGGGGAGAGGGGTAATAATAATATGAATGGTGAGGGGGAGAGGGGTAATAATAATATGAATGGTGAGGGGGAGAGGGGTAATAATAATATGAATGGTGAGGGGGAGAGGGGTAATAATAATATGAATGGTGAGGGGGGAGAGGGGTAATAATAATATGAATGGTGAGGGGAGAGGGGTAATAATAATATGAATGGTGAGGGGTAATAGGGGTAATAATAATATGAATGGTGAGGGGGAGAGGGGTAATAATAATATGAATGGTGAGGGGGAGAGGGGTAATAATAATATGAATGGGTGAGGGGGGAGAGGGGTAATAATAATATGAATGGTGAGGGGAGAGGGGTAATAATAATATGAATGGGTGAGGGGTAATAGGGGTAATAATAATATGAATGGTGAGGGGGAGAGGGGTAATAATAATATGAATGGTGAGGGGGAGAGGGGTAATAATAATATGAATGGTGAGGGGGAGAGGGGTAATAATAATATGAATGGTGAGGGGGAGAGGGGTAATAATAATATGAATGGTGAGGGGGAGAGGGGGTAATAATAATATGAATGGTGAGGGGGAGAGGGGTAATAATAATATGAATGGTGAGGGGAGAGGGGTAATAATAATATGAATGGTGAGGGGTAGAGGGGTAATAATAATATGAATGGTGAGGGGAGAGGGGTAATAATAATATGAATGGTGAGGGGTAGAGGGGTAATAATAATATGAATGGTGAGGGGTAATAGGGGTAATAATAATATGAATGGTGAGGGGGAAAGGGGTAATAATAATATGAATGGTGAGGGGAGAGGGGTAATAATAATATGAATGGTGAGGGGTAATAGGGGTAATAATAATATGAATGGTGAGGGGGAGAGGGGTAATAATAATATGAATGGTGAGGGGGTAATAGGGGGTAATAATAATATGAATGGTCGAGGGGTAATAGGGGTAATAATAATATGAATGGTGAGGGGGAGAGGGGTGTAATAATAATATGAATGGTGAGGGGGAGAGGGGTAATAGGGGTAGAGTAATAATATGAATGGTGAGGGGAGAGGGGGTAATAATAATATGAATGGTGAGGGGGAGAGGGGTAATAATAATATGAATGGTGAGGGGGAGAGGGGTAATAATAATATGAATGGTGAGGGGTAATAGGGGTAATAATAATATGAATGGTGAGGGGGAGAGGGGTAATAATAATATGAATGGTGAGGGGTAATAGGGGTAATAATAATATGAATGGTGAGGGGTAATAGGGGTAATAATAATATGAATGGTGAGGGGGAGAGGGGTAATAATAATATGAATGGTGAGGGGGAGAGGGGTAATAGGGGTAATAATAATATGAATGGTGAGGGGGAGAGGGGTAATAATAATATGAATGGTGAGGGGGAGAGGGGTAATAATAATATGAATGGTGAGGGGGAGAGGGGTAATAATAATATGAATGGTGAGGGGGAGAGGGGTAATAATAATATGAATGGTGAGGGGGAGAGGGGTAATAATAATATGAATGGTGAGGGGGTAATAGGGGTAATAATAATATGAATGGTGAGGGGGAGAGGGGTAATAATAATATGAATGGTGAGGGGGAGAGGGGTAATAATAATATGAATGGTGAGGGGGAGAGGGGGTAATAATAATATGAATGGTGAGGGGGTAATAGGGGTAATAATAATAGTGAATGGGTTGAGGGGGGAGAGGGGTAATAATAATATGAATGGTGGGGGGAAGAGGGGTAATAATAATATGAATGGTGAGGGGTAATAGGGGTAATAAGTAATATGAATGGTGAGGGGGAGAGGGGTAATAATAATATGAATGGTGAGGGGTAATAGGGGTAATAATAATATGAATGGTGAGGGGGAGAGGGGGTAATAATAATATGAATGGTGAGGGGTAAGAAGGGGTAATAATAATATGAATGGTGAGGGGGAGAGGGGTAATAATAATATGAATGGTGAGGGGGAGAGGGGTAATAATAATATGAATGGTGAGGGGGAGAGGGGGTAATAATAATATGAATGGTGAGGGGGAGAGGGGTAATAATAATATGAATGGTGAGGGGGAGAGGGGTAATAATAATATGAATGGTGAGGGGAGAGGGGGGTAATAATAATATGAATGGTGAGGGGTAATAGGGGTAATAATAATATGAATGGTGAGGGGGAGAGGGGTAATAATAATATGAATGGTGAGGGGGAGAGGGGTAATATTAATATGAAGGGTGAGGGGGAGAGGGGTAATAATAATATGAAATGGTGAGGGGAGAGGGGGTAATAATAATATGAATGGTGAGGGGGAGAGGGGTAATAATAATATCGAATGGTGAGGGGGGAGAGGGGTAATAATAATATGAATGGTTGAGGGGGAGAGGGGTAATAATAATATGAATGGTGAGGGGGAGAGGGGTAATAATAATATGAATGGTGAGGGGGAGAGGGGTAATAATAATATGAATGGTGAGGGGTATAGGGGTAATAATAATATGAATGGTGAGGGGGAGAGGGGTAATAATAATATGAATGGTGAGGGGGAGAGGGGTAATATTAATATGAATGGTGAGGGGTAAGAGGGGTAATAATAATATGAATGGTGAGGGGGAGAGGGGTAATAATAATATGAATGGTGAGGGGTAATAGGGGTAATATAATATGAAATGGTGAGGGGTAATAGGGGTAATAATAATATGAATGGTGAGGGGGAGAGGGGTAATAATAATATGAATGGGTGAGGGGTAATAGGGGGTAATAATAATATGAATGGTGAGGGGTAATAGGGGTAATAATAATATGAATGGTGAGGGG
>NC_074675.1:56224921-56229921 GCF_029448725.1 Salvelinus fontinalis
GCCTGAGAGAGAGAGAGACAGAGAGAGAGAGAGAGAGAGAGAGAGAGAGAGAGAGAGAGAGAGAGAGAGAGAGAGAGAGAGAGAGAGAGAGAGAGGAGAGAGAGGAGAGAGAGAGAGAGAGAGAGAGAGGATGGTAGAGGACTTCTGGATAATGGTTCATGGATATAGTGTTTTAGCATAGTCCTCTCTCATTCTCCTGCTCAAAGAAAGAGAAGAAGAATATGCCAGAGATGTCCTAAATGATTTATCTTTACGGTCTCTCTCCCCTCCCGGAGTGTGTTTCAGAATTCAGCCCATCGTCTCCACGACGATAGAGGACGCAGACAGGAAATGTAATGTGTGCTGCACGTAGGCGCACACACACACACACACACACACACACACACACACACACACACACACACACACACACACACACACACACACACACACACACACACACACACACACACACACACACACACACACACACACACACACAAAGTGACTGCTAATAATGTGATTGACCTCTGAAGGTGGAAGCCCATAAATGTACAGAGTATGACTGATAGAGAGATGCCCTTTATGGTTGGGAGGTCTGGGGTCTGCTCACCAGCCAAGAATTCACAAAATGGGACAAACACCAAATTGACAATTCTGCAAAAATATCCCCCGTGTACAACGTAGAATACCAAATAATGCAGAGCAGAACTAGGCCGATACCCACTAATTATCAAAATCCAGAAAAGAGCCGTTAAATTCTACAACCACCTAAAAGGAAGCGATTCCCAAACCTTCCATAACAAAGCCATCACCTACAGAGAGGTGAACCTGGAGAAGAGTCCCCTAAGCAAGCTGGTCCTGGGGCTCTGTTCACAAACACAAACAGACCCCACAGAGCCCCAGGACAACAGCACAATTAGACCCAACCAAATCATGAGAAAACAAAAAGATAATTACTTTACATAATGGAAAGAATTAACAAAAAACAGAGCAAACTAGAATGCTATTTGGCCCTAAACAGAGAGTACACAGTGGCAGAATACCTGCCCACTGTGACTGACCCAAACTTAAGGACAGCTTTGACTATGTACAGACTCAGTGAGCATAGCCTTGCTATTGAGAAAGGCCGCCGTAGGCAGACATGGCTCTCAAGAGAAGACAGGCTATGTGCACACTGCCCACAAAATGAGGTGGAAACTGAGCTGCACTTCCTAACCTCCTGCCCAATGTATGACCATATTAGAGACACACATTTCCCTGAGATTACACAGACCCACAAAGTATTTGAAAACAAACCCAATTTTGATAAACTCCCATATCTACTGGGTGAAATTCCACAGTGTGCCATCACAGCAGCAAGATGTGTGACCTGTTGCCACCAGAAAAGGGCAACCAGTGAAGAACAAACACCATTGTAAATACAACCCATATTTATGTTTATTTATTTTCCCTTTTTGTACTTTAACTATTTGTACATCGTTACAACACTGTATATAGACATAATATGACATTTGAAATGTCTCTATTATTTTGGAACTTCTGTGAGCGTAATGTTTACTAGTTGAGTATCTGGAGCATCAGCATTTGTGGGTTCGATTACAGGCTCAAAACGTCTAGAAACAAAGAACTTTCTTCTGAAACTCGTCAGTCTATTCTTGTTCTGAGAAATGTAGGCTATTCCATGTGAGAAATTGCCAAGACACTGAAGATCTCGTACAATGCTGTGTACTACTCCCTTCACAGAACAGAGCAAACTGTCTCTAACCAGAATAGAAAGAGGAGTGGGAAGCCCCGGTGCACAACTGAGCAAGAGGACAAGTACATTAGAGTGTCTAGTTTGAGAAACAGACGCCTCACAAGTCCTCAACTGGCAACTTCATTAAATAGTACCCGCAAAACACCAGTCTCAACGTCAACAGTGAAGAGGCGATTCCGGGATGCTGGCCTTCTAGGCAGAGTTCCTCTGTCCAGTCTCAACGTCAACAGTGAAGAGGCGACTCCGGGATGCTGGCCTTCTAGGCAGAGTTCCTCTGTCCAGTCTCAACGTCGACAGTGAAGAGGCGACTCCGGGATGCTGGCCTTCTAGGCAGAGTTCCTCTGTCCAGTGTCTGTGTTATTTTGCCCATCTTAATCTTTTCTTTTTATTGGCCAGTCTGAGATATGGCTTTTTCTTTGCAACTCTGCATAGAGTTCTGACCATTGTGACTGATAGAAAACTGAGGAAAACACTGACTAGGTACAGACTCAGAGAGGACAGTCTGGCTACAGAGACCGGTCGTCACAGACAAACCTGGCTGCCCAGAGAGGACAGTCTGGCTATAGAGACCGGTCATCACAGACTAACCTGGCTGCCCAGAGAGGACAGTCTGGCTATAGAGACCGGTCGTCACAGACAAACCTGGCTGCCCAGAGAGGACAGTCTGGCTATAGAGACCGGTCGTCACAGACAAACCTGGCTGCCCAGAGAGGACAGTCTGGCTATAGAGACCGGTCATCACAGACAAACCTGGCTGCCCAGAGAGGACAGTCTGGCTATAGAGACCGGTCGTCACAGACAAACCTGGCTGCCCAGAGAGGACAGTCTGGCTATAGAGACCGGTCGTCACAGACAAACCTGGCTGCCCAGAGAGGACAGTCTGGCTGTAGAGACCGGTCGTCACAGACAAACCTGGCTGCCCAGAGAGGACAGTCTGGCTACAGAGACCGGTCGTCACAGACAAACCTGGCTGCCCAGAGAGGACAGTCTGGCATTAGAGACCGGTCGTCACAGACAAACCTGGCTGCCCAGAGAGGACAGTCTGACTATAGAGACCGGTCGTCACAGACAAACCTGGCTGCCCAGAGAGGACAGTCTGGCTATAGAGACCGGTCGTCACAGACAAACCTGGCTGCCCAGAGAGGACAGTCTGGCTATAGAGACCGGTCGTCACAGACCAACTTGGCTGCCCAGAGAGGACAGTCTGGCTATAGAGACCGGTCGTCACAGACAAACCTGGCTGCCCAGAGAGGACAGTCTGGCTATAGAGACCGGTCATCACAGACAAACCTGGCTGCCCAGAGAGGACAGTCTGACTATAGAGACCGGTCGTCACAGACAAACCTGGCTACCCAGAGAGGACAGTCTGACTATAGAGACCGGTCGTCACAGACAAACCTGGCTGCCCAGAGAGGACAGTCTGACTATAGAGACCGGTCGTCACAGACAAACCTGGCTGCCCAGAGAGGACAGTCTGACTATAGAGACCGGTCGTCACAGACAAACCTGGCTGCCCAGAGAGGACAGTCTGACTATAGAGACCGGTCGTCACAGACAAACCTGGCTGCCCAGAGAGGACAGTCTGACTATAGAGACCGGTCGTCACAGACAAACCTGGCTGCCCAGAGAGGACAGTCTGGTTATAGAGACCGGTCATAACAGACAAACCTGGCTGCCCAGAGAGGACAGGAGATGCATTTCCTATTACACTGTGACAAATACTCAGACCTAAGAGAATATTTCTTTCCCAAAATTATAATTCAGTACAAAGAATTTGAAACTATAAAAGATGATAAGAACACATTTATTGGGTGAAAAGCCAGAATGTGCCGTTTTGGCAGCCAAATATGTCCTCCTGCCACAACCTGAGGGACAGCCAGATATATGTCCTCCTGCCACAACCTGAGGGACAGCCAGATATATGTCCTCCTGCCACAACCTGAGGGACAGCCAGATATATGTCCTCCTGCCACAACCTGAGGGACAGCCAGATATATGTCCTCCTGCCACAACCTGAGGGACAGCCAGATATATGTCCTCCTGCCACAACCTGAGGGACAGCCAGATATATGTCCTCCTGCCACAACCTGAGGGACAGTCAGATATATGTCCTCCTGCCACAACCTGAGGGACAGCCAGATATATGTCCTCCTGCCACAACCTGAGGGACAGCCAGATATATGTCCTCCTGCCACAACCTGAGGGACAGCCAGATATATGTCCTCCTGCCACAACCTGAGGGACAGCCAGATATATGTCCTCCTGCCACAACCTGAGGGACAGCCAGATATATGTCCTCCTGCCACAACCTGAGGGACAGCCAGATATATGTCCTCCTGCCACAACCTGAAGGGCCAGCCAGATATATGTCCTCCTGCCACAACCTGAGGGACAGCCAGATATATGTCCTCCTGCCACAACCTGAGGGACAGCCAGATATATGTCCTCCTGCCACAACCTGAGGGACAGCCAGATATATGTCCTCCTGCCACAACCTGAGGGACAGCCAGATATGTGTCCTCCTGCCACAACCTGAGGGACAGCCAGATATATGTCCTCCTGCCACAACCTGAGGGACAGCCAGATATATGTCCTCCTGCCACAACCTGAGGGACAGCCAGATATATGTCCTCCTGCCACAACCTGAGGGACAGCCAGATATATGTCCTCCTGCCACAACCTGAGGGACAGCCAGATATATGTCCTCCTGACACAACCTGAGGGACAGCCAGATATATGTCCTCCTGCCACAACCTGAGGGACAGCCAGATATATGTCCTCCTGCCACAACCTGAGGGACAGCCAGATATATGTCCTCCTGCCACAACCTGAGGGACAGCCAGATATATGTCCTCCTGCCACAACCTGAGGGACAGCCAGATATATGTCCTCCTGCCACAACCTGAGGGACAGCCAGATATATGTCCTCCTGCCACAACCTGAGGGACAGCCAGATATATGTCCTCCTGCCACAACCTGAGGGACAGCCAGATATATGTCCTCCTGCCACAACCTGAGGGACAGCCAGATATATGTCCTCCTGCCACAACCTGAGGGACAGCCAGATATATGTCCTCCTGCCACAACCTGAGGGACAGCCAGATATATGTCCTCCTGCCACAACCTGAGGGACAGCCAGATATGTGTCCTCCTGCCACAACCTGAGGGACAGCCAGATATATGTCCTCCTGCCACAACCTGAGGGACAGCCAGATATATGTCCTCCTGCCACAACCTGAGGGACAGCCAGATATATGTCCTC
>NC_074675.1:56234921-56254921 GCF_029448725.1 Salvelinus fontinalis
TAGCTGTGTGTGTGTGTCCAGCTGAGTGTGTGTGTAGATGTGTTTGTGTGTCCAGCTGAGTGTGTGTGTAGTTGTGTGTGTGTGTCCAGCTGAGTGTGTGTGTAGCTGTGTGTGTGTGTCCAGCTGAGTGTGTGTGTAGCTGTGTGTGTGTGTGTCCAGCTGAGTGTGTGTGTAGCTGTGTGTGTGTGTCCAGCTGAGTGTGTGTGTAGCTGTGTGTGTGTGTGTCCAGCTGAGTGTGTGTGTAGCTGTGTGTGTGTGTGTGTGTCCAGCTGAGTGTGTGTGTAGATGTGTTTGTGTGTCCAGCTGAGTGTGTGTGTAGCTGTGTGTGTGTGTCCAGCTGAGTGTGTGTGTAGCTGTGTGTGTGTGTCCAGCTGAGTGTGTGTGTAGCTGTGTTTGTGTGTCCAGCTGAGTGTGTGTGTAGCTGTGTGTGTGTGTCCAGCTGAGTGTGTGTGTAGCTGTGTGTGTGTGTGTCCAGCTGAGTGTGTGTGTAGATGTGTTTGTGTGTCCAGCTGAGTGTGTGTGTAGCTGTGTGTGTGTGTGTCCAGCTGAGTGTGTGTGTAGATGTGTTTGTGTGTCCAGCTGAGTGTGTGTGTAGCTGTGTGTGTGTGTCCAGCTGAGTGTGTGTGTAGCTGTGTGTGTGTGTGTCCAGCTGAGTGTGTGTGTAGATGTGTTTGTGTGTCCAGCTGAGTGTGTGTGTAGCTGTGTGTGTGTGTCCAGCTGAGTGTGTGTGTAGCTGTGTGTGTGTGTCCAGCTGAGTGTGTGTGTAGCTGTGTGTGTGTGTCCAGCTGAGTGTGTGTGTAGCTGTGTGTGTGTGTCCAGCTGAGTGTGTGTGTAGCTGTGTGTGTACCTGAGAAGGCAAGGAGAACCAGCAGTAGACAGGTTAGCAGGCTGATAACAGGGACGAGGATGAGGAGGAGAAGACGAATATAGTTCTTTGACGAGGTCATCTTCTGAGGACACACTTCACCCGAGGACCGACCCCTGGTCGTGTCCTCATCAGCAACCTACACACAGAGAGAGGGGAGACAGAGAAACGAGACAGAAGTGGGGACAGAGAGGAGACAGAGACTCAAACACAGAGAGACCGAGAGAGAGAGAGAGAGAGAGAGAGAGAGAGAGAGAGAGAGAGAGAGAGAGAGAGAGACAGTACTATAACTAACAGTTAGATAGGTCAGCAGTATTATAACTAACAGTATTATAACTAACAGTATTATAACTAACAGTTAGATAGGTCAGCAGTATTATAACTAACAGTTAGATAGGTCAGCAGTATTATAACTAACAGTTAGATATAGTATCTCTATACATCACTAGTGGTAAACCAAAGACCTCGATGGTTAATTTAGCCGACTGACCCACACTCACAGCAGTATTACAGAATTCTGTTTGGTTGGTTGAATCGTTTTTTAAAGGTCCCCCTGAGTTAACCTGTAGCCTAGTTGGTTGAATAGTTGTATAAGGGTCCCCCTGAGTTAACCATACCTGTAGCCTAGTTGGTTAAATAGTTGTATAAAGGTCCCCCTGAGTTAACCATACCTGTAGCCTAGTTGGTTGAATAGTTGTATAAGGGTCCCCCTGAGTTAACCTGTAGCCTAGTTGGTTAAATAGTTGTATAAGGGTCCCCCTGAGTTAACCATACCTGTAGCCTAGTTGGTTGAATAGTTGTATAAGGGTCCCCCTGAGTTAACCTGTAGCCTAGTTGGTTAAATAGTTGTATAAGGGTCCCCCTGAGTTAACCTGTAGCCTAGTTGGTTAAATAGTTGTATAAGGGTCCCCCTGAGTTAACCATACCTGTGGCCTAGTTGGTTAAATAGTTGTATAAGGGTCCCCCTGAGTTAACAATACCTGTAGCCTAGTTGGTTAAATAGTTGTATAAAGGTCCCCCTGAGTTAACCATACCTGTAGCCTAGTTGGTTGAATAGTTGTATAAGGGTCCCCCTGAGTTAACCTGTAGCCTAGTTGGTTAAATAGTTGTATAAGGGTCCCCCTGAGTTAACCATACCTGTAGCCTAGTTGGTTGAATAGTTGTATAAGGGTCCCCCTGAGTTAACCTGTAGCCTAGTTGGTTAAATAGTTGTATAAGGGTCCCCCTGAGTTAACCTGTAGCCTAGTTGGTTAAATAGTTGTATAAGGGTCCCCCTGAGTTAACCATACCTGTGGCCTAGTTGGTTAAATAGTTGTATAAGGGTCCCCCTGAGTTAACCTGTAGCCTAGTTGGTTAAATAGTTGTATAAGGGTCCCCCTGAGTTAACCATACCTGTAGCCTAGTTGGTTAAATAGTTGTATAAAGGTCCCCCTGAGTTAACCTGTAGCCTAGTTGGTTAAATAGTTGTATAAAGGTCCCCCTGAGTTAACCTGTAGCCTAGTTGGTTGAATAGTTGTATAAGGGTCCCCCTGAGTTAACCTGTAGCCTAGTTGGTTAAATAGTTGTATAAAGGTCCCCCTGAGTTAACCTGTAGCCTAGTTGGTTAAATAGTTGTATAAGGGTCCCCCTGAGTTAACCTGTAGCCTAGTTGGTTAATTAGTTGTATAAAGGTCCCCCTGAGTTAACCTGTAGCCTAGTTGGTTGAATAGTTGTATAAGGGTCCCCCTGAGTTAACCTGTAGCCTAGTTGGTTAAATAGTTGTATAAGGGTCCCCCTGAGTTAACCTGTAGCCTAGTTGGTTGAATAGTTGTATAAAGGTCCCCCCGAGTTAACCTGTAGCCTAGTTGGTTAAATAGTTGTATAAGGGTCCCCCTGAGTTAACCTGTAGCCTAGTTGGTTGAATAGTTGTATAAGGGTCCCCCTGAGTTAACCATACCTGTAGCCTAGTTGGTTAAATAGTTGTATAAAGGTCCCCCTGTGTTAACCTGTAGCCTAGTTGGTTGAATAGTTGTATAAAGGTCCCCCTGAGTTAACCATACCTGTAGCCTAGTTGGTTAAATAGTTGTATAAGGGTCCCCCTGAGTTAACCTGTAGCCTAGTTGGTTGAATAGTTGTATAAGGGTCCCCCTGAGTTAACCTGTAGCCTAGTTGGTTAAATAGTTGTATAAAGGTCCCCCTGAGTTAACCATACCTGTAGCCTAGTTGGTTAAATAGTTGTATAAAGGTCCCCCTGAGTTAACCTGTAGCCTAGTTGGTTGAATAGTTGTATAAAGGTCCCCCTGAGTTAACCATACCTGTAGCCTAGTTGGTTAAATAGTTGTATAAAGGTCCCCCTGAGTTAACCTGTAGCCTAGTTGGTTAAATAGTTGTATAAAGGTCCCCCTGAGTTAACCTGTAGCCTAGTTGGTTGAATAGTTGTATAAGGGTCCCCCTGAGTTAACCTGTAGCCTAGTTGGTTAAATAGTTGTATAAAGGTCCCCCTGAGTTAACCATACCTGTAGCCTAGTTGGTTAAATAGTTGTATAAGGGTCCCCCTGAGTTAACCTGTAGCCTAGTTGGTTAAATAGTTGTATAAGGGTCCCCCTGAGTTAACCATACCTGTAGCCTAGTTGGTTGAATAGTTGTATAAAGGTCCCCCTGAGTTAACCATACCTGTAGCCTAGTTGGTTAAATAGTTGTATAAAGGTCCCCCTGAGTTAACCTGTAGCCTAGTTGGTTAAATAGTTGTATAAAGGTCCCCCTGAGTTAACCTGTAGCCTAGTTGGTTGAATAGTTGTATAAGGGTCCCCCTGAGTTAACCTGTAGCCTAGTTGGTTAAATAGTTGTATAAAGGTCCCCCTGAGTTAACCATACCTGTAGCCTAGTTGGTTAAATAGTTGTATAAGGGTCCCCCTGAGTTAACCTGTAGCCTAGTTGGTTAAATAGTTGTATAAGGGTCCCCCTGAGTTAACCATACCTGTAGCCTAGTTGGTTAAATAGTTGTATAAAGGTCCCCCTGAGTTAACCTGTAGCCTAGTTGGTTAAATAGTTGTATAAAGGTCCCCCTGAGTTAACCTGTAGCCTAGTTGGTTGAATAGTTGTATAAGGGTCCCCCTGAGTTAACCTGTAGCCTAGTTGGTTAAATAGTTGTATAAAGGTCCCCCTGAGTTAACCTGTAGCCTAGTTGGTTAAATAGTTGTATAAGGGTCCCCCTGAGTTAACCTGTAGCCTAGTTGGTTAATTAGTTGTATAAAGGTCCCCCTGAGTTAACCTGTAGCCTAGTTGGTTGAATAGTTGTATAAGGGTCCCCCTGAGTTAACCTGTAGCCTAGTTGGTTAAATAGTTGTATAAGGGTCCCCCTGAGTTAACCTGTAGCCTAGTTGGTTGAATAGTTGTATAAAGGTCCCCCCGAGTTAACCTGTAGCCTAGTTGGTTAAATAGTTGTATAAGGGTCCCCCTGAGTTAACCTGTAGCCTAGTTGGTTGAATAGTTGTATAAGGGTCCCCCTGAGTTAACCATACCTGTAGCCTAGTTGGTTAAATAGTTGTATAAAGGTCCCCCTGAGTTAACCTGTAGCCTAGTTGGTTGAATAGTTGTATAAAGGTCCCCCTGAGTTAAACATACCTGTAGCCTAGTTGGTTAAATAGTTGTATAAGGGTCCCCCTGAGTTAACCTGTAGCCTAGTTGGTTGAATAGTTGTATAAGGGTCCCCCTGAGTTAACCATACCTGTAGCCTAGTTGGTTGAATAGTTGTATAAAGGTCCCCCTGAGTTAACCATACCTGTAGCCTAGTTGGTTGAATAGTTGTATAAAGGTCCCCCTGAGTTAACCATACCTGTAGCCTAGTTGGTTAAATAGTTGTATAAGGGTCCCCCTGAGTTAACCTGTAGCCTAGTTGGTTAAATAGTTGTATAAGGGTCCCCCTGAGTTAACCTGTAGCCTAGTTGGTTAAATAGTTGTATAAAGGTCCCCCTGAGTTAACCATACCTGTAGCCTAGTTGGTTAAATAGTTGTATAAGGGTCCCCCTGAGTTAACCTGTAGCCTAGTTGGTTGAATAGTTGTATAAAGGTCCCCCTGAGTTAACCATACCTGTAGCCTAGTTGGTTAAATAGTTGTATAAGGGTCCCCCTGAGTTAACCTGTAGCCTAGTTGGTTGAATACTTGTATAAGGGTCCCCCTGAGTTAACCTGTAGCCTAGTTGGTTATATAGTTGTATAAAGGTCCCCCTGAGTTAACCTGTAGCCTAGTTGGTTAAATAGTTGTATAAGGGTCCCCCTGAGTTAACCCGTAGCCTAGTTGGTTAAATAGTTGTATAAAGGTCCCCCTGAGTTAACCATACCTGTAGCCTAGTTGGTTAAATAGTTGTATAAAGGTCCCCCTGAGTTAACCTGTAGCCTAGTTGGTTGAATAGTTGTATAAAGGTCCCCCTGAGTTAACCATACCTGTAGCCTAGTTGGTTAAATAGTTGTATAAGAGTCCCCCTGAGTTAACCTGTAGCCTAGTTGGTTGAATAGTTGTATAAAGGTCCCCCTGAGTTAACCATACCTGTAGCCTAGTTGGTTAAATAGTTGTATAAGGGTCCCCCTGAGTTAACCTGTAGCCTAGTTGGTTGAATAGTTGTATAAGGGTCCCCCTGAGTTAACCTGTAGCCTAGTTGGTTATATAGTTGTATAAAGGTCCCCCTGAGTTAACCATACCTGTAGCCTAGTTGGTTAAATTGTTGTATAAAGGTCCCCCTGAGTTAACCATACCTGTAGCCTAGTTGGTTAAATAATTGTATAAAGGTCCCCCTGAGTTAACCTGTAGCCTAGTTGGTTGAATAGTTGTATAAAGGTCCCCCTGAGTTAACCATACCTGTAGCCTAGTTGGTTGAATAGTTGTATAAAGTTCCCCCTGAGTTAACCATACCTGTAGCCTAGTTGGTTAAATAGTTGTATAAAGGTCCCCCTGAGTTAACCATACCTGTAGCCTAGTTGGTTGAATAGTTGTATAAAGGTCCCCCTGAGTTAACCTGTAGCCTAGTTGGTTAAATAGTTGTATAAGGGTCCCCCTGAGTTAACCATACCTGTAGCCTAGTTGGTTAAATAGTTGTATAAAGGTCCCCCTGAGTTAACCTGTAGCCTAGTTGGTTGAATAGTTGTATAAAGGTCCCCCTGAGTTAACCATACCTGTAGCCTAGTTGGTTAAATAGTTGTATAAAGGTCCCCCTGAGTTAACCTGTAGCCTAGTTGGTTGAATAGTTGTATAAAGGTCCCCCTGAGTTAACCATACCTGTAGCCTAGTTGGTTAAATAGTTGTATAAAGGTCCCCCTGAGTTAACCTGTAGCCTAGTTGGTTAAATAGTTGTATAAAGGTCCCCCTGAGTTAACCTGTAGCCTAGTTGGTTGAATAGTTGTATAAGGGTCCCCCTGAGTTAACCTGTAGCCTAGTTGGTTAAATAGTTGTATAAAGGTCCCCCTGAGTTAACCATACCTGTAGCCTAGTTGGTTAAATAGTTGTATAAGGGTCCCCCTGAGTTAACCTGTAGCCTAGTTGGTTAAATAGTTGTATAAGGGTCCCCCTGAGTTAACCATACCTGTAGCCTAGTTGGTTAAATAGTTGTATAAAGGTCCCCCTGAGTTAACCTGTAGCCTAGTTGGTTAAATAGTTGTATAAAGGTCCCCCTGAGTTAACCTGTAGCCTAGTTGGTTGAATAGTTGTATAAGGGTCCCCCTGAGTTAACCTGTAGCCTAGTTGGTTAAATAGTTGTATAAAGGTCCCCCTGAGTTAACCTGTAGCCTAGTTGGTTAAATAGTTGTATAAGGGTCCCCCTGAGTTAACCTGTAGCCTAGTTGGTTAATTAGTTGTATAAAGGTCCCCCTGAGTTAACCTGTAGCCTAGTTGGTTGAATAGTTGTATAAGGGTCCCCCTGAGTTAACCTGTAGCCTAGTTGGTTAAATAGTTGTATAAGGGTCCCCCTGAGTTAACCTGTAGCCTAGTTGGTTGAATAGTTGTATAAAGGTCCCCCCGAGTTAACCTGTAGCCTAGTTGGTTAAATAGTTGTATAAGGGTCCCCCTGAGTTAACCTGTAGCCTAGTTGGTTGAATAGTTGTATAAGGGTCCCCCTGAGTTAACCATACCTGTAGCCTAGTTGGTTAAATAGTTGTATAAAGGTCCCCCTGAGTTAACCTGTAGCCTAGTTGGTTGAATAGTTGTATAAAGGTCCCCCTGAGTTAAACATACCTGTAGCCTAGTTGGTTAAATAGTTGTATAAGGGTCCCCCTGAGTTAACCTGTAGCCTAGTTGGTTGAATAGTTGTATAAGGGTCCCCCTGAGTTAACCATACCTGTAGCCTAGTTGGTTGAATAGTTGTATAAAGGTCCCCCTGAGTTAACCATACCTGTAGCCTAGTTGGTTGAATAGTTGTATAAAGGTCCCCCTGAGTTAACCATACCTGTAGCCTCGTTGGTTAAATAGTTGTATAAGGGTCCCCCTGAGTTAACCTGTAGCCTAGTTGGTTAAATAGTTGTATAAGGGTCCCCCTGAGTTAACCTGTAGCCTAGTTGGTTAAATAGTTGTATAAAGGTCCCCCTGAGTTAACCATACCTGTAGCCTAGTTGGTTAAATAGTTGTATAAGGGTCCCCCTGAGTTAACCTGTAGCCTAGTTGGTTGAATAGTTGTATAAAGGTCCCCCTGAGTTAACCATACCTGTAGCCTAGTTGGTTAAATAGTTGTATAAGGGTCCCCCTGAGTTAACCTGTAGCCTAGTTGGTTGAATAGTTGTATAAGGGTCCCCCTGAGTTAACCTGTAGCCTAGTTGGTTATATAGTTGTATAAAGGTCCCCCTGAGTTAACCTGTAGCCTAGTTGGTTAAATAGTTGTATAAGGGTCCCCCTGAGTTAACCCGTAGCCTAGTTGGTTAAATAGTTGTATAAAGGTCCCCCTGAGTTAACCATACCTGTAGCCTAGTTGGTTAAATAGTTGTATAAAGGTCCCCCTGAGTTAACCTGTAGCCTAGTTGGTTGAATAGTTGTATAAAGGTCCCCCTGAGTTAACCATACCTGTAGCCTAGTTGGTTAAATAGTTGTATAAGGGTCCCCCTGAGTTAACCTGTAGCCTAGTTGGTTGAATAGTTGTATAAAGGTCCCCCTGAGTTAACCATACCTGTAGCCTAGTTGGTTAAATAGTTGTATAAGGGTCCCCCTGAGTTAACCTGTAGCCTAGTTGGTTGAATAGTTGTATAAGGGTCCCCCTGAGTTAACCTGTAGCCTAGTTGGTTATATAGTTGTATAAAGGTCCCCCTGAGTTAACCATACCTGTAGCCTAGTTGGTTAAATTGTTGTATAAAGGTCCCCCTGAGTTAACCATACCTGTAGCCTAGTTGGTTAAATAATTGTATAAAGGTCCCCCTGAGTTAACCTGTAGCCTAGTTGGTTGAATAGTTGTATAAAGGTCCCCCTGAGTTAACCATACCTGTAGCCTAGTTGGTTGAATAGTTGTATAAAGTTCCCCCTGAGTTAACCATACCTGTAGCCTAGTTGGTTAAATAGTTGTATAAAGGTCCCCCTGAGTTAACCATACCTGTAGCCTAGTTGGTTGAATAGTTGTATAAAGGTCCCCCTGAGTTAACCATACCTGTAGCCTAGTTGGTTGAATAGTTGTATAAAGGTCCCCCTGAGTTAACCATACCTGTAGCCTCGTTGGTTAAATAGTTGTATAAGGGTCCCCCTGAGTTAACCTGTAGCCTAGTTGGTTAAATAGTTGTATAAGGGTCCCCCTGAGTTAACCTGTAGCCTAGTTGGTTAAATAGTTGTATAAAGGTCCCCCTGAGTTAACCATACCTGTAGCCTAGTTGGTTAAATAGTTGTATAAGGGTCCCCCTGAGTTAACCTGTAGCCTAGTTGGTTGAATAGTTGTATAAAGGTCCCCCTGAGTTAACCATACCTGTAGCCTAGTTGGTTAAATAGTTGTATAAGGGTCCCCCTGAGTTAACCTGTAGCCTAGTTGGTTGAATAGTTGTATAAGGGTCCCCCTGAGTTAACCTGTAGCCTAGTTGGTTATATAGTTGTATAAAGGTCCCCCTGAGTTAACCTGTAGCCTAGTTGGTTAAATAGTTGTATAAGGGTCCCCCTGAGTTAACCCGTAGCCTAGTTGGTTAAATAGTTGTATAAAGGTCCCCCTGAGTTAACCATACCTGTAGCCTAGTTGGTTAAATAGTTGTATAAAGGTCCCCCTGAGTTAACCTGTAGCCTAGTTGGTTGAATAGTTGTATAAAGGTCCCCCTGAGTTAACCATACCTGTAGCCTAGTTGGTTAAATAGTTGTATAAGGGTCCCCCTGAGTTAACCTGTAGCCTAGTTGGTTGAATAGTTGTATAAAGGTCCCCCTGAGTTAACCATACCTGTAGCCTAGTTGGTTAAATAGTTGTATAAGGGTCCCCCTGAGTTAACCTGTAGCCTAGTTGGTTGAATAGTTGTATAAGGGTCCCCCTGAGTTAACCTGTAGCCTAGTTGGTTATATAGTTGTATAAAGGTCCCCCTGAGTTAACCATACCTGTAGCCTAGTTGGTTAAATTGTTGTATAAAGGTCCCCCTGAGTTAACCATACCTGTAGCCTAGTTGGTTAAATAATTGTATAAAGGTCCCCCTGAGTTAACCTGTAGCCTAGTTGGTTGAATAGTTGTATAAAGGTCCCCCTGAGTTAACCATACCTGTAGCCTAGTTGGTTGAATAGTTGTATAAAGTTCCCCCTGAGTTAACCATACCTGTAGCCTAGTTGGTTAAATAGTTGTATAAAGGTCCCCCTGAGTTAACCATACCTGTAGCCTAGTTGGTTGAATAGTTGTATAAAGGTCCCCCTGAGTTAACCTGTAGCCTAGTTGGTTAAATAGTTGTATAAGGGTCCCCCTGAGTTAACCATACCTGTAGCCTAGTTGGTTGAATAGTTGTATAAAGGTCCCCCTGAGTTAACCTGTAGCCTAGTTGGTTGTTAGAAGAGACTTTCAGACGTGCTCACCTCAAAACTCACAATAATGACTTTGCCAGGAGTGGGAGACAGGACATTACAAATTATTATTATTATTATTATAATTAATAATAATTATTATTATTATTATTATTATTATTATTATTATATTACAAATGACAGAGCCATACAGACTCTATTTATATATCTCTTCTCTCTACAGGGTCCTTGTACATAACAGTGCGCAAAGAACTCCGCCTTCACCGAAAATAAGTGATAATAACTCCTAGCACGTCGTTAATTAGCTTACCACTTCACATATGCTAAACGTCACCTCTCCTGTTCACATGGGACTGGCCGTTACCGAGTTGATCATTTCGCTCTGACCCAAGTGGATGTAACGGAAAAGAACGGAGCTCTAACGGAAAAGAACGGAGCTCTAACGTAACCAGAGAGGATATGATACTCTGGTGATCGGGGGAATCCTTTCCTTCCAGGTAAGTTACGAGGGGGGTGAGGTCTCCGGTGCCCGTTTTTTCCACTAACGGAAGCAACACTAGGACTACGCGTCATCTCCAGCCCTTAAGTGTGTGTGTGTGTGTGTGTGTGTGTTGGGGGGGGGGGGGTATTTTTAACCGCGAGGTATTTTTCGCTTCAGACTTTCCGTTCAGCCAGCCGCACAGCCGCGTGCCCCCGGTGCTAGGACGAGGGAATCTGAACTCTCCACTCAAGAGAAATACGTTTATTTTTAGAGAGAGGGGGGGGGGGGGGAGAAAGTGTGACTGTGTTCTGTCTCCCACACGTTGGAGCGCGAGCGGTGGAAACGCGACGTTCCCGGTGCCACGCTCGAGGAGAAGGGGAGACGGTTTCACACCTCGTGCGCTTTAAATAGGAGCCGCGCAGCTGGCGCACGTACCTGCGGGCCAGTTAACCGGTCAGACCGGAAGAGATCTGTTGGATTAAATAATCTCCTGGTGGGAAATAACCGAATCAGACAGAGGGAATGTGAACCAGCCGTCCGCGAAGAATGTGGGCATTCTGTCTAGCCCATAAAAGTAGTGTTTTGTGTGTTGTTTTTGGCCAAAGTTTCTCCAGAGATTTTCTCACTACAATTTAATATCAGCTAAAATGTTTATATGGAGGCGTGGACTATTTATGAATTAAATAGATCATTTATCATAGGACTAAAGCCATTAGGCTTACAGAACCATTACAGATCCAAATAAATGGCACGCAGGAGAAAAATAATGTTCTCTAATAGCCTCTAAAATATTTAGAGAGCAGAGGAGGGTGAAAGGGAGAACGGATGTGAAAGAGAGAGAAGAGATGAAAGATCTAGAAAGGTGGTTTCTTACCCCAGTGCCGCTGAATGTGACGTGAGGGACCGTGCAGTCTCCAGACGATAACATGATGCTGCCTCCCTCTTTACCCTCACCTCACACACTCATCTCTGTCCCGTACGGTAGACGGTAAATCTCTGGTAGCCTAGTGCTGCTCTGGGAGACTCCAGGGGAAAGACTCCAGGCAGAACCTCTACCGTCCTATCCATACCCGGACTCCTCCCACTAACACACGCACACTCCCTCTCTCTCTCACGCGACTCTCTCTTACTCTCTCTCCCGGACTCCCTGACTTTCTCTCTCCCCCCTGACTCTCACTGACTCTCTCTTACTCTCTCCCTGACTCTCTCTTACTCTCTCCCTGACTCTCTCTTACTCTCTCCCTGACTCTCTCTTATTCTCTCCCTGACTTTCTCTTACTCTCTCTTACTCTCTCCCTGACTCTCCCTGACTCTCTCTTACTCTCTCCCTGACTCTCTCTTTCTCTCCCCCGTCTCTCTCTCTCCCTGACTCTCTCTTTCTCTCCCCCGTCTCTCTCTCTCCCTGACTCTCTCTTTCTCTCCCCCGTCTCTCTCTTACTCTCCCCGTCTCTCTCTCCCCCGACTCTCTTACTCTCTCCGACTCTCTCTCCCCCGACTCTCTCTTACTCTCCCCCGTCTCTCTCTCTCTCTTCAACTCTCACACTCCTGCTCTTGTTTCCTTAGATTCTGAGAAACTTTCACACAGATTTGACCTGTGCGTCAACATGAATATAATTTAGCGAGACGGCTGGCAGGGACGTCCGCCCTCAGAGTGAGAGACCAGGTAAAGGCACAGTGTGATCAAATAGCCAGGGTCAGACCAGGACACATGCACCATGACCCTGTGTGTCGGTGGTGTGTGTGTGTGTGTCGGTGGTGTGTATGTGTGTCGGTGGTGTGTGTGTGTGTGTGTGTCGGTGGAGTGTGTGCGTGCCGGTGGTGTGTGTATGTGTGTCAGTGGTGTGTGTGTGTGTGTGGTGGTGTGTGTGTGTGTCGGTGGTGTATGTGTGTGTGTGTGTCGGTGGTGTGTGTGTGTCGGTGGTGTGTGTGTGTGTCGGTGGTGTATGTGTGTGTGTGTGTGTGTGTCGGTGGTGTGTGTGTGCGTGTGTGTCGCCAGAACACCACAGGGCATCATCAACAGTTGAGACATGAACATAGACTTCATTATTTCCAAATTCAGATTTTATTTTAATTTTATTACACAAAACAAAGTACCATCAATCATCAGATCAGCCCCAACAGATAATAACAGATAATATCAGATAATAACAGATATCAGATAATAACAAATAATAACAAATAATATCAGATAACAACAGATAACAACAGATAACAACAGATAACATCAGATAACATCAGATAATATCAGATAATAACAGATAATAACAGATAATATCAGATAATAACAGATAATATCAGATAATAACAGATAACAACAGATAATATCAGATAATATCAGATAATAACAGATAATATCAGATAATAACAGATAATATCAGATAACAGATAATATCAGATAATAACAGATAATAACAGATAATAACAGATAATAACAGATAACAACAGATAATATCAGATAATATCAGATAATAACAGATAATATCAGATAATAACAGATAATATCAGATAATATCAGATAACAGATAATAACAGATAATTTCAGATAATAATAATAATGGTCATTCATATCAATAATAATGTTAATAATAAGAATATCACTTGTAATAATGAGACTAAATATGTTTGCCCTATTCCCTATGAGGTCTAACATAGTTCACCGGGTTCCATTTCAGACCCATTCTAATAGGGTTCCATTTCAGACCCATTCTAATAGGGATCCATTTCAGACCCATTCTAATAGGGTTCCATTTCAGACCCATTCTAATAGGGATCCATTTCAGACCCATTCTAATAGGGTTCCATTTCAGACCCATTCTAATAGGGTTCCATTTCAGACCCATTCTAATAGGGTTCCATTTCAGACCCGTTCTAATAGGGTTCCATTTCAGACCCGTTCTAATAGGGTTCCATTTCAGAGCCGTTCTAATAGGGTTCCATTTCAGACCCATTCTAATAGGGTTCCATTTCAGACCCATTCTAATAGGGATCCATTTCAGACCCATTCTAATAGGGATCCATTTCAGACCCATTCTAATAGAGTTCCATTTCAGACCCGTCCTAATAGGGTTCCATTTCAGACCCATTCTAATAGGGTTCCATTTCAGACCCATTCTAATAGGGTTCCATTTCAGACCCGTTCTAATAGGGTTCCATTTCAGACCCGTCCTAATAGGGTTCCATTTCAGACCCGTTCTAATAGGGTTCCATTTCAGACCCGTTCTAATAGGGTTCCATTTCAGACCCATTCTAATAGGGATCCATTTCAGACCCATTCTAATAGGGATCCATTTCAGACCCGTCCTAATAGGGTTCCATTTCAGACCCATTCTAATAGGGTTCCATTTCAGACCCATTCTAATAGGGATCCATTTCAGACCCATTCTAATAGGGTTCCATTTCAGACCCGTCCTAATTGGGTTCCATTTCAGACCCGTTCTAATAGGGTTCCATTTCAGACCCATTCTAATAGGGTTCCATTTCAGACCCGTTCTAATAGGGTTCCATTTCAGACCCATTCTAATAGGGTTCCATTTCAGACCCATTCTAATAGGGTTCCATTTCAGACCCATTCTAATAGGGTTCCATTTCAGACCCGTCCTAATAGGGTTCCATTTCAGACTCGTTCTAATAGGGTTCCATTTCAGACCCATTCTAATAGGGTTCCATTTCAGACCCATTCTAATAGGGATCCATTTCAGACCCATCCTAATAGGGTTCCATTTCAGACCCATTCTAATAGGGATCCATTTCAGACCCGTTCTAATAGGGTTCCATTTCAGACCCGTCCTAATAGGGTTCCATTTCAGACCCATTCTAATAGGGTTCCATTTCAGACCCATTCTAATAGGGATCCATTTCAGACCCATTCTAATAGGGTTCCATTTCAGACCCATTCTAATAGGGATCCATTTCAGACCCATTCTAATAGGGTTCCATTTCAGACCCATTCTAATAGGGTTCCATTTCAGACCCATTCTAATAGGGTTCCATTTCAGACCCATTCTAATAGGGTTCCATTTCAGACCTGTTCTAATAGGGTTCCATTTCAGACCCGTTCTAATAGGGTTCCATTTCAGACCCATTCTAATAGGGATCCATTTCAGACCCATTCTAATAGGGATCCATTTCAGACCCATTCTAATAGGGTTCCATTTCAGACCCATTCTAATAGGGTTCCATTTCAGACCTGTTCTAATAGGGTTCCATTTCAGACCCATTCTAATAGGGTTCCATTTCAGACCCATTCTAATAGGGTTCCATTTCAGACCCATTCTAATAGGGATCCATTTCAGACCCATTCTAATAGGGTTCCATTTCAGACCCATTCTAATAGGGTTCCATTTCAGACCCGTTCTAATAGTGTTCCATTTCAGACCCATTCTAATAGGGTTCCATTTCAGACCCATTCTAATAGGGATCCATTTCAGACCCATTCTAATAGGGTTCCATTTCAGACCCATTCTAATAGGGATCCATTTCAGACCCATTCTAATAGGGTTCCATTTCAGACCCATTCTAATAGGGTTCCATTTCAGACCCATTCTAATAGGGTTCCATTTCAGACCCATTCTAATAGGGTTCCATTTCAGACCCATCCTAATAGGGTTCCATTTCAGACCTGTTCTAATAGGGTTCCATTTCAGACCCGTTCTAATAGGGTTCCATTTCAGACCCGTCCTAATAGGGTTCCATTTCAGACCCATTCTAATAGGGTTCCATTTCAGACCCGTCCTCTCTCCTCTGCTTCTACTGTAGACAGCTGTATGATCTTAACATCATCTGAACCAGGTAGAGTGTCTGTGTGTGTGTGTGTCTGTGTCTAACCCATTTGTATGAGATAGAAAGCGACAGCAGACAGTAGAACTCCACCCAGAGACACCATGACCACCGCTCTATACCTCCTCCAACCACCCTCCGCCTCCTCCTCTTCCTCTCCTCTCTTCCCTCGCTTCTTACGTCTGCCCTTCTGACGCTTCTCAAAGGCTTCCAACTCAGCCTGAGAGGGATGGAGAGAGAGGGGAGAGAGGGATGAGAGAGGGGAGAGAGGGATGGAGAGAGAGGGAGAGAGGGATGGAGAGAGAGGGAGAGAGGGATAGAGAGAGAGGGAGAGAGGGATGGAGAGAGAGGGGTGAGTATGAATAATGTTACAGTCGCTGAGGTGAACAGTAACAGTCCTACTGAACTTTGGGGAACACCCCAAATAACCAACACAATCACAATTTCCATGTATCTGTTCCACAAACAGAGAGAGGAGGGTAAAGGGAGAGAGAGAGAGAGGGGAGGAAAGGGAGAGAGAGGGGAGGAAAGGGAGAGAGAGGAGAGGGAAAGGGAGAGAGAAGGGGAGAGAGAAATGGAGAGAGAAGGGGAGAGAAAAGGGGAGAGAGAAAGGGAGGGAGAAGGGGAGAGAGAAGGGGAGAGAGAAGGGGAGAGAGAAGGAGAGAGAAGGAGAGAGAAGGGGAGAGAGAAGGGGAGAGAGAAGGAGAGAGAAGGGGAGAGAAGGGGAGAGAGAAGGGGAGAGAGAAGGGGAGAGAGAAGGGGGGAGAGAAGGGGAGAGAGAAGGGGAGAGAGAAGGGGGAGAAGGGGAGAGAGAAAGGGAGAGAGAAAGGGAGAGAGAAAGGGAGAGAGAAAGGGAGAGAAAGGGGGAGAAGGGGAAACTCACCTGATGTTTCTTCCTGTCTTCCTCCAGGGCTGCATTCTCTTCTGCTTCTTTCACCTACACATAATTATGACATCATCAGATGTTGAGTACACAATGTTCCTATGTCACACCCCCACCAGGGTCCATGTAACTAATACCCAGCAGGGTCCATGTAACTAATACCTCCACACCCACCAGGGTCCAGGTAACTAATACCTCCACACCCACCAGGGTCCATGTAACTAATACCTCCACACCCACCAGGATCCAGGTAACTAATACCTCCACACCCACCAGGGTCCATGTAACTAATACCTCCACACCCAGCAGGGTCCATGTAACTAATACCTCCACCCCCACCAGGGTCCATGTAACTAATACCTCCACACCCACCAGGGTCCATGTAACTAATACCTCCACACCCACCAGGGTCCATGTAACTAATACCTCCACACCCACCAGGGTCCATGTAACTAATACCTCCACACCCACCAGGGTCCATGTAACTAATACCTCCACACCCACCAGGGTCCATGTAACTAATACCTCCACACCCACCAGGGTCCATGTAACTAATACCTCCACACCCAGCAGGGTCCATGTAACTAATACCTCCTCACCCACCAGGGCCATGTAACTAATACCTCCTCACCCACCAGGGTCCATGTAACTAATACCTCCACACCCACCAGGGTCCATGTAACTAATACCTCCTCACCCACCAGGGTCCATGTAACTAATACCTCCACACCCACCAGGGTCCATGTAACTAATACCTCCTCACCCACCAGGGTCCATGTAACTAATACCTCCACACCCACCAGGGTCCATGTAACTAATACCTCCACACCCACCAGGGTCCATGTAACTAATACCTCCACCCCCACCAGGGTCCAGGTAACTAATACCTCCACCCCCACCAGGGTCCATGTAACTAATACCTCCACCCCCACCAGGGTCCAGGTAACTAATACCTCCACCCCCACCAGGGTCCATGTAACTAATACCTCCACACCCACCAGGGTCCAGGTAACTAATACCTCCTCACCCACCAGGGTTCAGGTAACTAATACCTCCACACCCAGCAGGGTCCAGGTAACTAATACCTCCACACCCACCAGGGTCCAGGTAACTAATACCTCCACACCCACCAGGGTCCATGTAACTAAGACCTTCACACCCACCAGGGCCATGTAGAGATCCATCCAGAGATCCATGAGTTGTTTCTGTCAGAGCTCCTGTGTAAATGGGGATCTGGGGGCGCCTACCTCATACATCTGTGTGTGTATAAAGTGTGTTTGTGTATAAATTGTGTGTATAAAGTGTGTGTGTGTGTGTGTGTGTGTGTGTGTGTGTGTGTGTGTGTGTGTGTGTGTGTGGGGGTGGGTTACCTCGTCGGCCTTTCTCCGTAGGGCTTTACATGATTCATTACAGTCCACCTGAGTCTGGTCCTCTCTGCTTTTATAACACAGCAGCTCCTACATCATGACAGACACTACAGTATTAATAATATATACCAGTCTGGTCCTGTCTGGTTTTATAACACAGCAGCTCCTACATCATGACATAGAGACTACAGTATTAATAATATATACCAGTCTGGTCCTGTCTGGTTTTATAACACAGCAGCTCCTACATCATGACATAGAGACTACAGTATTAATAATATATACCAGTCTGGTCCTGTCTGGTTTTATAACACAGCAGCTCCTACATCATGACATAGAGACTACAGTATTAATAATATATACCAGTCTGGTCCTGTCTGGTTTTATAACACAGCAGCTCCTACATCATGACATAGAGACTACAGTATTATTAATATATACCAGTCTGGTCCTGTCTGGTTTTATAACACAGCAGCTCCTACATCATGACATAGAGACTACAGTATTAATAATATATACCAGTCTGGTCCTGTCTGGTTTTATAACACAGCAGCTCCTACATCATGACATAGAGACTACAGTATTAATAATATATACCAGTCTGGTCCTGTCTGGTTTTATAACACAGCAGCTCCTACATCATGACATAGAGACTACAGTATTAATAATATATACCAGTCTGGTCCTGTCTGGTTTTATAACACAGCAGCTCCTACATCATGACATAGAGACTACAGTATTAATAATATATACCAGTCTGGTCCTGTCTGGTTTTATAACACAGCAGCTCCTACATCATGACATAGAGACTACAGTATTAATAACATATACCAGTCTGGTCCTCTCTGCTTTTATAACACAGCAGCTCCTACATCATGACATAGAGACTACAGTATTAATAATATATACCAGTCTGGTCCTGTCTGGTTTTATAACACAGCAGCTCCTACATCATGACATAGAGACTACAGTATTAATAATATATACCAGTCTGGTCCTGTCTGGTTTTATAACACAGCAGCTCCTACATCATGACATAGAGACTACAGTATTAATAATATATACCAGTCTGGTCCTGTCTGGTTTTATAACAGAGCAGCTCCTACATCATGACATAGAGACTACAGTATTAATAATATATACCAGTCTGGTCCTGTCTGGTTTTATAACACAGCAGCTCCTACATCATGACATAGAGACTACAGTATTAATAATATATACCAGTCTGGTCCTGTCTGGTTTTATAACACAGCAGCTCCTACATCATGACATAGACACTACAGTATTAATAATATATACCAGTCTGGTCCTGTCTGGTTTTATAACACAGCAGCTCCTACATCATGACATAGAGACTACAGTATTAATAATATATACCAGTCTGGTCCTGTCTGGTTTTATAACAGAGCAGCTCCTACATCATGACATAGAGACTACAGTATTAATAATATATACCAGTCTGGTCCTGTCTGGTTTTATAACACAGCAGCTCCTACATCATGACAGACAATATAGTATTAATAATATATACCAGTCTGGTCCTGTCTGGTTTTATAACACAGCAGCTCCTACATCATGACATAGAGACTACAGTATTAATAATATATACCAGTCTGGTCCTGTCTGGTTTTATAACACAGCAGCTCCTACATCATGACATAGACACTACAGTATTAATAATATATACCAGTCTGGTCCTCTCTGCTTTTATAACACAGCAGCTCCTACATCATGACATAGACACTACAGTATTAATAATATATACCAGTCTGGTCCTGTCTGGTTTTATAACAGAGCAGCTCCTACATCATGACATAGAGACTACAGTATTAATAATATATACCAGTCTGGTCCTGTCTGGTTTTATAACAGAGCAGCTCCTACATCATGACATAGAGACTACAGTATTAATAATATATACCAGTCTGGTCCTGTCTGGTTTTATAACACAGCAGCTCCTACATCATGACATAGAGACTACAGTATTAATAAAATATACCAGTCTGGTCCTGTCTGGTTTTATAACACAGCAGCTCCTACATCATGACATAGAGACTACAGTATTAATAATATATACCAGTCTGGTCCTGTCTGGTTTTTATAACAGAGCAGCTCCTACATCATGACATAGAGACTACAGTATTAATAATATATACCAGTCTGGTCCTGTCTGGTTTTATAACACAGCAGCTCCTACATCATGACATAGAGACTACAGTATTAATAATATATACCCGTCTGGTCCTGTCTGGTTTTATAACACAGCAGCTCCTACATCATGACAGACACTACAGTATTAATAATATATACCAGTCTGGTCCTGTCTGGTTTTATAACACAGCAGCTCCTACATCATGACATAGAGACTACAGTATTAATAATATATACCAGTCTGGTCCTGTCTGGTTTTATAACACAGCAGCTCCTACATCATGACATAGAGACTACAGTATTAATAACATATACCAGTCTGGTCCTGTCTGGTTTTATAACAGAGCAGCTCCTACATCATGACATAGAGACTACAGTATTAATAATATATACCAGTCTGGTCCTGTCTGGTTTTATAACAGAGCAGCTCCTACATCATGACATAGAGACTACAGTATTAATAATATATACCAGTCTGGTCCTGTCTGGTTTTATAACACAGCAGCTCCTACATCATGACATAGAGACTACAGTATTAATAATATATACCAGTC
>NC_074675.1:56259921-56275143 GCF_029448725.1 Salvelinus fontinalis
CCCAGCTCTTTTCAAGTCCAATCAAATCACACTTTATTTGCCACATGCGCCGAATACAACAGGTGTAGTAGACCTTAAAGTTAAATGCTTACTGACAAGCCCCTAACCCACAATGCAGTTCAAGAAGAAGTAAATATTTACCAAGTAGACTAAATTAAAAGGAATAATAAAAAGTTGCACTATCTAGGCCTCTCTAATTTGATTTAGCCTCGGAGTCAACATTTTAATTAGGCCTAATTACAAAACATGGCTGTCAACGAACACCAGGACTGGCCGGTCACGTCTAGAAGGGATCCAGCTTTTGTCAATTTAAGATTTGGACTTTTTGGACTGTCTGGTGTGGTATTACAGTCCAAAAAGTTACAGTCCAGTCAGATTTGGACTTTTCATAGCAGGTTACAATTTACGCAGCAGGTTAGGAGAATTCACGTAGCAGGTTAGGATAATTAGGTTAAGGTTAGGAAAAGGGTAAGGGTTAGTTAAATGCAATGACGTTAATTTGACAAAAGGTGCATCCCTTCCTACCATGACTGGGTCGGCCCAGCCCTCTCTCCACTCCTACTGTGATTCTCCACAACGGTGGAAAAAGGACACTAGGCAGCTCCAACATGAACACATTATTAAACTGATGCTGGACAATCACATTTCATATGTAAACAAGGCCTGGTTTCGCTAAGGCCTGGTTTCGCTAAGGCCTGCTTTCGTTAAGGCCTGCTTTCGTTAAGGCCTGCTTTCGTTAAGGCCTGCTTTCGTTAAGGCCTGCTTTCGTTAAGGCCTGCTTTCGTTAAGGCCTGCTTTCGTTAAGGCCTGCTTTCGTTAAGGCCTGCTTTCGTTAAGGCCTGCTTTCGCTAAGGCCTGGTTTCGCTAAGGCCTGGTTTCGCTAAGGCCTGGTTTCGCTAAGGCCTGGTTTCGCTAAGGCCTGGTTTCGCTAAGGCCTGGTTTCGTTAAGGCCTGGTTTCGTTAAGGCCTGGTTTCGTTAAGGCCTGGTTTCGTTAAGGCCTGGTTTCGTTAAGGCCTGGTTTCGTTAAGGCCTGGTTTCGTTAAGGCCTGGTTTCGTTAAGGCCTGGTTTCGTTAAGGCCTGGTTTCGTTAAGGCCTGGTTTCGTTAAGGCCTGGTTTCGTTAGGGCCTGGTTTCGTTAAGGCCTGGTTTCGTTAGGGCCTGGTTTCGTTAGGGCCTGGTTTCGTTAGGGCCTGGTTTCGTTAAGGCCTGGTTCATTAAGATAGGCTATTTTCCAACGTTCCTGTGAAACGAGACCATGCATTTATGAAAGCACTTGTTTCCACAGGATGATGTTCAGGTTTATTGTCATTTGAACTATGGTGGGGTCGAGAATCACGCCACGTGCACACGTGGCTTATCGATAACTCTTACTTCCACACTGTGACTCTCCGATGGGAATAGTTGGCGACGACGCTTGGTTTCCAAGCGCTACAGAATAAACTCAACTGAAAAGCACCAATTGCGCTTGACACACAGCATGAACGTCCTCTAGTGTATCAATACATTCCAAATCTTGATACTCTACAAGACAGAGGGGTGGCAGATGCAGCCTTGGGCGGCAGCAGATCTGCTAGGCCGGACCAACACTATCATTCGCCTCTAATTTACTTGCGTTTGCGGTGGACCTCGGCCTGCTCAAAGTGAGCCGCCGCCGCTGCTGCTGCTGGGAAGTCGGTTCAACTCCTTGGAGCAGCTTGAAGCTCATCACAGCCTCGTTACTTTGTCCTCCAGAAGGAACGATCTAGAGGCCATCTTTACTGTTTTAGAGAAAGAATCCTCTCGGAGGGCACATTGGAAACAGGGATAATCAACCATCTTATTTAATATTGTACCCCAGTCAGGGCAACACCACACCAGACAGTAACACCAGACAGTAACACCAGACAGTAACACCAGACAGTAACACCAGACAGCAACACCACACCAGACAGTAACACCAGACAGCAACACCACACCAGACAGTAACACCAGACAGCAACACCACACCAGACAGTAACACCAGACAGCAACACCACACCAGACAGTAACACCAGACAGCAACACCACACCAGACAGTAACACCAGACAGCAACACCACACCAGACAGTAACACCAGACAGCAACACCACACCAGACAGTAACACCAGACAGTAACACCAGACAGTAACACCAGACCAGACAGTAACACCAGACAGTAACACCAGACAGTAACACCAGACAGTAACGACACACCAGACAGTAACACCAGACAGTAACACCAGACCAGACAGTAACACCAGACAGTAACACCAGACAGTAACACCAGACAGTAACACCAGACAGTAACACCAGACAGTAACACCAGACAGTAACACCAGACAGTAACACCAGACAGTAACACCAGACAGTAACACCAGACAGTAACACCAGACAGCAACACCAGACAGCAACACCAGACAGTAACACCAGACAGTAACACCAGACAGTAACACCAGACAGTAACACCAGACAGTAACACCAGACAGTAACACCAGACAGTAACACCAGACAGCAACACCAGACAGCAACACCAGACAGCAACACCAGACAGTAACACCAGACAGTAACACCAGACAGTAACACCAGACAGTAACACCAGACAGTAACACCAGACAGTAACACCAGACAGTAACACCAGACAGTAACACCAGACAGTAACACCAGACAGTAACACCAGACAGTAACACCAGACAGTAACACCAGACAGTAACACCAGACAGTAACACCAGACAGTAACACCAGACAGTAACACCAGACAGTAACACCAGACAGTAACACCAGACAGTAACACCAGACAGTAACACCAGACAGTAACACCAGACAGTAACACCAGACAGTAACACCACACCAGACAGTAACACCAGACAGTAACACCAGACAGTAACACCAGACAGTAACACCAGACAGTAACACCAGACAGTAACACCAGACAGTAACACCAGACAGTAACACCAGACAGTAACACCAGACAGTAACACCAGACAGTAACACCAGACAGTAACACCAGACAGTAACACCAGACAGTAACACCAGACAGTAACACCAGACAGTAACACCAGACAGTAACACCAGACAGTAACACCAGACAGTAACACCAGACAGTAACGACACACCAGACAGTAACGACACACCAGACAGTAACGACACACCAGACAGTAACGACACACCAGACAGTAACACCAGACAGTAACACCAGACAGTAACACCAGACAGTAACACCAGACAGTAACACCAGACAGTAACACCAGACAGTAACACCAGACAGTAACACCAGACAGTAACACCAGACAGTAACACCAGACAGTAACACCAGACAGTAACACCAGACAGTAACACCAGACAGTAACACCAGACAGTAACACCAGACAGTAACACCAGACAGTAACACCAGACAGTAACACCAGACAGTAACACCAGACAGTAACACCAGACAGTAACACCAGACAGTAACGACACACCAGACAGTAACGACACACCAGACAGTAACGACACACCAGACAGTAACGACACACCAGACAGTAACACCAGACAGTAACACCAGACAGTAACACCAGACAGTAACACCAGACAGTAACACCAGACAGTAACACCAGACAGTAACACCAGACAGTAACACCAGACAGTAACACCAGACAGTAACACCAGACAGTAACACCAGACAGTAACACCAGACAGTAACACCAGACAGTAACACCAGACAGTAACACCAGACAGTAACACCAGACAGTAACGACACACCAGAAAGTAACACCAGACAGTAACGACACACCAGACAGTAACACCAGACAGTAACACCAGACAGTAACACCAGACAGTAACACCAGACAGTAACACCAGACAGTAACACCAGACAGTAACACCAGACAGTAACACCAGACAGTAACACCAGACAGTAACACCAGACAGTAACACCAGACAGTAACACCAGACAGTAACACCAGACAGTAACACCAGACAGTAACACCAGACAGTAACACCAGACAGTAACACCAGACAGTAACACCAGACAGTAACACCAGACAGTAACACCAGACAGTAACACCAGACAGTAACACACCAGCAGTATTAATTATCCTATGAAGACTATTCTGCCTTTTATAAGTTTCAGTACATGGACTGGTATTTCCATAAATGAATGAAAAGCATATTTATTTTAGGGGGGGGGGGGGGTTGCTGGCATCAATTTTATTTATTCGTTTTTAATTTCTTTAGCGGCAATGAGCCGTCTTTTACGGCTAACGGAAACCCTGACAAACACAGTGTGGAAATCTGATGTGTGTTCCTGGAACGCTGAGAGTCCGCCACAGCTGCTGCCTACGGGACACAGAAACACCAGAATTGTTCCCAGGTGTGTGTTAGTGAGTGTGTCGACTGTGTGTGTGTGTGTGTGTTCTAGTGTGTGTCGGCTGTTATTGTGTGTGTCGACTGTGTGTGTGTGTTAGTGTATGTGTCGGCTGTTATTGTGTGTGTGTGTTGACAGTGTGTGTGTGTGTGTGTTAGTGTGTGTTGACAGTGTGTGTGTGTGTTAGTGTGTGTTGACAGTGTGTGTGTGGTAGTGTGTGTTGACAGTGTGTGTGTGGTAGTGTGTGTTGACAGTGTGTGTGTGGTAGTGTGTGTTGACAGTGTGTGTGTGGTAGTGTGTGTTGACAGTGTGTGTGTGTTAGTGTGTGTGTCGACTGTTATTGTGTGTGTTGACAGTGTTTGTGTGTTAGTGTGTGTGTGTGTGTGTGTGTGTGTGTTAGTGTGTGTTGACAGTGTGTGTGTGTGTGTTAGTGTGTGTGTGTGTGTGTGTGTGTGTGTGTGTGTGTGTGTGTTAGTGTGTGTGTGTGTGTGTTAGTGTGTGTGTGTGTGTGTGTGTGTGTGTGTGTGTGTTAGTGTGTGTGTGTGTGTGTGTGTGTTAGTGTGTGTGTGTGTGTGTGTTAGTGTGTGTGTGTGTGTGTGTGTGTGTGTGTGTGTGTGTGTGTGTGTGTGTTAGTGTGTGTGTGTGTGTGTGTGTGTGTGTGTTAGTGTGTGTGTTAGTGTGTGTGTGTGTGTGTGTGTGTGTGTGTGTGTGTGTTAGTGTGTGTGTGTGTGTGTGTTAGTGTGTGTGTGTGTTAGTGTGTGTGTGTGTGTGTGTTAGTGTGTGTGTGTGTGTGTGTTAGTGTGTGTGTGTGTGTGTGTTAGTGTTAGTGTGTGTGTGTGTGTGTGTGTTAGTGTGTGTGTGTGTGTGTTAGTGTGTGTGTGTGTGTGTGTGTGTTAGTGTGTGTGTTAGTGTGTGTGTGTGTGTGTGTGTGTGTGTGTGTGTGTGTTAGTGTGTGTGTGTGTGTGTTAGTGTGTGTGTGTGTGTGTGTTAGTGTGTGTGTGTGTGTGTGTGTGTGTTAGTGTGTGTGTGTGTGTGTGTTAGTGTGTGTGTGTGTGTGTGTTAGTGTGTGTGTGTGTGTGTGTTAGTGTTAGTGTGTGTGTGTGTGTTAGTGTTAGTGTGTGTGTGTGTGTGTGTTAGTGTGTGTGTGTGTGTGTTAGTGTGTGTGTGTGTGTGTGTGTGTTAGTGTGTGTGTGTGTGTGTGTGTGTTAGTGTGTGTGTGTTAGTGTGTGTGTGTTAGTGTGTGTGTGTGTGTGTGTTAGTGTGTGTGTGTGTGTGTTAGTTTGTGTGTGTGTGTGTGTGTGTGTGTGTGTGTGTGTGTGTGTGTGTGTGTGTGTGTGTGTGTGTGTGTGTTGACAGTGTTTGTGTGCCTTAAAACAGAAACACTCTGGCGCCACTAAGCTGCATTGATTACCATCAGAGGAAAAACATGCTCTCAGAGAGAGGAGAGGGGAGGGGAGAGGGGAGGGAGGGGAGGGGGAGAGAGGGGAGAGGGAGAGGAGAGGGAGAGGGGAGGGAGGGGAGAGGGGAGGGGGGAGAGAGAGGAAAAACATGCTCTCAGAGAGAGGAGAGGGGAGGGGGGAGGGGAGGGGGAGGGAGGGAGAGGGAGGGGAGAGGGAGAGGGGAGAGGGGAGGGAGAGGAGAGGGGAGGGGAGGGGGGAGAGAGAGGGGAGAGGGAGGGAGGGGAGAGGGGAGAGAGGGGAGGGAGAGGAGAGAGGGGAGAGAGAGGGGAGAGGGGAGGGAGGGAGAGGGGAGGGAGGGGAGAGAGGGGAGGGAGAGGAGAGAGGGGAGGGAGAGGAGAGAGGGGAGAGGGGAGGGAGGGGAGAGAGAGGGGAGAGAGGGGAGAGAGGAGAGAGGGGAGGGAGAGGGGAGGGAGGGAGAGGGGAGGGAGGGGAGGGGAGAGGGGAGGGAGAGGGGAGAGGGGAGAGAGGGGAGAGAGGGGAGAGAGGGGAGGGAGAGGGGAGAGAGGGGAGGGAGGGGAGGGAGAGGGGAGAGAGGGGAGGGAGAGGGGAGGGAGGGGAGAGAGGGGAGAGGGGAGGGAGGGGAGAGAGAGGGGAGAGAGGGGAGAGAGAGGAGGGGAGGGAGAGGGAGAGGGGAGGGAGGGGGGAGGGAGGGGAGGGAGAGGGGAGAGAGGGGAGGGAGGGGAGAGAGGATAGGGGAGAGAGGGGAGGGAGGGGAGGGAGAGGGGAGAGAGGGGAGAGAGGGGAGGGAGGGGAGAGAGGGGAGAGAGGGGAGGGAGAGGGAAGAGAGGGGAGGGAGAGGGGAGAGAGGGGAAGGAGGGGAGAGATAAATGGGGGAGAGAGGTAAAACTGAGTGAAAAAGTCTCTCCCCTCTCCCTCCCTCACCCCCCCTCTCCCTCCCCTTCCCTCCACCTCCTCTCCCCCTTCTCCCAGAGAGTGGTGTAACACTCATCAACTGATAACTAGATAAAGACCCTCCATGGACGGACCACAACACAGAACAACACATGGATCACATAGAAACAGAGATACAGCTGATCTGAGAGGACAACCTGACCCTACTGCTATAAGAGAGAGGACAACCTGACCCCTACTGCTATAAGAGAGAGGACAACCTGACCCCTACTGCTATAAGAGAGAGGACAACCTGACCCCTACTGCTATAAGAGAGAGGACAACCTGACCCCTACTGCTATAAGAGAGAGGACAACCTGACCCCTACTGCTATAAGAGAGAGGACAACCTGACCCCTACTGCTATAAGAGAGAGGACAACCTGACCCCTACTGCTATAAGAGAGAGGACAACCTGACCCCTACTGCTATAAGAGAGAGGACAACCTGACCCCTACTGCTATAAGAGAGAGGACAACCTGACCCCTACTGCTATAAGAGAGAGGACAACCTGACCCCTACTGCTATAAGAGAGAGGACAACCTGACCCCTACTGCTATAAGAGAGAGGACAACCTGACCCCTACTGCTATAAGAGAGAGGACAACCTGACCCCTACTGCTATAAGAGAGAGGACAACCTGACCCCTACTGCTATAAGAGAGAGGACAACCTGACCCCTACTGCTATAAGAGAGAGGACAACCTGACCCCTACTGCTATAAGAGAGAGGACAACCTGACCCCTACTGCTATAAGAGAGAGGACAACCTGACCCCTACTGCTATAAGAGAGAGGACAACCTGACCCCTACTGCTATAAGAGAGAGGACAACCTGACCCCTACTGCTATAAGAGAGAGGACAACCTGACCCCTACTGCTATAAGAGAGAGGACAACCTGACCCCTACTGCTATAAGAGAGAGGACAACCTGACCCCTACTGCTATAAGAGAGAGGACAACCTGACCCCTACTGCTATAAGAGAGAGGACAACCTGACCCCTACTGCTATAAGAGAGAGGACAACCTGACCCCTACTGCTATAAGAGAGAGGACAACCTGACCCCTACTGCTATAAGAGAGAGGACAACCTGACCCCTACTGCTATAAGAGAGAGGACAACCTGACCCCTACTGCTATAAGAGAGAGGACAACCTGACCCCTACTGCTATAAGAGAGAGGACAACCTGACCCCTACTGCTATAAGAGAGAGGACAACCTGACCCCTACTGCTATAAGAGAGAGGACAACCTGACCCCTACTGCTATAAGAGAGAGGACAACCTGACCCCTACTGCTATAAGAGAGAGGACAACCTGACCCCTACTGCTATAAGAGAGAGGACAACCTGACCCCTACTGCTATAAGAGAGAGGACAACCTGACCCCTACTGCTATAAGAGAGAGGACAACCTGACCCCTACTGCTATAAGAGAGAGGACAACCTGACCCCTACTGCTATAAGAGAGAGGACAACCTGACCCCTACTGCTATAAGAGAGAGGACAACCTGACCCCTACTGCTATAAGAGAGAGGACAACCTGACCCCTACTGCTATAAGAGAGAGGACAACCTGACCCCTACTGCTATAAGAGAGAGGACAACCTGACCCCTACTGCTATAAGAGAGAGGACAACCTGACCCCTACTGCTATAAGAGAGAGGACAACCTGACCCCTACTGCTATAAGAGAGAGGACAACCTGACCCCTACTGCTATAAGAGAGAGGACAACCTGACCCCTACTGCTATAAGAGAGAGGACAACCTGACCCCTACTGCTATAAGAGAGAGGACAACCTGACCCCTACTGCTATAAGAGAGAGGACAACCTGACCCCTACTGCTATAAGAGAGAGGACAACCTGACCCCTACTGCTATAAGAGAGAGGACAACCTGACCCCTACTGCTATAAGAGAGAGGACAACCTGACCCCTACTGCTATAAGAGAGAGGACAACCTGACCCCTACTGCTATAAGAGAGAGGACAACCTGACCCCTACTGCTATAAGAGAGAGGACAACCTGACCCCTACTGCTATAAGAGAGAGGACAACCTGACCCCTACTGCTATAAGAGAGAGGACAACCTGACCCCTACTGCTATAAGAGAGAGGACAACCTGACCCCTACTGCTATAAGAGAGAGGACAACCTGACCCCTACTGCTATAAGAGAGAGGACAACCTGACCCCTACTGCTATAAGAGAGAGGACAACCTGACCCCTACTGCTATAAGAGAGAGGACAACCTGACCCCTACTGCTATAAGAGAGAGGACAACCTGACCCCTACTGCTATAAGAGAGAGGACAACCTGACCCCTACTGCTATAAGAGAGAGGACAACCTGACCCCTACTGCTATAAGAGAGAGGACAACCTGACCCCTACTGCTATAAGAGAGAGGACAACCTGACCCCTACTGCTATAAGAGAGAGGACAACCTGACCCCTACTGCTATAAGAGAGAGGACAACCTGACCCCTACTGCTATAAGAGAGAGGACAACCTGACCCCTACTGCTATAAGAGAGAGGACAACCTGACCCCTACTGCTATAAGAGAGAGGACAACCTGACCCCTACTGCTATAAGAGAGAGGACAACCTGACCCCTACTGCTATAAGAGAGAGGACAACCTGACCCCTACTGCTATAAGAGAGAGGACAACCTGACCCCTACTGCTATAAGAGAGAGGACAACCTGACCCCTACTGCTATAAGAGAGAGGACAACCTGACCCCTACTGCTATAAGAGAGAGGACAACCTGACCCCTACTGCTATAAGAGAGAGGACAACCTGACCCCTACTGCTATAAGAGAGAGGACAACCTGACCCCTACTGCTATAAGAGAGAGGACAACCTGACCCCTACTGCTATAAGAGAGAGGACAACCTGACCCCTACTGCTATAAGAGAGAGGACAACCTGACCCCTACTGCTATAAGAGAGAGGACAACCTGACCCCTACTGCTATAAGAGAGAGGACAACCTGACCCCTACTGCTATAAGAGAGAGGACAACCTGACCCCTACTGCTATAAGAGAGAGGACAACCTGACCCCTACTGCTATAAGAGAGAGGACAACCTGACCCCTACTGCTATAAGAGAGAGGACAACCTGACCCCTACTGCTATAAGAGAGAGGACAACCTGACCCCTACTGCTATAAGAGAGAGGACAACCTGACCCCTACTGCTATAAGAGAGAGGACAACCTGACCCCTACTGCTATAAGAGAGAGGACAACCTGACCCCTACTGCTATAAGAGAGAGGACAACCTGACCCCTACTGCTATAAGAGAGAGGACAACCTGACCCCTACTGCTATAAGAGAGAGGACAACCTGACCCCTACTGCTATAAGAGAGAGGACAACCTGACCCCTACTGCTATAAGAGAGAGGACAACCTGACCCCTACTGCTATAAGAGAGAGGACAACCTGACCCCTACTGCTATAAGAGAGAGGACAACCTGACCCCTACTGCTATAAGAGAGAGGACAACCTGACCCCTACTGCTATAAGAGAGAGGACAACCTGACCCCTACTGCTATAAGAGAGAGGACAACCTGACCCCTACTGCTATAAGAGAGAGGACAACCTGACCCCTACTGCTATAAGAGAGAGGACAACCTGACCCCTACTGCTATAAGAGAGAGGACAACCTGACCCCTACTGCTATAAGAGAGAGGACAACCTGACCCCTACTGCTATAAGAGAGAGGACAACCTGACCCCTACTGCTATAAGAGAGAGGACAACCTGACCCCTACTGCTATAAGAGAGAGGACAACCTGACCCCTACTGCTATAAGAGAGAGGACAACCTGACCCCTACTGCTATAAGAGAGAGGACAACCTGACCCCTACTGCTATAAGAGAGAGGACAACCTGACCCCTACTGCTATAAGAGAGAGGACAACCTGACCCCTACTGCTATAAGAGAGAGGACAACCTGACCCCTACTGCTATAAGAGAGAGGACAACCTGACCCCTACTGCTATAAGAGAGAGGACAACCTGACCCCTACTGCTATAAGAGAGAGGACAACCTGACCCCTACTGCTATAAGAGAGAGGACAACCTGACCCCTACTGCTATAAGAGAGAGGACAACCTGACCCCTACTGCTATAAGAGAGAGGACAACCTGACCCCTACTGCTATAAGAGAGAGGACAACCTGACCCCTACTGCTATAAGAGAGAGGACAACCTGACCCCTACTGCTATAAGAGAGAGGACAACCTGACCCCTACTGCTATAAGAGAGAGGACAACCTGACCCCTACTGCTATAAGAGAGAGGACAACCTGACCCCTACTGCTATAAGAGAGAGGACAACCTGACCCCTACTGCTATAAGAGAGAGGACAACCTGACCCCTACTGCTATAAGAGAGAGGACAACCTGACCCCTACTGCTATAAGAGAGAGGACAACCTGACCCCTACTGCTATAAGAGAGAGGACAACCTGACCCCTACTGCTATAAGAGAGAGGACAACCTGACCCCTACTGCTATAAGAGAGAGGACAACCTGACCCCTACTGCTATAAGAGAGAGGACAACCTGACCCCTACTGCTATAAGAGAGAGGACAACCTGACCCCTACTGCTATAAGAGAGAGGACAACCTGACCCCTACTGCTATAAGAGAGAGGACAACCTGACCCCTACTGCTATAAGAGAGAGGACAACCTGACCCCTACTGCTATAAGAGAGAGGACAACCTGACCCCTACTGCTATAAGAGAGAGGACAACCTGACCCCTACTGCTATAAGAGAGAGGACAACCTGACCCCTACTGCTATAAGAGAGAGGACAACCTGACCCCTACTGCTATAAGAGAGAGGACAACCTGACCCCTACTGCTATAAGAGAGAGGACAACCTGACCCCTACTGCTATAAGAGAGAGGACAACCTGACCCCTACTGCTATAAGAGAGAGGACAACCTGACCCCTACTGCTATAAGAGAGAGGACAACCTGACCCCTACTGCTATAAGAGAGAGGACAACCTGACCCCTACTGCTATAAGAGAGAGGACAACCTGACCCCTACTGCTATAAGAGAGAGGACAACCTGACCCCTACTGCTATAAGAGAGAGGACAACCTGACCCCTACTGCTATAAGAGAGAGGACAACCTGACCCCTACTGCTATAAGAGAGAGGACAACCTGACCCCTACTGCTATAAGAGAGAGGACAACCTGACCCCTACTGCTATAAGAGAGAGGACAACCTGACCCCTACTGCTATAAGAGAGAGGACAACCTGACCCCTACTGCTATAAGAGAGAGGACAACCTGACCCCTACTGCTATAAGAGAGAGGACAACCTGACCCCTACTGCTATAAGAGAGAGGACAACCTGACCCCTACTGCTATAAGAGAGAGGACAACCTGACCCCTACTGCTATAAGAGAGAGGACAACCTGACCCCTACTGCTATAAGAGAGAGGACAACCTGACCCCTACTGCTATAAGAGAGAGGACAACCTGACCCCTACTGCTATAAGAGAGAGGACAACCTGACCCCTACTGCTATAAGAGAGAGGACAACCTGACCCCTACTGCTATAAGAGAGAGGACAACCTGACCCCTACTGCTATAAGAGAGAGGACAACCTGACCCCTACTGCTATAAGAGAGAGGACAACCTGACCCCTACTGCTATAAGAGAGAGGACAACCTGACCCCTACTGCTATAAGAGAGAGGACAACCTGACCCCTACTGCTATAAGAGAGAGGACAACCTGACCCCTACTGCTATAAGAGAGAGGACAACCTGACCCCTACTGCTATAAGAGAGAGGACAACCTGACCCCTACTGCTATAAGAGAGAGGACAACCTGACCCCTACTGCTATAAGAGAGAGGACAACCTGACCCCTACTGCTATAAGAGAGAGGACAACCTGACCCCTACTGCTATAAGAGAGAGGACAACCTGACCCCTACTGCTATAAGAGAGAGGACAACCTGACCCCTACTGCTATAAGAGAGAGGACAACCTGACCCCTACTGCTATAAGAGAGAGGACAACCTGACCCCTACTGCTATAAGAGAGAGGACAACCTGACCCCTACTGCTATAAGAGAGAGGACAACCTGACCCCTACTGCTATAAGAGAGAGGACAACCTGACCCCTACTGCTATAAGAGAGAGGACAACCTGACCCCTACTGCTATAAGAGAGAGGACAACCTGACCCCTACTGCTATAAGAGAGAGGACAACCTGACCCCTACTGCTATAAGAGAGAGGACAACCTGACCCCTACTGCTATAAGAGAGAGGACAACCTGACCCCTACTGCTATAAGAGAGAGGACAACCTGACCCCTACTGCTATAAGAGAGAGGACAACCTGACCCCTACTGCTATAAGAGAGAGGACAACCTGACCCCTACTGCTATAAGAGAGAGGACAACCTGACCCCTACTGCTATAAGAGAGAGGACAACCTGACCCCTACTGCTATAAGAGAGAGGACAACCTGACCCCTACTGCTATAAGAGAGAGGACAACCTGACCCCTACTGCTATAAGAGAGAGGACAACCTGACCCCTACTGCTATAAGAGAGAGGACAACCTGACCCCTACTGCTATAAGAGAGAGGACAACCTGACCCCTACTGCTATAAGAGAGAGGACAACCTGACCCCTACTGCTATAAGAGAGAGGACAACCTGACCCCTACTGCTATAAGAGAGAGGACAACCTGACCCCTACTGCTATAAGAGAGAGGACAACCTGACCCCTACTGCTATAAGAGAGAGGACAACCTGACCCCTACTGCTATAAGAGAGAGGACAACCTGACCCCTACTGCTATAAGAGAGAGGACAACCTGACCCCTACTGCTATAAGAGAGAGGACAACCTGACCCCTACTGCTATAAGAGAGAGGACAACCTGACCCCTACTGCTATAAGAGAGAGGACAACCTGACCCCTACTGCTATAAGAGAGAGGACAACCTGACCCCTACTGCTATAAGAGAGAGGACAACCTGACCCCTACTGCTATAAGAGAGAGGACAACCTGACCCCTACTGCTATAAGAGAGAGGACAACCTGACCCCTACTGCTATAAGAGAGAGGACAACCTGACCCCTACTGCTATAAGAGAGAGGACAACCTGACCCCTACTGCTATAAGAGAGAGGACAACCTGACCCCTACTGCTATAAGAGAGAGGACAACCTGACCCCTACTGCTATAAGAGAGAGGACAACCTGACCCCTACTGCTATAAGAGAGAGGACAACCTGACCCCTACTGCTATAAGAGAGAGGACAACCTGACCCCTACTGCTATAAGAGAGAGGACAACCTGACCCCTACTGCTATAAGAGAGAGGACAACCTGACCCCTACTGCTATAAGAGAGAGGACAACCTGACCCCTACTGCTATAAGAGAGAGGACAACCTGACCCCTACTGCTATAAGAGAGAGGACAACCTGACCCCTACTGCTATAAGAGAGAGGACAACCTGACCCCTACTGCTATAAGAGAGAGGACAACCTGACCCCTACTGCTATAAGAGAGAGGACAACCTGACCCCTACTGCTATAAGAGAGAGGACAACCTGACCCCTACTGCTATAAGAGAGAGGACAACCTGACCCCTACTGCTATAAGAGAGAGGACAACCTGACCCCTACTGCTATAAGAGAGAGGACAACCTGACCCCTACTGCTATAAGAGAGAGGACAACCTGACCCCTACTGCTATAAGAGAGAGGACAACCTGACCCCTACTGCTATAAGAGAGAGGACAACCTGACCCCTACTGCTATAAGAGAGAGGACAACCTGACCCCTACTGCTATAAGAGAGAGGACAACCTGACCCCTACTGCTATAAGAGAGAGGACAACCTGACCCCTACTGCTATAAGAGAGAGGACAACCTGACCCCTACTGCTATAAGAGAGAGGACAACCTGACCCCTACTGCTATAAGAGAGAGGACAACCTGACCCCTACTGCTATAAGAGAGAGGACAACCTGACCCCTACTGCTATAAGAGAGAGGACAACCTGACCCCTACTGCTATAAGAGAGAGGACAACCTGACCCCTACTGCTATAAGAGAGAGGACAACCTGACCCCTACTGCTATAAGAGAGAGGACAACCTGACCCCTACTGCTATAAGAGAGAGGACAACCTGACCCCTACTGCTATAAGAGAGAGGACAACCTGACCCCTACTGCTATAAGAGAGAGGACAACCTGACCCCTACTGCTATAAGAGAGAGGACAACCTGACCCCTACTGCTATAAGAGAGAGGACAACCTGACCCCTACTGCTATAAGAGAGAGGACAACCTGACCCCTACTGCTATAAGAGAGAGGACAACCTGACCCCTACTGCTATAAGAGAGAGGACAACCTGACCCCTACTGCTATAAGAGAGAGGACAACCTGACCCCTACTGCTATAAGAGAGAGGACAACCTGACCCCTACTGCTATAAGAGAGAGGACAACCTGACCCCTACTGCTATAAGAGAGAGGACAACCTGACCCCTACTGCTATAAGAGAGAGGACAACCTGACCCCTACTGCTATAAGAG
>NC_074675.1:56275242-56305242 GCF_029448725.1 Salvelinus fontinalis
GTCCTCATTCACCAGCATTACACTCTTAATCTGAGAAACCTGTCCATAGTGTTAATATGAAGGCTCTTAATCTGAGAAACCTGTCCATAGTGTTAATATGAAGCCTCTTAATCTGAGAAACCTGTCCATAGTGTTAATATGAAGGCTCTTAATCTGAGAAACCTGTCCATGGTGTTAATATGAAGGCTCTTAATCTGTGACCCAATCACTGGATCACCAGTCACTCTAAATAATGGCACTTTAATAATGATTATATATCTTACATTACTCATCTCACATGTATTTACTGCATCTTATATCATCTATTGCACATTGCCTATGCCGCTCGGCCATCGCTCATCCATATACTTACATGTACATATTCTCATTCACCCCTTTAGATTTGTGTGTATTGGGTAGTTGTTGGGAAATTGTTAGATTGCTTGTTGGTTATTACTGCACTGTTGGAACTAGAAGCACAAGCATTTCGCTACAGTCGCATTAACATCTGCTAACCATGTGATCAATAACATCTGCAAACCATGTGACCAATAACATCTGCTAACCATGTGACCAATAACATCTGCTAACCATGTGATCAATAACATCTGCTAACCATGTGACCAATCAAATGGGATTTAATTTGAATACGTTAACGATGACCTGGGGGTCAGAGGTTGTGTTTCTAGACTTGGCTGTTAACCGGTTGATATTGAAAATGTTCCTGTCTGTCCTGTAGGTGATGACACTGATCTGTGTGTGCTTTATAAACATTTATTTACCGTTTTATAAACCTCCCCGATCAGATCTTCTCAGGCCTGTTGGTGAACCTGCCCAGTATTGTTGATTGGCTAGCCTGGTTCCAGTACCTCACCATCCCTCGGTACGGACTAACAGCTCTCCAGATTAATGACTTTGTAGGTCTCCATTTCTACGCAGGCATTCCCCTCAACAGCACCCGGCCCCCTGGGTAAGTGATAATGTCTCACTATACTTTTACTTATCCATTGATGATAGGATACATATTTTACAAGGGAGATCTGTCTCTCTATTAGAATGAGACTCAGTGATATTAGCCATTATCCTGGTTCAAGTTTTGATTTTGTAAAATTGTAGTGTTTGTTTTTGTTTCGGAGGTAGGAACCTTTCTCTCCTGTTTCCAGGTGCACAGGGGAAGACATTCTGAAGAACCAGGTGACTCTGGTCTAAAGTAGTGCACTATAAAGGGAATAGGGTTCCATTTGGGAGACAGCCCTAGACGTTGTTTCAATTAACGTTTTAAGTATTACACTTCCACACTTCCAAATGGTTTACTAACCAATCAGGTAGAGTATTATAACAGGTAGAGTATTATAACAGGTAGAGTAGTATAACAGGTAGAGTATTATAATAGGTAGAGTATTATAACAGGTAGAGTATTATAACAGGTAGAGTATTATAACAGGTAGAGTATTATAACAGGTAGAGTATTATAACAGGTAGAGTATTATAACAGGTAGAGTATTATAACAGGTAGAGTATTATAACAGGTAGAGTATTATAACAGGTAGAGTATTATAACAGGTAGAGTATTATAACAGGTAGAGTATTATAACAGGTAGAGTATTATAACAGGTAGAGTATTATAGCAGGTAGAGTATTATAATATGTAGAGTATTATAACAGGTAGAGTATTATAACAGGTAGAGTATTATAACAGGTAGAGTATTATAACAGGTAGAGTATTATAACAGGTAGAGTATTATAACAGGTAGAGTATTATAACAGGTAGAGTATTATAACAGGTAGAGTATTATAACATGATCATGTAGAGTATTATAACAGGTAGAGTATTATAACAGGTAGAGTATTATAACAGGTAGAGTATTATAACAGGTAGAGTATTATAACATGTAGAGTATTATAACAGGTAGAGTATTATAACAGGTAGAGTATTATAACAGGTAGAGTATTATAACATGATCATGTAGAGTATTATAACAGGTAGAGTATTATAACAGGTAGAGTATTATAACAGGTAGAGTATTATAACAGGTAGAGTATTATAACAGGTAGAGTATTATAACATGATCATGTAGAGTATTATAACAGGTAGAGTATTATAACAGGTAGAGTATTATAACAGGTAGAGTATTATAACAGGTAGAGTATTATAACAGGTAGAGTATTATAACAGGTAGAGTATTAAAACAGGTAGAGTATTAAAACAGGTAGAGTATTAAAACAGGTAGAGTATTATAACAGGTAGAGTATTATAATATGATCATGTAGAGTATTATAACAGGTAGAGTATTATAACAGGTAGAGTATTATAATATGATCATGTAGAGTATTATAACAGGTAGAGTATTATAACAGGTAGAGTATTATAACAGGTAGAGTATTATAACAGGTAGAGTATTATAACAGGTAGAGTATTATAACAGGTAGAGTATTAAAACAGGTAGAGTATTAAAACAGGTAGAGTATTATAACATAATCATGTAGAGTATTATAACAGGTAGAGTATTATAACAGGTAGAGTATTATAACAGGTAGAGTATTATAACAGGTAGAGTATTATAACAGGTAGAGTATTAAAACAGGTAGAGTATTATAATATGATCATGTAGAGTATTATAACAGGTAGGGTATTATAACAGGTAGGGTATTATAACAGGTAGAGTATTATAACAGGTAGGGTATTATAACAGGTAGGGTATTATAACAGGTAGGGTATTATAACAGGTAGGGTATTATAACAGGTAGAGTATTATAACAGGTAGAGTATTATAACAGGTAGAGTATTATAACAGGTAGAGTATTATAACATGTAGAGTATTATAACAGGTAGAGTATTATAACAGGTAGAGTATTAAAACAGGTAGAGTATTATAACAGGTAGGGTATTATAACAGGTAGGGTATTATAACAGGTAGGGTATTATAACAGGTAGGGTATTATAACAGGTAGGGTATTATAACAGGTAGGGTATTATAACAGGTAGAGTATTATAACAGGTAGAGTATTATAACAGGTAGAGTATTATAACATGTAGAGTATTATAACAGGTAGAGTATTATAACAGGTAGAGTATTAAAACAGGTAGAGTATTATAATATGATCATGTAGAGTATTAAAACAGGTAGAGTATTATAACATGTAGAGTATTATAACAGGTAGAGTATTATAATATGTAGAGTATTAAAACAGGTAGAGTATTAAAACAGGTAGAGTATTAAAACAGGTAGAGTATTATAATATGTAGAGTATTATAACAGGTAGAGTATTAAAACAGGTAGAGTATTATAATATGATCATGTAGAGTATTAAAACAGGTAGAGTATTATAATATGATCATGTAGAGTATTATAACAGGTAGAGTATTATAACAGGTAGAGTATTATAACATGTAGAGTATTATAACAGGTAGAGTATTTTAACAGGTAGAGTAGTATAACAGGTAGAGTATTATAATATGATCATGTAGAGTATTAAAACAGGTAGAGTATTATAATATGATCATGTAGAGTATTATAACAGGTAGAGTATTATAACAGGTAGAGTATTATAACAGGTAGAGTATTATAACAGGTAGATTATTATAACAGGTAGAGTATTATAATATGTAGAGTATTATAACAGGTAGAGTATTATAACAGGTAGAATATTATAACAGGTAGAGTATTATAACAGGTAGAGTATTATAACAGGTAGAATATTATAATATGTAGAGTATTATAACAGGTAGAGTATTATAACAGGTAGAGTATTATAACAGGTAGAGTATTATAACAGGTAGAGTATTATAACAGGTAGAGTATTATAATATGATCATGTAGAGTATTAAAACAGGTAGAGTATTATAATATGATCATGTAGAGTATTATAACAGGTAGAGTATTATAACAGGTAGAGTATTATAACAGGTAGAGTATTATAACAGGTAGAGTATTATAGCAGGTAGAGTATTATAACAGGTAGAGTATTATAACAGGTAGAGTATTATAACAGGTAGAGTATTATAACAGGTAGAATATAACAGGTAGAGTATTATAACAGGTAGAGTATTATAACAGGTAGAATATTATAATATGTAGAGTATTATAACAGGTAGAGTATTATAACAGGTAGAGTATTATAACAGGTAGAGTATTATAACAGGTAGAGTATTATAACAGGTAGAGTATTATAATATGATCATGTAGAGTATTAAAACAGGTAGAGTATTATAATATGATCATGTAGAGTATTATAACAGGTAGAGTATTATAACAGGTAGAGTATTATAACAGGTAGAGTATTATAACAGGTAGAGTATTATAACAGGTAGAGTATTATAACAGGTAGAGTATTATAACAGGTAGAGTATTATAACAGGTAGAGTATTATAATATGATCATGTAGAGTATTAAAACAGGTAGAGTATTATAATATGATCATGTAGAGTATTATAACAGGTAGAGTATTATAACAGGTAGAGTATTATAATATGATCATGTAGAGTATTATAACAGGTAGAGTATTATAACAGGTAGAGTATTATAACAGGTAGAGTATTATAACAGGTAGAGTATTATAACAGGTAGAGTATTATAACAGGTAGAGTATTAAAACAGGTAGAGTATTAAAACAGGTAGAGTATTATAACATAATCATGTAGAGTATTATAACAGGTAGAGTATTATAACAGGTAGAGTATTATAACAGGTAGAGTATTATAACAGGTAGAGTATTAAAACAGGTAGAGTATTATAATATGATCATGTAGAGTATTAAAACAGGTAGAGTATTATAACAGGTAGGGTATTATAACAGGTAGGGTATTATAACAGGTAGAGTATTATAACAGGTAGGGTATTATAACAGGTAGGGTATTATAACAGGTAGGGTATTATAACAGGTAGGGTATTATAACAGGTAGGGTATTATAACAGGTAGAGTATTATAACAGGTAGAGTATTATAACATGTAGAGTATTATAACAGGTAGAGTATTATAACAGGTAGAGTATTATAACAGGTAGAGTATTAAAACAGGTAGAGTATTATAACAGGTAGGGTATTATAACAGGTAGGGTATTATAACAGGTAGGGTATTGTAACAGGTAGAGTATTATAACAGGTAGGGTATTATAACAGGTAGGGTATTATAACAGGTAGGGTATTATAACAGGTAGGGTATTATAACAGGTAGAGTATTATAACAGGTAGAGTATTATAACAGGTAGAGTATTATAACAGGTAGAGTATTATAACAGGTAGAGTATTATAACAGGTAGAGTATTAAAACAGGTAGAGTATTATAATATGATCATGTAGAGTATTAAAACAGGTAGAGTATTATAACATGTAGAGTATTATAACAGGTAGAGTATTATAATATGTAGAGTATTAAAACAGGTAGAGTATTAAAACAGGTAGAGTATTAAAACAGGTAGAGTATTATAATATGTAGAGTATTATAACAGGTAGAGTATTAAAACAGGTAGAGTATTATAATATGATCATGTAGAGTATTAAAACAGGTAGAGTATTATAATATGATCATGTAGAGTATTATAACAGGTAGAGTATTATAACAGGTAGAGTATTATAACATGTAGAGTATTATAACAGGTAGAGTATTTTAACAGGTAGAGTAGTATAACAGGTAGAGTATTATAATATGATCATGTAGAGTATTAAAACAGGTAGAGTATTATAATATGATCATGTAGAGTATTATAACAGGTAGAGTATTATAACAGGTAGAGTATTATAACAGGTAGATTATTATAACAGGTAGAGTATTATAATATGTAGAGTATTATAACAGGTAGAGTATTATAACAGGTAGAATATTATAACAGGTAGAGTATTATAACAGGTAGAGTATTATAACAGGTAGAATATTATAATATGTAGAGTATTATAACAGGTAGAGTATTATAACAGGTAGAGTATTATAACAGGTAGAGTATTATAACAGGTAGAGTATTATAACAGGTAGAGTATTATAATATGATCATGTAGAGTATTAAAACAGGTAGAGTATTATAATATGATCATGTAGAGTATTATAACAGGTAGAGTATTATAACAGGTAGAGTATTATAACAGGTAGAGTATTATAACAGGTAGAGTATTATAGCAGGTAGAGTATTATAACAGGTAGAGTATTATAACAGGTAGAGTATTATAACAGGTAGAGTATTAAAACAGGTAGAGTATTATAATATGATCATGTAGAGTATTAAAACAGGTAGAGTATTATAACATGTAGAGTATTATAACAGGTAGAGTATTATAACATGTAGAGTATTATAACAGGTAGAGTATTATAACAGGTAGAGTATTATAACAGGTAGAGTATTATAACAGGTAGAGTATTATAACAGGTAGAGTATTATAACAGGTAGAGTATTATAATATGATCATGTAGAGTATTAAAACAGGTAGAGTATTATAATATGATCATGTAGAGTATTATAACAGGTAGAGTATTATAACAGGTAGAGTATTATAACAGGTAGAGTATTATAACAGGTAGAGTATTATAACAGGTAGAGTATTATAACAGGTAGAGTATTATAACAGGTAGAGTATTATAACAGGTAGAGTATTATAACAGGTAGAGTATTAAAACAGGTAGAGTATTATAATATGATCATGTAGAGTATTAAAACAGGTAGAGTATTATAACATGTAGAGTATTATAACAGGTAGAGTATTATAACATGTAGAGTATTATAACAGGTAGAGTATTATAACAGGTAGAGTATTATAACAGGTAGAGTATTATAACAGGTAGAGTATTATAACAGGTAGAGTATTATAACAGGTAGAGTATTAAAACAGGTAGAGTATTAAAACAGGTAGAGTATTATAATATGATCATGTAGAGTATTAAAACAGGTAGAGTATTATAACATGTAGAGTATTATAACAGGTAGAGTATTATAACAGGTAGAGTATTATAACAGGTAGAGTATTATAACAGGTAGAGTATTATAACAGGTAGAGTATTATAACAGGTAGAGTATTATAACAGGTAGAGTATTATAACAGGTAGAGTATTAAAACAGGTAGAGTATTATAATATGATCATGTAGAGTATTAAAACAGGTAGAGTATTATAACATGTAGAGTATTATAACAGGTAGAGTATTATAACATGTAGAGTATTATAACAGGTAGAGTATTATAACAGGTAGAGTATTATAACAGGTAGAGTATTATAACAGGTAGAGTATTATAACAGGTAGAGTATTATAACAGGTAGAGTATTAAAACAGGTAGAGTATTAAAACAGGTAGAGTATTATAATATGATCATGTAGAGTATTAAAACAGGTAGAGTATTATAACATGTAGAGTATTATAACAGGTAGAGTATTATAACAGGTAGAGTATTATAACAGGTAGAGTATTATAACAGGTAGAGTATTATAACAGGTAGAGTATTATAACAGGTAGAGTATTAAAACAGGTAGAGTATTATAATATGATCATGTAGAGTATTAAAACAGGTAGAGTATTATAACAGGCAGAGTATTATAACATGTAGAGTATTATAACAGGTAGAGTATTATAACAGGTAGAGTATTATAACAGGTAGAGTATTATAACAGGTAGAGTATTATAACAGGTAGAGTATTATAACAGGTAGAGTATTATAACAGGTAGAGTATTAAAACAGGTAGAGTATTATAATATGATCATGTAGAGTATTAAAACAGGTAGAGTATTATAACAGGTAGAGTATTATAACAGGTAGAGTATTATAACAGGTAGAGTATTATAATATGTAGAGTATTAAAACAGGTAGAGTATTAAAACAGGTAGAGTATTATAACAGGTAGAGTATTAAAACAGGTAGAGTATTATAATATGATCATGTAGAGTATTAAAACAGGTAGAGTATTATAACATGTAGAGTATTATAACAGGTAGAGTATTATAACATGTAGAGTATTATAACATGTAGAGTATTATAACAGGTAGAGTATTATAACAGGTAGAGTATTATAACAGGTAGAGTATTATAACAGGTAGAGTATTATAACAGGTAGAGTACTATAACAGGTAGAGTACTATAACAGGTAGAGTAGTATAACAGGTAGAGTATTATAACAGGTAGAGTATTATAACAGGTAGAGTATTAAAACAGGTAGAGTATTATAATATGATCATGTAGAGTATTAAAACAGGTAGAGTATTATAACATGTAGAGTATTATAACAGGTAGAGTATTATAATATGTAGAGTATTAAAACAGGTAGAGTATTAAAACATATAGAGTATTATAACAGGTAGAGTATTAAAACAGGTAGAGTATTATAATATGATCATGTAGAGTATTAAAACAGGTAGAGTATTATAACATGTAGAGTATTATAACAGGTAGAGTATTATAACAGGTAGAGTATTATAACAGGTAGAGTATTAAAACAGGTAGAGTATTAAAACAGGTAGAGTATTAAAACAGGTAGAGTATTAAAACAGGTAGAGTATTATAACAGGTAGAGTATTATAACAGGTAGAGTATTATAACAGGTAGAGTATTATAACAGGTAGAGTATTATAACAGGTAGAGTACTATAACAGGTAGAGTACTATAACAGGTAGAGTATTATAACAGGTAGAGTATTATAACAGGTAGAGTATTATAACAGGTAGAGTATTATAACAGGTAGAGTATTATAACAGGTAGAGTATTATAACAGGTAGAGTATTATAACAGGTAGAGTATTATAACAGGTAGAGTAGTATAACAGGTAGAGTAGTATAACAGGTAGAGTAGTATAACAGGTAGAGTAGTATAACAGGTAGAGTAGTATAACAGGTAGAGTATTATAACAGGTAGAGTAGTATAACAGGTAGAGTAGTATAACAGGTAGAGTAGTATAACAGGTAGAGTAGTATAACAGGTAGAGTATTATAACAGGTAGAGTATTATAACATGATCATGTAGAGTATTATAACAGGTAGAGTAGTATAACAGGTAGAGTAGTATAACAGGTAGAGTATTATAACAGGTATAGTATTATAACAGGTAGAGTATTATAACAGGTAGAGTATTATAACAGGTAGAGTATTATAACAGGTAGAGTATTATAACAGGTAGAGTATTATAACAGGTAGAGTATTAAAACAGGTAGAGTATTAAAACAGGTAGAGTATTAAAACAGGTAGAGTATTAAAACAGGTAGAGTATTATAACAGGTAGAGTATTATAACAGGTAGAGTATTATAACAGGTAGAGTATTATAACATGATCATGTAGAGTACTAAAACAATAATGTAGAGTATTAAAACATAATCATGTAGAGTATTAAAACAATAATGTAGAGTATTAAAACATAATCACGTAGAGTATTAAAACAATAATGTAGAGTATTAAAACATGATCATGTAGAGTAGTATAACAGGTAGATTATTATAACATAATCATGTAGAGTTTTAAAACATAATATAACATAAATATAACTTTATATCAACTTTGTTCCTCCTCTGTGTAACTTTTAGTATACACACACACACACACACACACACACACACACACACACACACACACACACACACACACACACACACACACACACACACACACTAGGTGCTCCATCAGATGAGGTAACTGGTGTGGGGGTGTTAGCAGACACTGTCTAAAGCTTGTGTCCATGGCAACACAGTGTAAACATATCAGGGTGTGTGTGTGTGGTAGGTTCGCTAATCAGTGTGATGCGAGAGGAGACCGATTGTACGGAGGACAACAGACATTTCAGACCACGATTAACTCCTGGCACACACACACTACGAGGCTACACACACACACTACGAGGCTACACACACACACTACGAGGCTACACACACACACTACGAGGCTACACACACACATTACGAGGCTACACACACACTACGAGGCTACACACACACTACGAGGCTACACACACACTACGAGGCTACACACACACTACGAGGCTACACACACACTATGAGGCTACACACACACACTACGAGGCTACACACACATTACGAGGCTACACACACACACTACGAGGCTACACACACACACACTACGAGGCTACACACACACACACTATGAGGCTACACACACACACACTACGAGGCTACACACACACACACTACGAGGCTACACACACACACACACACTACGAGGCTACACACACACACTACGAGGCTACACACAAACACTACGAGGCTACACACACTACGAGGCTACACACACACACTACGTTAAGCATGAGGCTACATCAGTATACTAAAGTGGCTAATGTTGTAAACTTTCAATGTCTCCTCTCCTCCCCCTCCCCTCCCCACCGCCTCTCCTGCCCGTCCCCTCCTGTACTCCATTCTCCTAACCTCCTCGCCCCCCACCTCCTCCCCTCACCGCCTCTCATCCTCTTTCCTCCCCTCCTCTTCTCCCCTCACCGTCTCTCCTCCCCTTACCCCCTCTCCTCCCGTCCTCACCCCCTCTCCTCCTCCCCTCCTCTCCTCCCCTCACCGTCTCTCCTCCCCTTACCCCCTCTCCTCCCGTCCTCCCCTTACCCCCTCTCCTCCCGTCCTCACTGCCTCTCCTCCCCTCACCGTCTCTCCTCCCCTTACCCCCTCTCCTCCCGTCCTCACCCCCTCTCCTCCTCACCTCCTCTCCTCCTCTTTAAATACACAGTGGTTGTGGTTCCATGTTGCAACAATCTAGAATCCTCTCTGAAACACCTGAAACAAATAACACCTTAAACACAGTTAAAACCTGAAACACACTTACCACAGACCTGAGACACACCTACCACAGACCTGAGACACACCTGAGACACACCTACCACAGCTGAGACAGAGGTAGACCAGCTAAATTACCTGAGTCACCACTTAAACCAGATGAAAGTAAGCTAAATAAGTAAATACTGTCTGAGTCTGTAGGTAAGGGGGAAACCCCACTCATATCTCTTTAATAGACAGAACCACTGTCCTCTCTCTTTCTCCTCCCTCTCTCCTCCCCTCCCTCTCTCCTCTCTCTCTCCTCCCCCACCCACATCTCCTCTCTTATAGACAGAACCACTGTCCTCTCTCTTTCTTCTCCCTCTCTCCTCTCCTCTCTCCTCTCCTCCCTCTCTCCTCTCTAATAGACAGAACCACTGTACTCTCTCCTCTCCTCCCTTTCTCCTCTCCTCCCTCTCTCCTCCCCCACCCACATCTCCTCTCTTATAGACAGAACCACTCTCCTCTCTCTTTCTTCTCCCTCTCTCCTCCCTCTCTCCTCTCTCCTCTCCTCTCTCCTCTCCTCTCCTCCCTCTCTCCTCCCCCACCCACATCTCCTCTCTTATAGACAGAACCACTGTCCTCTCTCTTTCTTCTCCCTCTCTCCTCCCTCTCTCCTCCCTCTCTCCTCCCCCACCCACATCTCCTCTCTTATAGACAGAACCACTCACCTCTCTCTCTCTTCTCCCTCTCTCCTCTCTCTCTCCAGCCATGTGTTCCAGGTTAGCATCACCTCCTCTGTCTGTCTGTTTGTTCCTCTTCCTCAGAGTAACCTTCATCACATCAACAGGAACAGGTCAGTCCAACACTAACTATTAATATCGACTGTATTTAAAGCTCAACTTATACACTTTATACTTTATACACTAACTAAACCTTTAACTCACTGTTAGACTGTCACTTTATACACTAACTAAACCTTTAACTCACTGTTAGACTGTCACTTTATACACTAACTAAACCTTTAACTCACTGTTCGACTGTCACTTTATACACTAACTAAACATTTAACTCACTGTTAGACTGTCACTTTATACACTAACTAACTCACTGTTATACTGTCACTTTATACACTAACTAAACCTTTAACTCACTGTTAGACTGTCACTTTATACCCTAACTAACTCACTGTTAGACTGTCACTTTATACCCTAACTAACTCACTGTTAGACTGTCACTTTATACCCTAACTAACTCACTGTTAGACTGTCACTTTATACCCTAACTAACTCACTGTTAGACTGTCACTTTATACCCTAACTAACTCACTGTTAGACTTTCACTTTATACCCTAACTAACTCACTGTTAGACTGTCACTTCTTACTGTCTCGACAGCTAAATGAAGGGCGGTGTTCTGACTTGAGATCTGCTAAAAACCAAATGTTTCGTCTCACGTTGTGTAGCGTTACATGCACACAATGTGAATAGTCAGATTAATACTGTAGTTTGATTTACACGCTTTGCAAGAGGAACGATTTCCCTAATAATCCTGTTTTACATGGACACATCTGTAATCGGGCCTACCTGATGAGACTTTGATAAATGCAGAAAACTGCCAATGAAAATAAACGTTCCACCCCACCAGTGTGTTAAGAATCTAGGTGATGCGGAGTTCAGGTGCAGGACACAGAGATGAGTAATAACTGTAACTTTACTCAACAAACAATATTCCACAAAGGAGACAAAATAATCCAGTTCACATATACGAGACAACTTAACACGCACACAACCAAGGGGGAAACCAGAGGGTTAAATAGGGAACAAATATTATGGAATGGAAATCAGGTGTGTACAATGAAGACAAAACAAATGGAAAATGAAACGTGGATCGGCGGCGGCTAGAAAACCGGTGACGTTGACCGCCGAACGCCGCCCGAACAAGGAGAGGGACCAACTTCGGCGGAAGTCGTGACACATAATGATAGTGTTATTTTTAAATGGTAGCGTTATTGTTAAATGGTAGTGTTATTGTTAAATGGTAGTGTTATTGTTAAATGGTAGTGTTATTGTTAAACGGTAGTGTTATTGTTAAACGGTAGTGTTATTGTTAAACCGTAGTGGTATTGTTAAATGGTAGTGTTATTGTTAAATGGTAGTGTTATTGTTAAACGGTAGTGTTATTGTTAAACGGTAATGTTATTGTTAAACGGTAGTGTTATTGTTACACCGTAGTGTTATTGTTAAATCGTAGTGTTATTGTTAAATGGTAGTGTTATTGTTAAATAGTAGTGTTATTGTTAAATGGTAGTGTTATTGTTAAATGGTAGTGTTATTGTTAAACCGTAGTGTTATTGTTAAATTGTTAAACGGTAGTGTTATTGTTAAATTGTTAAACGGTAGTGTTATTGTTAAACGGTAGTGTTATTGTTAAACGGTAGTGTTATTGTTAAACGGTAGTGTTATTGTTAAACCGTAGTGTTATTGTTAAACGGTAGTGTTATTGTTAAACCGTAGTGTTATTGTTAAACCGTAGTGTTATTGTTAAACGGTAGTGTTATTGTTAAATGGTAGTGTTATTGTTATTGTTAAACCGTAGTGTTATTGTTAAACCGTAGTGTTATTGTTAAATTGTTAAACGGTAGTGTTATTGTTAAACCGTAGTGTTATTGTTAAATGGTAGTGTTATTGTTAAACCGTAGTGTTATTGTTAAACCGTAGTGTTATTGTTAAATTGTTAAACGGTAGTGTTATTGTTAAACGGTAGTGTTATTGTTAAACGGTAGTGTTATTGTTAAACGGTAGTGTTATTGTTAAACGGTAGTGTTATTGTTAAACGGTAGTGTTATTGTTAAACGGTAGTGTTATTGTTAAACGGTAGTGTTATTGTTAAATGGTAGTGTTATTGTTAAACGGTAGTGTTATTGTTAAACGGTAGTGTTATTGTTAAACCGTAGTGTTATTGTTAAACCGTAGTGTTATTGTTAAACCGTAGTGTTATTGTTAAACCGTAGTGTTATTGTTAAATGGTAGTGTTATTGTTATTGTTACACCATAGTGTTATTGTTAAATGGTAGTGTTATTGTTAAACGGTAGTGTTATTGTTAAACCGTAGTGTTATTGTTAAACCGTAGTGTTATTGTTAAATTGTTAAACGGTAGTGTTATTGTTAAACCGTAGTGTTATTGTTAAATGGTAGTGTTATTGTTAAACGGTAGTGTTATTGTTAAACCGTAGTGTTATTGTTAAATTGTTAAACGGTAGTGTTATTGTTAAACGGTAGTGTTATTGTTAAACGGTAGTGTTATTGTTAAACGGTAGTGTTATTGTTAAACGGTAGTGTTATTGTTAAACGGTAGTGTTATTGTTAAACGGTAGTGTTATTGTTAAACGGTAGTGTTATTGTTAAACGGTAGTGTTATTGTTAAATGGTAGTGTTATTGTTAAACGGTAGTGTTATTGTTAAACGGTAGTGTTATTGTTAAATGGTAGTGTTATTGTTAAAAATGTGTTTTAAATGTTTGTATTGGGCTCGAGCACTGAAGATGCACGCTGTAGCGCGATCAAAATTCAGAGGCAAAGTTCCCACGTTTGTGGATTCTGCATTCACGGTAACCGCTGCGTATGTCGACTCAATTGGAAATGACCATTACATTTCAATCGCGCTACAGCGCGTATCTTCAGCAGTACGGATTGAATCCAGTCCTTAGTGTTTGAGTTGTGTCGAGGTGAATAGTTGATCCTCTAAAAAAAAAGCACCATTTATTCTGAACACTGACCTCTCCCTCTAGATCAGATAGACCCTGGGCTGACCTTTGACCCCTGGCTGACACGGTTCCAGGTCGTACACCTAGACGGGTCACCGGTCCCCCCCTGTGGAAGAGTTATACCCACGACCACACCACCACCACCGACTCCAACGGTCAAACCTACAACCGCAACTAAACCTTACCGGGTGGTTGACATCGATGGGTCACCTGTGAACCATCACCACCCCTGCAGGGTCATACCGGGGGAGCGACAACACCCGGACCAACATCTGACCACAAGACCACCGCGATCACAAGAAACGGTCAAAGCTACAACTAAAACCACAACCAGAACGACAGCTACAACCACAACTACGACTGTGAACAGGAAAGCCAAAGTTAAACAACCGCTTTTCGCCAAAACAGTTGGTCACCCCCTCAACCGCCGTTACCCAAAGTTGAACCTCCCCCTCCTTCTGGCCAATAGCAGGCCAGGTCTGTCCAGATACAATTTGCTCCGTTGTTTCAGGCTCCCTGCTCATTGGCTGTTTCCTGGACACAGACTGCTCTCTAAGCCAATAGGAAGGCTCCCTCGCCAACACAGCGGGACCAATAGCGTGGCGTGGACCAATAGCAAGAGGAACAGAGACTTGGTGTCGTTACTGAAGAGGAGCAACAGACAGTCTGTCCTTCTGTCAGTCCTGAGGAGAGGACAGACTCACAGACAGGACATTGTAGGCTCCTCTTCTGAAGAGGGGGACTATAGAAATAGAATGAATAGAACGGGCTTGGAACCTCTAACCCTGGTAATGTGACTGGTAAATAGAATGAATAGAACAGGCTTGAAACCTCTAACCCTGGTCATATGACTGGTAAATAGAATGAATAGAACAGTCTTGGAACCTGTAACCCTGGTAATATGACTGGTAAATAGAATGAATAGAACAGGCTTGGAACCTGTAACCCTGGTAATATGACTGGTAAATAGAATGAATAGAACAGGCTTGGAACCTGTAACCCTGGTAATATGACTGGTAAATAGAATGAATAGAACAGGCTTGGAACCTGTAACCCTGGTAATATGACTGGTAAATAGAATGAATAGAACAGGCTTGGAACCTCTAACCCTGATAATATGACTGGTAAATAGAATGAATAGAACAGGCTTGGAACCTGTAACCCTGGTAATATGACTGGTAAATAGAATGAATAGAACAGGCTTGGAACCTCTAACGCTGGTAATATGACTGGTAAATAGAATGAATAGAACAGGCTTGGAACCTCTAACCCTGGTCATATGACTGGTAAATAGAATGAATAGAACAGTCTTGGAACCTGTAACCCTGGTAATATGACTGGCAAATAGAATTAATAGAACAGGCTTGGAACCTGTAACCCTGGTAATATGACTGGTAAATAGAATGAATAGAACAGGCTTGGAACCTGTAACCCTGGTAATATGACTGGTAAATAGAATGAATAGAACAGGCTTGGAACCTGTAACCCTGGTAATATGACTGGTAAATAGAATGAATAGAACAGGCTTGGAACCTGTAACCCTGGTAATATGACTGGTAAACTCATGGGTACAATCTTAATGGCTGCCTGGTATTGTGATGCAATCATTTCCATGGTAATGTAGAATGTTCATTCAAATGATGCTGATTGTGGCTCATGCAATGGAATTTATATTTTGTAATGTCAGTTGTTGATTCAACAAATCACAGCAAAGTTTGATGGGTACACTTCCTGCTTTTACTTCCTGCTTTGCTCCTGTGGGTACACTTGCAAAGGACGCCAGTCCACCCATTACGCAGGCATAGACTTGAATGAGGACGCACATTCTATTCATTTTAATTCTATGGTATGGACAACCAGTTCATTAGACGCTGGACAGATTCAGAGACAGATTCATTGTCTCATTTACGAAACACATTTATTGGGCAGATAATATTCTAATATAATAAGTTTTATTCTTACTAAACATACGTGAGGTATAACAGTGTTAACTGTTATATAAAATGTCTAAAATAAATCAATCATAAAATACACTGCTACAATTCACTTACTGTAGTAGTTGAGCTAACACATAAGTGATTACATATTGTATTATTGATTACTAAGTGATGCTAGTATATTGCATCATTAAATTGTAAATGTGATTTTTAATACATTTGCAAAAAATTCTAAAAGCCTGTTTTTGCTTTGTCATTATGGGGTATTGTGATGTCATTATGGGGTATTGTGATGTCATTAGGGGGTATTGGGATGTCATTATGGGGTATTGTGATGTCATTATGGGGTATTGTGATTTCATTAGAGGTATTGGGATGTCATTATGGGGTATTGTGATGTCATTAGGGGGTATTGGGATGTCATTATGGGGTATTGTGATGTCATTAGGGGGTATTGTGATGTCATTAGGGGGTATTGTGATGTCATTAGGGGGTATTGGGATGTCATTATGGGGTTTTGTGATGTCATTAGGGGGTATTGTGATGTCATTAGGGGGTATTGTGATGTCATTAGGGGGTATTGTGATGTCATTATGGGGTATTGGGATGTCATTATGGGGTATTGGGATGTCATTAGGGGGTATTGGGATGTCATTATGGGGTATTGTGATGTCATTAGGGGGTATTGTGATGTCATTAGGGGGTATTGGGATGTCATTATGGGGTATTGGGATGTCATTATGGGGTATTGGGATGTCATTAGGGGTATTGGGATGTCATTATGGGGTATTGTGATGTCATTAGGGGGTATTGTGATGTCATTAGGGGGTATTGGGATGTCATTATGGAGTATTGTGATGTCATTAGGGGGTATTGTGATGTCATTAGGGGGTATTGTGATGTCATTAGGGGGTATTGGGATGTCATTATGGGGTTTTGTGATGTCATTAGGGGGTATTGTGATGTCATTAGGGGTATTGTGATGTCATTATGGGGTATTGGGATGTCATTAGGGGGTATTGGGATGTCATTAGGGGGTATTGGGATGTCATTAGGGGGTATTGGGATGTCATTAGGGGGTATTGAGATGTCATTAGGGGGTATTGGGATGTCATTAGGGGGTATTGGGATGTCATTAGGGGGTATTGGGATGTCATTAGGGGGTATTGTGATGTCATTAGGGGGTATTGTGATGTCATTAGGGGGTATTGTGATGTCATTAGGGGATTATTGTGATGTCATTAGGGGGTATAGTGATGTCATTAGGGGGTATAGTGATGTCATTAGGGGGTATTGTGATGTCATTAGGGGATTATTGTGTGTAGATGGATGAAGAAGAAGAAAAACATCTATTTTAGAATGAGGCTGTAACGTAACAAAACGTGGGAAAGTCAAGGGGTCTGAATACTTTCCCAATGCACGGTATATATATACAGCAAATATTTATATCCTAATATTTCTATATTTTTTAATTCCATCCTTTTACTTTTTAGATGGGTGTGTATTGTTGTGAATTGTTAGATATTACTGCACTGTTGTAGCTAGAAACACAAGCATTTAGCTAGACCCGCAATAACATCTGCTAAATACAGTATGTGCATGCAACCAATAAATGTTGATTTAATTTGAATATCCTCTCTTATAGGAAGTTCTTAGAAACATCTATATTCCCAAATACATAAAAAATTATTCAATTCTATATGTAAAGCAATACCTTCAGAACTTACTGAATTAATGAAATCTCATTTGTGTTTTGGAGAACATGTCAAGACAGATGCATGTATGTTAGAAGGTTGCCCCCTGCTGGATAACAAATGTAATAATACATTCATAAGGTAACTTTTTCACTCCAACAACAAGATCTCTCCCAGATGGAAATTCTCTGTAACACACATATATCTGACACCGAATGGAAGAAAGCTTGGTTGCTCCCTGCCAAATTTTGTAAATCAAATAAAGTAAAATAAATTCACTTAAACATCTTGCACAAAATATACCCTTGTACCCTTTTAATTACTTGTCTATATTCATGGATTTAGAGGACAACACAACGCCTTTTCTGCGATAAAGAAGAACAACACAATTATATGTGACTCTGTGAAGTTATTTTGTAGCGAGTTAAGTAATTAAATGTTTAATTTAATGAATAAGACCCATGTATTTACAATGAAAGATGTCATTTGTTATTATTCAAATGATAACAAAGCTACTTGAGTTAATTTCTTCATGCTCTCGTAACCGGTGTGAAATGGCTAGCTAGTTAGCGGTGGTGCGCGCTAGCAGCCTTTCAGTCGGTGACGTCACTCGCTCTGAAACCTTGAAGTAGTGGTTCCCCTTGCTCTGCAAGGGCCGCGGCTTTTGTGGAGCGATGGGTAACGATGTTTCGTGGGTGACTGTTGTTGATGTGTGAAGAGGGTCCCTGGTTCGGCGAGGGGACGGACTAAAGTTAAACTGTTACACTCTCTTGTAAATTTTACATACACAAACTAATACACCCAAATGCAATATATTTTTTTACTTGAAATCAAATATTAGTCAATAACAACAACAACAAATTATTCTTTCAACTCTATCGTAGGTTTATACAATTGTAACCCTTGACCATTTTTCTGTTTATTTTACTGGAGGTACTTTTAACATTTAAAGCTGTTGTCACTGGCAATTCATGTGTAGTGATTTGCATTTGTTGTGTTTGTTTATTTACATTACTTTAATGTTATTTCATGTTTCTCACAAAGAAAATATACTTGTAGTGATGTCCTATGTTAATTTGTATTTTAATTAAAATAAAAAATAACCGTTCTGAATCAGAACCAGGATGATTCCTGGTGAGCCGGCGGACGACTTCAAAACTTCAACGGTTTGTTGACCGATTTCGCGGACTAATGTTCTGTACAAAGACTTTCAGATCCTTATCAGATCGATATCCTTCTAATCGATCAACGTAAAGCCGCGTGGGACAGCCGAGATGATTCACTGTCGAATTGATCCTGTGTATGACCCCGCTCGTTACCCGACGTTAACGAAATAACGTCAGTCTACTCTTTAGCCGAGCAGAGTGAGAATTTGAATGATGAGGTTTTGAGGAATTAAACTGTTGTGTAATTCTTTACCAAAACAAATCTGATACTCCTGAACTTCTATCCTACTCAAAAGACAGCTGGTTTGGTAATAGTATGAATCAGACCACTAGCTAAATGTAACCGGTAGAAGTTAAAGCGTACGGCGGTAAGGTCTTAGCCTGGGTACCAGTCCGTTTCCGTCGAAGTTTGTTCCCATGTAATTTCAACCAACAAAATCAATGTGATGACGTTGAATCAACGAGGAAAACTTGTCTTTTCGTCTTTTTTTCACCTAACTTTGAACCTAAATCCCATGACATGGTGACCTTTTTGTTGTTGACAACTCAACCAAATGTAAATGAAAACGAGATGTTGAACTGACGTCTGTGCCCAGCGGGAATGGAGTAGGTCGTTACTAGTGACGGTTTAAAGGTAATAGACTCAGCGAAACAACATTGCCTCGAGCAGCACCGCAGATATTGCGATGAGAGAGATGCAAGACTTCGCTCTCACAACACGGTAACCAGGGGACGAAACCCGGAGAGAAGTTGAGCCTCACCCTTTAACACTCTCAGTTGTTGTGGAAACCCACTATGCTGTTTACTTTCTGCATCTGTGACATATAGCTGAGTCTACCTTTTAAGGTCTACTATTAGTGGAATGCAAGTTCGCATTTCGTTGTACCATGTATATACAACTAATACAATTTCAAAGTTGCACTATGCAGAAATCGCTCAACCATTTCCTGGTTGCTAAAACTCTGGTAGGTCGCCTAATTTCAGTTTGACAAAATAATCTAGTATAGTGTAGAGAGTCATTGTACCATCTACATTAATCTAGTATAGAGTAGAGAGTCATTGTACCATCTACATTAATCTAGTATAGTATAGAGAGTCATTGTACCATCTACATTAATCTAGTATAGTATAGAGAGTCATTGTACCATCTACATTAATCTAGTATAGTATAGAGAGTCATTGTACCATCTACATTAATCTAGTATAGTATAGAGAGTCATTGTACCATCTACATTAATCTAGTATAGTGTAGAGAGTCATTGTACCATCTACATTAATCTAGTATAGTGTAGAGAGTCATTGTACCATCTACATTAATCTAGTATAGTGTAGAGTCATTGTACCATCTACATTAATCTAGTATAGTGTAGAGAGTCATTGTACCATCTACATTAATCTAGTATAGAGAGTCATTGTACCATCTACATTAATCTAGTATAGAGAGTCATTGTACCATCTACATTAATCTAGTATAGTATAGAGTCATTGTACCATCTACATTAATCTAGTATAGTATAGAGTCATTGTACCATCTACATTAATCTAGTATAGTATAGAGAGTCATTGTACCATCTACATTAATCTAGTATAGTATAGAGAGTCATTGTACCATCTACATTAATCTAGTATAGTGTAGAGAGTCATTGTACCGTCTACATTAAACTAGTATAGTGTAGAGAGTCATTGTACCATCTACATTAATCTAGTATAGTGTAGAGTCATTGTACCATCTACATTAATCTAGTATAGTATAGAGAGTCATTGTACCATCTACATTAATTTAGTATAGTGTAGAGAGTCATTGTACCATCTACATTAATCTAGTATAGTATAGAGAGTCATTGTACCATCTACATTAATCTAGTATAGTATAGAGAGTCATTGTACCATCTACATTAATCTAGTATAGTGTAGAGTCATTGTATCATCTACATTAATCTAGTGTAGTATAGAGTCATTGTACCATCTACATTAATCTAGTATAGTGTAGAGTCATTGTATCATCTACATTAATCTAGTATAGTGTAGAGAGTCATTGTACCATCTACATTAATCTAGTATAGTATAGAGAGTCATTGTACCATCTACATTAATCTAGTATAGTATAGAGAGTCATTGTACATTAATCTAGTATAGTATAGAGAGTCATTGTACATTAATCTAGTATAGTGTAGAGAGTCATTGTACCATCTACATTAATCTAGTATAGTGTAGAGAGTCATTGTACCATCTACATTAATCTAGTATAGTATAGAGAGTCATTGTACCATCTACATTAATCTAGTATAGTTTAGAGAGTCATTGTACCATCTACATTAATCTAGTATAGTGTAGAGAGTCATTGTACCATCTACATTAATCTAGTATAGTGTAGAGAGTCATTGTACCATCTACATTAATCTAGTATAGTGTAGAGAGTCATTGTACCATCTACATTAATCTAGTATAGTGTAGAGAGTCATTGTACCATCTACATTAATCTAGTATAGTGTAGAGAGTCATTGTACCATCTACATTAATATAGTATAGTATAGAGAGTCATTGTACCATCTACATTAATCTAGTATAGTATAGAGAGTCATTGTACCATCTACATTAATCTAGTATAGTGTAGAGAGTCATTGTACCATCTACATTAATCTAGTATAGTGTAGAGAGTCATTGTACCATCTACATTAATCTAGTATAGTGTAGAGAGTCATTGTACCATCTACATTAATCTAGTATAGTATAGAGAGTCATTGTACCATCTACATTAATCTAGTATAGTGTAGAGAGTCATTGTACCATCTACATTAATCTAGTATAGTGTAGAGAGTCATTGTACCATCTACATTAATCTAGTATAGTGTAGAGAGTCATTGTACCATCTACATTAATCTAGTATAGTGTAGAGAGTCATTGTACCATCTACATTAATCTAGTATAGTATAGCGAGTCATTGTACCATCTACATTAATCTAGTATAGTATAGAGAGTCATTGTACCATCTACATTAATCTAGTATAGTATAGCGAGTCATTGTACCATCTACATTAATCTAGTATAGTGTAGAGAGTCATTGTACCATCTACATTAATCTAGTATAGTGTAGAGAGTCATTGTACCATCTACATTAATCTAGTATAGTATAGAGAGTCATTGTACCATCTACATGAATCTAGTATAGTGTAGAGTCATTGTACCATCTACATGAATCTAGTATAGTGTAGAGAGTCATTGTACCATCTACATTAATCTAGTATAGTCTAGAGAGTCATTGTACCATCTACATTAATCTAGTATAGAGAGTCATTGTACCATCTACATTAATCTAGTATAGTATAGAGTCATTGTACCATCTACATTAATCTAGTATAGTATAGAGAGTCATTGTACCATCTACATTAATATAGTATAGTATAGAGAGTCATTGTACCATCTACATTAATCTAGTATAGTATAGAGAGTCATTGTACCATCTACATTAATTTAGTATAGTATAGAGAGTCATTGTACCATCTACATTAATCTAGTATAGTATAGAGAGTCATTGTACCATCTACATTAATCTAGTATAGTATAGAGAGTCATTGTACCATCTACATTAATCTAGTATAGTATAGAGAGTCATTGTACCATCTACATTAATTTAGTATAGTGTAGAGAGTCATTGTACCATCTACATTAATCTAGTATAGTATAGAGAGTCATTGTACCATCTACATTAATCTAGTATAGTATAGAGAGTCATTGTACCATCTACATTAATCTAGTATAGTGTAGAGTCATTGTATCATCTACATTAATCTAGTGTAGTATAGAGTCATTGTACCATCTACATTAATCTAGTATAGTGTAGAGTCATTGTATCATCTACATTAATCTAGTATAGTGTAGAGAGTCATTGTACCATCTACATTAATCTAGTATAGTATAGAGAGTCATTGTACCATCTACATTAATCTAGTATAGTATAGAGAGTCATTGTACATTAATCTAGTATAGTATAGAGAGTCATTGTACATTAATCTAGTATAGTGTAGAGAGTCATTGTACCATCTACATTAATCTAGTATAGTGTAGAGAGTCATTGTACCATCTACATTAATCTAGTATAGTGTAGAGAGTCATTGTACCATCTACATTAATCTAGTATAGTATAGAGAGTCATTGTACCATCTACATTAATCTAGTATAGTATAGAGAGTCATTGTACCATCTACATTAATCTAGTATAGTGTAGAGAGTCATTGTACCATCTACATTAATCTAGTATAGTGTAGAGAGTCATTGTACCATCTACATTAATCTAGTATAGTATAGAGAGTCATTGTACCATCTACATTAATCTAGTATAGTGTAGAGACATTGTACCATCTACATTAATCTAGTATAGTATAGAGAGTCATTGTACCATCTACATTAATTTAGTATAGTGTAGAGAGTCATTGTACCATCTACATTAATCTAGTATAGTATAGAGAGTCATTGTACCATCTACATTAATCTAGTATAGTATAGAGAGTCATTGTACCATCTACATTAATCTAGTTTTGTATAGAGAGTCATTGTACATTAATCTAGTATAGTATAGAGAGTCATTGTACATTAATCTAGTATAGTGTAGAGAGTCATTGTACCATCTACATTAATCTAGTATAGTGTAGAGAGTCATTGTACCATCTACATTAATCTAGTATAGTCTAGAGAGTCATTGTACCATCTACATTAATCTAGTATAGAGAGTCATTGTACCATCTACATTAATCTAGTATAGTATAGAGTCATTGTACCATCTACATTAATCTAGTATAGTATAGAGAGTCATTGTACCATCTACATTAATATAGTATAGTATAGAGAGTCATTGTACCATCTACATTAATCTAGTATAGTATAGAGAGTCATTGTACCATCTACATTAATTTAGTATAGTATAGAGAGTCATTGTACCATCTACATTAATCTAGTATAGTATAGAGAGTCATTGTACCATCTACATTAATCTAGTATAGTATAGAGAGTCATTGTACCATCTACATTAATCTAGTATAGTATAGAGTCATTGTACCATCTACATTAATCTAGTATAGTATAAAGAGTCATTGTACCATCTACATTAATCTAGTATAGTATAGAGAGTCATTGTACCATCTACATTAATCTAGTATAGTGTAGAGTCATTGTACCATCTACATTAATCTAGTATAGTATAGAGAGTCATTGTACCATCTACATTAATTTAGTATAGTGTAGAGAGTCATTGTACCATCTACATTAATCTAGTATAGTATAGAGAGTCATTGTACCATCTACATTAATCTAGTATAGTATAGAGAGTCATTGTACCATCTACATTAATCTAGTTTTGTATAGAGAGTCATTGTACATTAATCTAGTATAGTATAGAGAGTCATTGTACATTAATCTAGTATAGTGTAGAGAGTCATTGTACATTAATCTAGTATAGTATAGAGAGTCATTGTACCATCTACATTAATCTAGTATAGTGTAGAGTCATTGTACCATCTACATTAATCTAGTATAGTGTAGAGAGTCATTGTACCATCTACATTAATCTAGTATAGTGTAGAGAGTCATTGTACCATCTACATTAATCTAGTATAGTGTAGAGAGTCATTGTACCATCTACATTAATCTAGTATAGTGTAGAGAGTCATTGTACCATCTACATTAATCTAGTATAGTATAGAGAGTCATTGTACCATCTACATTAATCTAGTATTGTATAGAGAGTCATTGTACATTAATCTAGTATAGTATAGAGAGTCATTGTACATTAATCTAGTATAGTGTAGAGAGTCATTGTACATTAATCTAGTATAGTATAGAGAGTCATTGTACCATCTACATTAATCTAGTATAGTGTAGAGTCATTGTACCATCTACATTAATCTAGTATAGTGTAGAGAGTCATTGTACCATCTACATTAATCTAGTATAGTGTAGAGAGTCATTGTACCATCTACATTAATCTAGTATAGTGTAGAGAGTCATTGTACCATCTACATTAATCTAGTATAGTATAGAGAGTCATTGTACCATCTACATTAATCTAGTATAGTATAGAGAGTCATTGTACCATCTACATTAATCTAGTATAGTATAGAGAGTCATTGTACCATCTACATTAATCTAGTATAGTGTAGAGAGTCATTGTACCATCTACATTAATCTAGTATAGTATAGAGCAGGGGTGTCAAACATACGGCCCGCGGGCCGGAACCGGCCCCCAAGGAGGTTCGATCAGGCCCGCAGGATAATTTGAAAGTGGAAAAAATGCATAAAAGACATGGAATTAATATTTTTATTTCGCTGCAATTCATGGATTATCCGCTAAGGGGCGCACTCTTTCCATCAGAGTAGAAGACAAGCTGCATCACTGAGACAGACTGAAAACAGCAGACGGTATCAATGCGCCATCTGCTGCTTGTTACGACGTTGTTAATACCTTAATACCTCATTAGCCAAAATGTCGTTATCCAAACGGAGAAAAGTAGATAAGGAGTGTAGAATTTTCAAAGAAAAATGGACCACGTCCTATTTATTTACAGAGATGCACGGAAAACCTTCGTGCTTGGTGTGTTTGCAACAAGTTTCGGTATTGAAGGAATATAATATTCGACGCCACTACGAGACTCATCACAGCGAAAAATATGACGGCTTGCAAGGACAACTGAGAAGAGATAAGATTAACGAATTGCTGGCGGGTCTGAGGAAACAGCAGTCAACTTTCATCCAGAGCCGAGAAGTCAGTGAAGCAGCGGTAAAAGCCAGCTACCTAATTGCTAGCGAAATAGCATTAGCATCGAAGCCGTATTCCGACGGTGACTTTGTTAAACGATGCATGATGAAGGCGGCTGAACTTGTATGTGCCGAGAAGCGACAAGCTTTTGCCAATATTAGCCTGACGAGGAATACTATAGCAGAGAGGATTTCGGAACTATCGGCAGATTTAGACAGTCAATTGAAACAGAGAGTCAAGTCATTTATTGCATTTTCCGTGGCAATTGACGAGAGCACTGACATCACAGACGTGGCCCAACTGGCCATATTTATTCGAGGAGTTGATGAGACATTGACTGTTACTGAAGAGTTTCTTGAGTTGGTGCCAATGATGGACACCACAACAGCCGTGGACATTTTCGGCTCTGTCGTTGCTGCATTGGACAGAGTTGGAGTGGACTGGTCCCGCGCTGTCAGCCTGGCTACAGACGGCGCGCCATCCATGGTCGGAAAGAAAGCAGGTGTCGCGACAAAGTTCAAAGACAAAGTTCAAGCCCTTAATGGAGGAGATCGTTTCTGGACATTTCACTGTATTTTGCACCAGGAGGCATTGTGTTGCAAGTCGCTGAAAATGGACCACGTCATGGAGGTGGTTGTTCGCACTGTAAATTTCATCCGGTCCAGAGGTCTGAACCATCGTCAGTTTGACAAACTTCTCAGCGACAGCAACATTACCCACAGCCTGCCATACCACACTGAAGTGAGATGGTTAAGCCGAGGCGCTGTGCTGAGGCATTTCTTTGATCTACGAGAGGAAATCGGACAGTTCATGGAGAAAAAAGGAAAACCGGTGTTGGAATTACAATCTCAGGAATGGCTACGGGACCTTGCATTCTTGGTTGATATTACTGAACACTTGAACAATCTGAACAAAATGTTGCAAGGCCGCAAAAAAGTTGTCACAGTTTTCTGACAACATACATGCATTTAAGTTGAAGCTGACTTTGTGGGAGATGCAACTGGCAAATGGCAACCCTGCTCATTTCCCCTGTCTGAGAGATGTGTGTGTGACCAGACCTGATGCGGACATGAAACGGTACAAAGACAAAATTGCAGGACTACTGCGGGAGTTTGAGAAACGTTTTCAGGTATTTGGTGAACTTGAGACAGAATTTTCAGTTTTTCGCTCACCTTTCACAGTTAAAGCTTCTGATCTGCCGGTCGAAATTCAGCTAGAGATAATTGATTTGCAGTGTGATGCAGATTTGAAGGGCAAATTTGCCTCTGTAGGTCTGGACAGATTTTATCAGTATCTACTACCAGGGTACCCCAAATTAACAGCCCTGGCTGCTAAAATTTTGTGCATGTTTGGGACAACCTACCTTTGTGAACAAATTTTCTCAGTGATGAATATCAATAAAACAAAAATGCGTTCAAGGCTCACAAACAAGCACTTAAATGACATTCTGAAAGTGACAGCTAGTCAGGACATGACACCTGGTGTTGATGCACTTGTACAGGCCAAAAGATGCCAAGTTTCAGGAACAAATACAAGTCCAGACTAGACTAACACCTTTAAAATGCTGCCTTAGATACTGTTTGCATTGAAAGAATACAGCTCTGTGAAGATGAATCCTTACTGTGGTGATTTAAAAAAATGTGCACTTTAATGTTAGTCAGCAGCTTCAAAACAAAAGTTGTGTGATGGAATTCTACTGTTCATACAACTCCATAAATTTTCAGTATGTATTGTATGTGTATGTATGTTTCATGTATGAAGTTTACAGATTTACAGGACAGGCGAACACTTTCTTCATTACACATTTAAAATCACTCTCCTTAGTTTGTAAGGTGTACGCAGGGATTACATTTAGATTTTATATGCGTATGTGTAAGTGGTTTAAAAATTCCTTTCTTTAAAAGTCTCATTTAATCTTAAAGTGCATTACTATATTTTTCAGTACCAATTAAAGTTTTGTGCCTTTGTACAATCAGTGGGATCAGTTGCAATGCATATTTGTGAATGATAAAAGTAAATTGCACATTTGTCTAAGGAAATATGAGGTGTTTCATTAAATGTTTTGTAAAAGGATAGTTCATTAAATTTCAATATTTTCCTAATGTTCTTGTGCTTCTTTACACCAAAACAAAGGAAAGACATGATATTTTGGTTATTTATAGCAGAGTATGGTATAATTTTAATGGTCCGGCCCACTTGACATCTCCCTAGGCCGTATGTGGCCCACGATGCGAAATGAGTTTGACACCCCTGGTATAGAGAGTCATTGTACCATCTACATTAATCTAGTATAGAGTCATTGTACCATCTACATTAATCTAGTATAGTATAGAGTCATTGTACCATCTACATTAATCTAGTATAGTGTAGAGAGTCATTGTACCATCTACATTTCTGTGAAGTATATTTTCCATAAACAGAAATATTATTTTCAGCTTTTTGAAACTGGTGTCGGAACTAGAAGCGTATCGCTTGATGTACAAAACTGAAAGTAACAGATGCAAAAACCTCATTTTAAGAACAGGAAGCATAGAAGTAGCTCACGCAGAACGGATCGACCACTTCTTAGACTTTTCTTTCAAGTAGATTCGATAGATCTATAACTCACATTTCTATGTGAATTTTGGTCGTGTTCGCCCAGAAAGTGACATACTTGGTTGTTGCTGTTTAGGCCCACCTGTTGGCATGATTGGTTTTAATAAGGTCTCTAGCACACCCTGGTGGCGTTGCTGTCAAACTGCACAGTTTAAAAAAAATACATGCTATACTGTACTTTCCAGAAGTTGTTTTATTGAAAAAAATATTGTAGAAACTGTTATGTACATTGACAAACGAATTATATGAATATAATACTTGTTTTTACCATGTCAAAAGTATTTATAAAATTGTAATTACATACACTGAGTATACAAAACGTTAAGGACACCTTCCTAACGTTGAGTTGCATCCCCCCTTTGGCCTTCAGAACAGCCTCAATTCATCGGACTCTACAAGGTGTCGAAAGCGTTCCACAGGGATACTGGCTCATGTCGACTCCAATTCTTCCCACAGTTGTGTCAAATTGGGCTGGATGTCCTTTTGATACAAACGAGAAACTGTCGAGGGTGAAAAACCCAGCACCCCATACAAAGGCACTTAGATTTTTGGTCTTTCCCATTCAGCCTCTGAATGACACACCCATGTCTCGATACAGCCCCACAGTGGAGGTGTCATAATACCCATAAAACCTAGCGGTCGAAACAGGTAAATGGTTCCACTCAGAGATTTTAGAGACATGTATACAGGGGAATATATTGATACAAGTCACCTTTGCCCGAGAGAGATTTACAGTTATCAAAACGTCACGCCGGGGAAAGTCTACACGAAACACGGCAATTATTATAAGTGTTTCTAAAATCACCTAAGGGAAAAATGAAATGTGGAAAAATGATTGGAACCATTTTCCTATTTGACCGCTAGGTTTTATGGGTATTATACTGTGGTACTCTATTGTCTCAAGGCTTAAAACGTCTTTTAACAAAAGACATCAATAAGGGATCATAGCTTTCACCTGATGTGATGGTCTAGTCAGCCAGTAGTCTGATCCTCTCCAACAGCTGTGTGTTTGTGTCTAGTCTGCCAGTTCAGCCAGTAGTCTGATCCTCTCCAACAGCTGTGTGTTTGTGTCTAGTCTGCCAGTTCAGCCAGTAGTCTGATCCTCTCCAACAGCTGTGTGTTTGTGTCTAGTCTGCCAGTTCAGCCAGTAGTCTGATCCTCTCCAACAGCTGTGTGTTTGTGTCTAGTCTGCCAGTTCAGCCAGTAGTCTGATCCTCTCCAACAGCTGTGTGTTTGTGTCTAGTCTGCCAGTTCAGCCAGTAGTCTGATCCTCTCCAACAGCTGTGTGTTTGTGTCTAGTCTGCCAGTTCAGCCAGTAGTCTGATCCTCTCCAACAGCTGTGTGTTTGTGTCTAGTCTGCCAGTAGTCTGATCCTCTCCAACAGCTGTGTGTTTGTGTCTAGTCTGCCAGTTCAGCCAGTAGTCTGATCCTCTCCAACAGC
>NC_074675.1:56311689-56314189 GCF_029448725.1 Salvelinus fontinalis
ATGGAAACTGAATGGAAACTAAACAGTAGATGGAAACTAAATGGAAAGTAAACAGTAGATGGAAACTAAATAGAAACTAAACAGTAGATGGAAACTGAATGGAAACTAAACAGTAGATGGAAACTAAACAGTAGATGGAAACTGAATGGAAACTAAACAGTAGATGGAAACTGAATGGAAACTAAACAGTAGATGGAAACTGAATGGAAACTAAACAGTAGATGGAAACTAAATGGAAACTAAACAGTAGATGGAAACTGAATAGAAACTAAACAGTAGATGGAAACTAAATGGAAACTAAACAATAGATGGAAACTGAATGGAAACTAAACAGTAGATGGAAACTAAATGGAAACTAAACAATAGATGGAAACTGAATGGAAACTAAACAGTAGATGGAAACTAAATGGAAACTAAACAATAGATGGAAACTGAATGGAAACTAAACAGTAGATGGAAACTAAATGGAAACTAAACAATAGATGGAAACTGAATGGAAACTAAACAATAGATGGAAACTAAATGGAAACTAAACAGTAGATGGAAACTAAATAGAAACTAAACAGTAGATGGAAACTAAACAGTAGATGGAAACTAAACAGTAGATGGAAACTAAATGGAAACTAAACAGTAGATGGAAACTAAATGGAAACTAAACAGTAGATGGAAACTAAACAGTAGATGGAAACTAAACAGTAGATGGAAACTAAACAGTAGATGGAAACTGAATGGAAACTAAACAGTAGATGGAAACTAAATAGAAACTAAACAGTAGATGGAAACTAAACAGTAGATGGAAACTAAATAGAAACTAAACAGTAGATGGAAACTGAATGGAAACTAAACAATAGATGGAAACTAAATAGAAACTAAACAGTAGATGGAAACTAAATGGAAACTAAACAGTAGATGGAAACTAAATAGAAACTAAACAGTAGATGGAAACTAAACAGTAGATGGAAACTGAATAGAAAATAAACAGTAGATGGAAACTAAATGGAAACTAAACAATAGATGGAAACTGAATGGAAACTAAACAGTAGATGGAAACTGAATGGAAACTAAACAGTAGATGGAAACTGAATGGAAACTAAACAGTAGATGGAAACTGAACAGTAGATGGAAACTGAATGAAACTAAACAGTAGATGGAAACTAAATAGAAACTAAACAGTGGATGGAAACTGAATGGAAACTAAACAGTAGATGGAAACTAAATAGAAACTAAACAGTAGATGGAAACTAAATGGAAACTAAACAGTAGATGGAAACTGAATGGAAACTAAACAGTAGATGGAAACTAAACAATAGATGGAAACTGAATGGAAACTAAACAGTAGATGGAAGCTAAACAGTAGATGGAAACTAAATGGAAACTAAACAGTAGATGGAAATTAAATGGAAACTAAACAGTAGATGGAAACTGAATGGAAACTAAACAGTAGATGGAAACTAAATAGAAACTAAACAATAGATGGAAACTAAATAGAAACTAAACAGTAGATGGAAACTAAACAGTAGATGGAAACTAAACAGTAGATGGAAACTAAATGGAAACTAAACAGTAGATGGAAACTAAATGGAAACTAAACAATAGTTGGAAACTAAATAGAAACTAAACAGTAGATGGAAACTAAACAGTAGATGGAAACTAAACAGTAGATGGAAACTAAACAGTAGATGGAAACTGAATGGAAACTAAACAGTAGATGGAAACTAAATAGAAACTAAACAGTAGATGGAAACTGAATGGAAACTAAACAGTAGATGGAAACTAAATAGAAACTAAACAGTAGATGGAAACTGAATGGAAACTAAACAATAGATGGAAACTAAATAGAAACTAAACAGTAGATGGAAACTAAATGGAAACTAAACAGTAGATGGAAACTAAATAGAAACTAAACAGTAGATGGAAACTAAACAGTAGATGGAAACTAAATGGAAACTAAACAGTAGATGGAAACTGAATGGAAACTAAACAATAGATGGAAACTAAACAATAGATGGAAACTAAACAGTAGATGGAAGCTAAACAGTAGATGGAAACTAAATGGAAACTAAACAGTAGATGGAAACTAAATGGAAACTAAACAGTAGATGGAAACTGAATGGAAACTAAACAGTAGATGGAAACTAAATAGAAACTAAACAATAGATGGAAACTGAATGGAAACTAAACAGTAGATGGAAACTAAATAGAAACTAAACAGTAGATGGAAACTGAATAGAAACTAAACAATAGATGGAAACTGAATGGAAACTAAACAGTAGATGGAAACTAAATAGAAACTAAACAGTAGATGGAAACTGAATGGAAACTAAACAATAGATGGAAACTAAATAGAAACTAAACAGTAGATGGAAACTAAATGGAAACTAAACAGTAGATGGAAACTAAATAGAAACTAAACAGTAGATGGAAACTAAATAGAAACTAAACAGTAGATGGAAACTAAATAGAAACTAAACAGTAGATGGAAACTAAACAGTAGATGGAA
>NC_074675.1:56319189-56334189 GCF_029448725.1 Salvelinus fontinalis
CCAGCAGCAAGAGCGACATCATTGATGTATACAGAGAAGAGAGTCGGCCCGAGATTTGAACCCTGTGGCACCCCCTTAGAGACTGCCATAGGTCCAGACAACAGGCCCTCCGATTTGACACACTGAACTCTATCAGAGAAGTAGTTGGTGAACCAGGCAAGGCAGTCATTTGAGAAGCCAAGGCTGTTGAGTCTGCCGATAAGAATGCGGTGATTGACAGAGTCGAAAGCCTTGGCCAGGTCGATGAAGACGGCTTCACAGTATTGTCTTTTATCAATGGCGGTTATGATGTCGTTTAGGACCTTGAGCGTGGCTGAGGTGCACCCGTGACCGGCTCGGAAACCAGAATGCATAGCGGAGAAGGTGTGGTGGGATTCGAAATGGTCGGTGATCTGTTTGTTAACTTGGCTTTCGAAGACTTTAGAAAGGCAGGGTAGGATAGATATAGGTCTGTAACAGTTTGGGTCTAGAGTGTCACCCCTTTTGAAGAGGGGGATAACCGCGGCAGCTTTCCAATCTTTGGGGATCTCAGACGATATGAAAGAGGTTGAACAGGCTAGTAATAGTGGTGGCAACAATTGCGGCAGATCATAAGGATTGGAGGAGAGAGAGCGAGAGGGGAGAGAGAGAGAGAGAGAGAGAGAGAGAGAGAGAGAGAGAGAGAGAGAGAGAGAGAGAGAGAGAGAGAGAGAGAGAGAGAGAGAGAGAGAGAGAGAGAGAGAGAGAGAGAGAGAGAGAGAGAGAGAGAGAGAGAGAGAGAGAGAGAGAGAGAGAGAGAGACAGAGAGAGAGAGAGAGAGAGAGAGAGAGAGCGAGAGAGATTGAGAGAGAGGGGGGAGAGAGACAGAGAGAGAGAGAGAGAGAGAGAGAGAGCGAGAGAGATTGAGAGAGAGGGGGGAGAGAGACGTTAATGTGTTGATAGGTGAATGTCAATGTGTACATTTACTTTATGTAATGAAAGAGTGTGTGTGCTGCTGTTAGTTAATAACCCCATAGTCCCCAACCATCCTGTTAGTCCCCAACCATCCTGTTAGTCCCCAACCATCCTGTTAGTCCCCAACCATCCTGTTAGTCCCCAACCATCCTGTTAGTCCCCAACCATCCTGTTAGTACCCAACCATCCTGTTAGTCCCCAACCATCCTGTTAGTCCCCAACCATCCTGTTAGTCCCCAACCATCCTGTTAGTCCCCAACCATCCTGTTAGTTCCCAACCATCCGATATATGTGATAAAGTGAAAATCTGAGGTATGCACCAGACCTGCACCAGACCCCCACCAGACCTGCACCAGACCCCCACCAGACCTGCACCAGACCCCCACCAGACCTGCACCAGACCCCCACCAGACCTGCACCAGACCCCCACCAGACATGCACCAGACCCCCACCAGACCTGCACCAGACCCCCACCAGACCTGCAACAGACCCCCACCAGACCTGCACCAGACCTGCACCAGAACCCCTATACCAGACTCTAACCAGACTCTAACCCCCACCAGACCCTAACCAGACGCTAACCAGACCCTAACCAGACTCTAACCAGAACCTAACCCCCACCAGATCCTAACCAGACTCTAACCAGACTATAACCCCCACCAGACCCTAACCAGACCCTAACCAGACGCTAACCAGACTCTAACCAGACTCTAACCAGAACCTAACCCCCACCAGACCCTAACCAGACCCTAACCAGACCCTAACCAGACTCTAACCAGACCCTAACCAGACCCTAACCAGACCCTAACCAGACCCTAACCAGACTCTAACCAGACCCTAACCAGACCCTAACCAGACCCTAACCAGACCCTAACCAGACCCTAACCAGACCCTAACCAGACCCTAACCAGACTCTAACCAGACCCTAACCAGACCCTAACCAGACTCTAACCAGACCCTAACCAGACCCTAACCAGACCCTAACCAGACCCTAACCAGACCCTAACCAGACCCTAACCAGACCCTAACCAGACCCTAACCAGACCCTAACCCCCACCAGACCCTAACCAGACCCTAACCCCCACCAGACCCTAACCAGACCCTAACCAGACCCTAACCAGACGCTAACCAGACTCTAACCAGACTCTAACCAGACCCTAACCAGACCCTAACCAGACCCTAACCAGACCCTAACCAGACCCTAACCAGACCCTAACCAGACCCTAACCCCCACCAGACCCTAACCAGACCCTAACCCCCACCAGACCCTAACCAGACCCTAACCAGACTCTAACCAGACCCTAACCAGACGCTAACCAGACTCTAACCAGACTCTAACCAGACTCCAACCAGACCCTAACCAGACCCTAACCAGACCCTAACCAGACCCTAACCAGACCCTAACCAGACCCTAACCAGACCCTAACCAGACCCTAACCCCCACCAGACCCTAACCAGACCCTAACCCCCACCAGACCCTAACCAGACCCTAACCAGACTCTAACCAGACCCTAACCAGACGCTAACCAGACTCTAACCAGACTCTAACCAGACTCCAACCAGACCCTAACCAGACCCTAACCAGACCCTAACCAGACCCTAACCAGACCCTAACCAGACCCTAACCAGACCCTAACCAGACCCCCACCAGACCCTAACCAGACCCTAACCAGACCCTAACCAGACCCTAACCAGACTCTAACCAGACCCTAACCAGACGCTAACCAGACTCTAACCAGACTCTAACCAGACTCCAACCAGACCCTAACCAGACCCTAACCAGACCCTAACCAGACCCTAACCAGACCCTAACCAGACCCTAACCAGACCCTAACCAGACCCCAACCAGACCCTAACCAGACCCTAACCAGACCCTAACCAGACCCTAACCAGACTCTAACCAGACCCTAACCAGACCCTAACCAGACCCTAACCAGACCCTAACCCCCACCAGACCCTAACCAGACCCTAACCAGACTCTAACCAGACTCTAACCAGACCCTAACCAGACCCTAACCAGACCCTAACCAGACTCTAACCAGACCCTAACCAGACCCTAACCCCCACCAGACCCTAACCAGACCCTAACCAGACCCTAACCAGACCCTAACCCCCACCAGACCCTAACCAGACCCTAACCAGACCCTAACCAGACTCTAACCAGACCCTAACCAGACCCTAACCAGACTCTAACCAGACTCTAACCAGACCCTAACCAGACTCTAACCAGACCCTAACCAGACCCTAACCAGACCCTAACCAGACCCTAACCAGACCCTAACCAGACCCTAACCAGACCCTAACCAGACCCTAACCAGACTCTAACCAGACCCTAACCAGACCCTAACCAGACCCTAACCAGACCCTAACCAGACCCTAACCAGACTCTAACCAGACGCTAACCAGACTCTAACCAGACTCTAACCAGAACCTAACCCCCACCAGACCCTAACCAGACCCTAACCCCCACCAGACCCTAACCAGACTCTAACCAGACCCTAACCAGACCCTAACCTAACCCCCACCAGACCCTAACCAGACTCTAACCAGACCCTAACCAGACCCTAACCAGACCCTAACCAGACCCTAACCAGACCCTAACCAGACCCTAACCAGACTCCAACCAGACCCTAACCAGACCCTAACCAGACCCTAACCAGACCCTAACCAGACCCTAACCAGACTCTAACCAGACCCTAACCCCCACCAGACCCTAACCAGACCCTAACCAGACCCTAACCAGACCCTAACCAGACCCTAACCAGACCCTAACCAGACCCTAACCAGACCCTAACCAGACCCTAACCAGACCCTAACCAGACCCTAACCAGACCCTAACCAGACTCCAACCAGACCCTAACCAGACCCTAACCAGACTCTAACCAGACCCTAACCAGACCCTAACCAGACCCTAACCAGACTCCAACCAGACCCTAACCAGACTCTAACCAGACTCTAACCAGACCCTAACCAGACCCTAACCAGACTCTAACCAGACCCTAACCAGACCCTAACCAGACCCTAACCCCCACCAGACCCTAACCAGACCCTAACCAGACCCTAACCAGACCCTAACCAGACCCTAACCAGACTCCAACCAGACCCTAACCAGACCCTAACCAGACTCCAACCAGACCCTAACCAGACCCTAACCAGACCCTAACCAGACCCTAACCAGACTCTAACCAGACCCTAACCAGACTCCAACCAGACCCTAACCAGACCCTAACCAGACCCTAACCAGACCCTAACCAGACTCTAACCAGACCCTAACCAGACCCTAACCAGACCCTAACCAGACTCTAACCAGACTCTAACCAGACTCTAACCAGACCCTAACCAGACCCTAACCAGACTCCAACCAGACCCTAACCAGACTCTAACCAGACTCTAACCAGACCCTAACCAGACTCCAACCAGACCCTAACCAGACCCTAACCAGACCCTAACCAGACCCTAACCAGACCCTAACCAGACCCTAACCAGACTCCAACCAGACCCTAACCAGACTCTAACCAGACTCTAACCAGACCCTAACCAGACTCCAACCAGACCCTAACCAGACTCTAACCAGACCCTAACCAGACCCTAACCAGACTCCAACCAGACCCTAACCAGACCCTAACCAGACTCCAACCAGACCCTAACCAGACTCTAACCAGACCCTAACCAGACCCTAACCAGACCCTAACCAGACTCCAACCAGACCCTAACCAGACCCTAACCAGACTCTAACCAGACCCTAACCAGACCCTAACCAGACTCTAACCAGACCCTAACCAGACCCTAACCAGACCCTAACCAGACCCTAACCAGACCCTAACCAGACTCTAACCAGACTCTAACCAGACCCTAACCAGACCCTAACCAGACTCCAACCAGACCCTAACCAGACCCTAACCAGACTCTAACCAGACCCTAACCAGACTCTAACCAGACCCTAACCAGACCCTAACCAGACCCTAACCAGACTCTAACCAGACCCTAACCAGACCCTAACCAGACCCTAACCAGACGCTAACCAGACTCTAACCAGACCCTAACCAGACTCTAACCAGACCCTAACCAGACGCTAACCAGACCCTAACCAGACCCTAACCAGACCCTAACCAGACCCTAACCAGACCCTAACCAGACGCTAACCAGACTCTAACCAGACCCTAACCAGACTCTAACCAGACCCTAACCAGACGCTAACCAGACCCTAACCAGACCCTAACCAGACCCTAACCAGACCCTAACCAGACTCTAACCAGACCCCAACCAGACCCTAACCAGACCCTAACCAGACCCTAACCAGACCCTAACCAGACCCTAACCAGACCCTAACCAGACCCTAACCAGACTCTAACCAGACTCCAACCAGACTCTAACCCCCACCAGACCCTAACCAGACCCTAACCAGACCCTAACCAGACCCTAACCAGACCCTAACCAGACCCTAACCAGACCCTAACCAGACCCTAACCAGACTCTAACCAGACTCCAACCAGACTCTAACCCCCACCAGACCCTAACCAGACCCTAACCAGACCCCCACCAGACCCTAACCAGACCCTAACCAGACCCCAACCAGACCCTAACCAGACCCTAACCAGACTCTAACCAGACCCTAACCAGACTCCAACCAGACTCTAACCAGACCCTAACCAGACCCTAACCAGACCCCAACCAGACCCTAACCAGACCCTAACCAGACTCTAACCAGACTCTAACCAGACTCTAACCAGACCCTAACCAGACTCCAACCAGACTCTAACCAGACCCTAACCAGACCCTAACCAGACCCTAACCAGACCCTAACCAGACTCTAACCAGACCCTAACCAGACCCTAACCAGACCCTAACCAGACTCTAACCAGACCCTAACCAGACCCTAACCCCCACCAGACCCTAACCCCCACCAGACTCTAACCAGACCCTAACCAGACCCTAACCAGACCCTAACCAGACCCTAACCAGACTCTAACCAGACCCTAACCAGACCCTAACCCCCACCAGACCCTAACCCCCACCAGACTCTAACCAGACCCTAACCAGACCCTAACCAGACCCTAACCAGACTCTAACCAGACCCTAACCAGACCCTAACCAGACCCTAACCAGACCCTAACCAGACTCCAACCAGACCCTAACCAGACCCTAACCAGACCCTAACCAGACCCTAACCAGACTCTAACCAGACCCTAACCAGACCCTAACCCCCACCAGACCCTAACCAGACCCTAACCAGACTCCAACCAGACCCTAACCAGACTCTAACCAGACCCTAACCAGACTCTAACCAGACTCTAACCAGACTCTAACCAGACCCTAACCAGACCCTAACCAGACCCTAACCAGACCCTAACCAGACTCCAACCAGACCCTAACCAGACTCCAACCAGACCCTAACCAGACTCCAACCAGACCCTAACCAGACTCTAACCAGACCCTAACCAGACCCTAACCAGACCCTAACCAGACTCCAACCAGACCCTAACCAGACTCTAACCAGACCCTAACCAGACTCTAACCAGACCCTAACCAGACTCCAACCAGACTCTAACCAGACCCTAACCAGACCCTAACCAGACCCTAACCAGACCCTAACCAGACCCTAACCAGACTCCAACCAGACCCTAACCAGACCCTAACCAGACCCTAACCAGACTCTAACCAGACCCTAACCAGACTCTAACCAGACCCTAACCAGACCCTAACCAGACCCTAACCAGACCCTAACCAGACGCTAACCAGACCCTAACCAGACTCTAACCAGACTCTAACCAGACCCTAACCAGACGCTAACCAGACCCTAACCAGACGCTAACCAGACCCTAACCCCCACCAGACCCTAACCAGACTCCAACCAGACCCTAACCAGACTCTAACCCCCACCAGACCCTAACCAGACGCTAACCAGACTCCAACCAGACCCTAACCAGACCCTAACCAGACTCCAACCAGACCCTAACCAGACCCTAACCAGACCCTAACCAGACCCTAACCAGACTCTAACCAGACCCTAACCAGACCCTAACCAGACCCTAACCAGACCCTAACCAGACCCTAACCCCCACCAGACCCTAACCCCCACCAGACCCTAACCAGACGCTAACCAGACCCTAACCAGACTCTAACCAGACCCCCTTACCCCCCACCAGACCCTAACCAGACCCTAACCAGACTCCAACCAGACTCTAACCAGACCCTAACCAGACCCTAACCAGACCCTAACCAGACCCTAACCAGACTCTAACCAGACTCCAACCAGACTCTAACCAGACCCTAACCAGACCCTAACCAGACCCTAACCAGACTCCAACCAGACTCTAACCAGACCCTAACCAGACCCTAACCAGACCCTAACCAGACCCTAACCAGACCCTAACCAGACTCTAACCAGACCCTAACCAGACCCTAACCAGACTCCAACCAGACTCCAACCAGACTCTAACCAGACCCTAACCCCCACCAGACCCTAACCAGACCCTAACCAGACTCTAACCAGACCCTAACCAGACCCTAACCCCCACCAGACCCTAACCCCCACCAGACCCTAACCAGACTCTAACCAGACCCTAACCAGACTCTAACCAGACCCTAACCAGACCCTAACCAGACCCTAACCAGACTCCAACCAGACCCTAACCAGACCCTAACCAGACTCCAACCAGACTCTAACCAGACCCTAACCAGACTCTAACCAGACCCTAACCCCCACCAGACCCTAACCAGACCCTAACCAGACCCTAACCAGACCCTAACCAGACCCTAACCAGACTCCAACCAGACCCTAACCAGACCCTAACCAGACCCTAACCAGACCCTAACCAGACCCTAACCAGACTCCAACCAGACCCTAACCAGACTCTAACCAGACCCTAACCAGACTCTAACCAGACCCTAACCAGACTCTAACCAGACCCTAACCAGACCCTAACCAGACCCTAACCAGACCCTAACCAGACGCTAACCAGACCCTAACCAGACTCCAACCAGACCCTAACCAGACCCTAACCAGACTCTAACCAGACCCTAACCAGACTCTAACCAGACCCTAACCAGACCCTAACCAGACCCTAACCAGACCCTAACCAGACTCTAACCAGACCCTAACCAGACTCTAACCAGACCCTAACCAGACTCCAACCAGACCCCAACCAGACTCTAACCAGACCCTAACCCCCACCAGACCCTAACCAGACCCTAACCAGACCCTAACCAGACTCTAACCAGACCCTAACCAGACCCTAACCCCCACCAGACCCTAACCCCCACCAGACCCTAACCAGACTCTAACCAGACCCTAACCAGACTCTAACCAGACCCTAACCAGACTCTAACCAGACCCTAACCAGACCCTAACCAGACCCTAACCAGACTCTAACCAGACCCTAACCAGACCCTAACCAGACCCTAACCAGACCCTAACCAGACCCTAACCAGACCCTAACCAGACCCTAACCAGACCCTAACCAGACCCTAACCAGACCCTAACCAGACCCTAACCAGACCCTAACCAGACCCTAACCAGACTCTAACCAGACTCTAACCAGACTCTAACCAGACCCTAACCAGACTCTAACCAGACTCTAACCAGACTCTAACCAGACCCTAACCAGACCCTAACCAGACCCTAACCAGACCCTAACCAGACTCTAACCAGACCCTAACCAGACTCCAACCAGACCCTAACCAGACTCTAACCAGACTCTAACCAGACTCTAACCAGACCCTAACCAGACTCTAACCAGACCCTAACCAGACCCTAACCAGACCCTAACCAGACTCCAACCAGACCCTAACCAGACTCCAACCAGACCCTAACCAGACTCTAACCCCCACCAGACCCTAACCAGACGCTAACCAGACCCTAACCAGACCCTAACCAGACCCTAACCAGACCCTAACCAGACCCTAACCAGACCCTAACCAGACCCTAACCAGACCCTAACCAGACCCTAACCAGACCCTAACCAGACCCTAACCAGACCCTAACCAGACCCTAACCAGACCCTAACCAGACCCTAACCAGACTCCAACCAGACCCTAACCAGACTCTAACCCCCACCAGACCCTAACCAGACGCTAACCAGACCCTAACCAGACTCTAACCAGACCCCCTTACCCCCCACCAGACCCTAACCAGACCCTAACCCCCACCAGACCCTAACCAGACCCTAACCAGATCCTAACCAGACCCTAACCAGACCCTAACCAGATCCTAACCAGACCCTAACCCCCACCAGACCCTAACCAGACCCTAACCAGATCCTAACCAGACCCTAACCCCCACCAGACCCTAACCCCCACCAGACCCTAACCAGACTCTAACCAGACCCTAACCAGACCCTAACCAGACTCTAACCAGACCCTAACCAGACCCTAACCAGACCCTAACCAGACCCTAACCAGACCCTAACCCCCACCAGACCCTAACCAGACCCTAACCAGATCCTAACCAGACCCTAACCAGACCCTAACCAGATCCTAACCAGACCCTAACCCCCACCAGACCCTAACCAGACCCTAACCAGATCCTAACCAGACCCTAACCCCCACCAGACCCTAACCCCCACCAGACCCTAACCAGACCCTAACCAGACCCTAACCCCCACCAGACCCTAACCAGACTCTAACCAGACCCTAACCAGACCCCCACCAGACCCTAACCAGACCCTAACCAGACTCTAACCAGACCCTAACCAGACCCTAACCAGACTCTAACCAGACTCTAACCAGACCCTAACCAGACTCTAACCAGACCCTAACCAGACTCCAACCAGACCCTAACCAGACCCTAACCAGACCCTAACCAGACTCTAACCAGACCCTAACCAGACCCTAACCAGACTCTAACCAGACTCTAACCAGACCCTAACCAGACTCTAACCAGACCCTAACCAGACTCTAACCAGACCCTAACCAGACCCTAACCAGACCCTAACCAGACTCTAACCAGACTCTAACCAGACCCTAACCAGACTCTAACCAGACCCTAACCAGACCCTAACCAGACCCTAACCAGACCCTAACCAGACCCTAACCAGACCCTAACCAGACTCTAACCAGACTCTAACCAGACCCTAACCAGACTCTAACCAGACCCTAACCAGACCCTAACCAGACCCTAACCAGACCCTAACCAGACCCTAACCAGACCCTAACCAGACCCTAACCAGACTCTAACCAGACCCTAACCAGACCCTAACCAGACTCTAACCAGACCCTAACCAGACCCTAACCAGACTCTAACCAGACCCTAACCAGACCCTAACCAGACCCTAACCAGACCCTAACCAGACCCTAACCAGACCCTAACCAGACCCTAACCAGACCCCCACCAGACCCTAACCAGACCCTAACCAGACTCTAACCAGACCCCAACCAGACCCTAACCAGACCCTAACCAGACCCCCACCAGACCCTAACCAGACCCTAACCAGACCCTAACCAGACCCTAACCAGACTCTAACCAGACTCTAACCAGACCCTAACCAGACTCTAACCAGACCCCAACCAGACCCTAACCAGACCCTAACCAGACCCTAACCAGACCCTAACCAGACCCTAACCAGACCCTAACCAGACCCTAACCAGACCCTAACCAGACCCCAACCAGACCCTAACCAGACCCTAACCAGACTCTAACCAGACCCCAACCAGACCCTAACCAGACCCTAACCAGACCCCCACCAGACCCTAACCAGACCCTAACCAGACTCTAACCAGACCCCAACCAGACCCTAACCAGACCCTAACCAGACCCTAACCAGACCCTAACCAGACCCTAACCAGACCCTAACCAGACTCTAACCAGACCCTAACCAGACCCTAACCAGACCCTAACCAGACCCTAACCAGACCCTAACCAGACCCTAACCAGACCCTAACCAGACCCCCACCAGACTCTAACCAGACCCTAACCAGACCCTAACCAGACCCTAACCAGACCCTAACCAGACCCTAACCAGACTCTAACCAGACTCTAACCAGACCCTAACCAGACCCTAACCAGACTCTAACCAGACCCTAACCAGACTCTAACCAGACCCTAACCAGACCCTAACCAGACCCTAACCAGACTCTAACCAGACCCTAACCAGACCCTAACCAGACCCTAACCCCCACCAGACCCTAACCAGACCCTAACCCCCACCAGATCCTAACCAGACCCTAACCCCCACCAGACCCTAACCCCCACCAGAGTGTGTGTGTGTTTTAGAGTGTGTGTGTGTGTGTGTGTGTGTGTGTGTGTGTGTGTGTGTGTGTGTGTGTGTGTGTGTGTGTATGTGTGTGTGTGTGTGTGTGTGGGAGTGTGTTTTAGTGTGTGTGTGTGTGTTTTAGAGTGTGTGTGTGTGTGTGTGTGTGTGTGTGTGTGTGTGTGTGTGTGTGTGTGTGTGTGTGTGTGTGTGTGTGTGTGTGTGTGTGTGAGTGTGTTTTAGTGTGTGTGAGTGTGTTTTAGTGTGTGTGAGTGTGTTTTAGAGTGTGTGTGTTTTAGAGTGTGTGAGTGTTTCAGAGTGTGTGAGTGTGTTTTAGTGTGTGTGTGTTTTAGAGTGTGAGTGTTTTAGAGTGTGTGTGTTTCAGAGTGTGTGTGTTTTAGAGTGTGTGTGTTTCAGTGTGTGTGTGTGTGTTTCAGAGTGTGTGAATGTTTTAGAGTGTGTGAGTGTTTTAGAGTGTGTGTTTTAGAGTGTGTGAATGTTTTAGAGTGTGTGAGTGTGTTTTAGAGTGTGTGTGTGTGTTTTAGAGTGTGTGTGTTTCAGAGTGTGTGTGTGTGTGTGTGTGTGTGTGTGTGTGTGTGTGTGTGTGTGTGTGTGTGTGTGTGTGTGTGTGTGTGTGTGTGTGTGTGTGAGTGTGTTTTAGTGTGTGAGTGTGTTTTAGTGTGTGAGTGTGTTTTAGTGTGTGAGTGTGTTTTAGTGTGTGAGTGTGTTTTAGAGTGTGTGTGTTTCAGAGTGTGTGTGTGTGTGTGTGTGTGTGTGTGTGTGTGTGTGTGTGTGTGTGTGTGTGTGTGTGTGTGTGTGTGTGTGTGTGTGTGTGTGTGTGTGAGTGTGTTTTAGTGTGTGTGAGTGTGTTTTAGTGTGTGTGAGTGTGTTTTAGAGTGTGTGTGTTTTAGAGTGTGTGAGTGTTTCAGAGTGTGTGAGTGTGTTTTAGTGTGTGTGTGTTTTAGAGTGTGTGTGAGTGTGTTTTAGTGTGTGTGTGTGTGTGTTTTAGAGTGTGTGTGTGTTTTAGAGTGTGTGTGTGTTTTAGAGTGTGTGTGTGTTTTAGAGTGTGTGTGTTTCAGAGTGTGTGTGTTTCAGAGTGTGTGAGTGTGTTTTAGTGTGTGTGTTTTAAAGTGTGTGTGTGTGTTTTAGAGTGTGTGAGTGTTTTAGAGTGTGTGTGTGTTTTAGAGTGTGTGTGTTTTAGAGTGTGTGTGTTTTAGAGTGTGTGTTGACTGACCTGAGCTGAAGCCTGATGTAGCAGGAACACACCTGCCCATAGGTTCTACTGCATACCTTAACCTGGTCACCAGACCTGCACACAACACAAACAGAGAGGGAGTGTGTGTGTGTGTGTGTGTGTGTGTGTGTGTGTGTGTGTGTGTGTGTGTGTGTGTGTGTGTGTGTGTGTGTGTGTGTGTGTGTGTGTGTGTGTGTGTGTGTGTGTGTGTGTGTGTGTGTGTGTGTGTGTGTGTGTGTGTACTCTACCTGCAGCATTGTGGTTGTGGTACTCTATAAGTTCAGGTATCGAGGTGAAGATGTGCTTCTCACAAAGATAGAAGCTTCCAGAATCATTGAGCTTTATCTGGTAGTGTCTGATACCACCGTTTATACTAAGGGGACAGAGAGGAGCGAGAGGAGAGTGGGAGAGAGAGAGACAGGGATGGATGGAGAGGGAGAGAGAGAGGGATTGTGGGAGGGAGAGAAAGAGAGAGAGAGAGACAGGGATGGATGGAGAGAGGGTGAGAGAGAGACAGGGATGGAGAGAGAGAGAGAGAGAGAGAGAGAGAGAGAGAGAGAGAGAGAGAGAGGAGAGAGAGAGAGAGAGAGAGAGAGAGGAGAGAGGTGGAGAGAGAGAGGGAGACAGGGATGGATGGAGAGAGAGAGAGAGAGAGAGAGAGAGAGAGAGAGAGAGAGAGAGAGAGAGAGAGAGAGAGAGAGAGAGAGAGAGAGAGAGAGAGAGAGAGAGAGAGAGAGAGAGAGAGAGAGAGAGAGAGAGAGAGAGAGAGAGAGAGAGAGAGAGAGATGGATGGAGAGGGAGAGAGAGACAGGGATGAATGGAGAGAGAGAAATAGAGAAGGAGAGAGAGAGAGAGAGAGAAAGAGAGAGAGAGAGAGAGAGGGGGATGGATGGATGGATGGAGAGAGAGAGAGAGAGACACAGGGATGGATGGAGAGAGAGCGAGAGAGAGACAGGGATGGATGGAGAGAGAGAGAGAAACAGAGAGAGAGAAACAGTGAGAGAGCGATGGCTAAATGTGTCAAAGCATAGGGATTGATTTTCCACATGGTCCATATGATGTATTTATTAAATTGCTTTGGACAAAGGTACTTACCCCAGAGCTTTAGTGAACACTGAAACAGTGTAACAGCTTTGCTGACTAGACTCCCTCACCACAAAACCTCCCTCTTTAGCCTGCAAAGATTAAATCGAACAATTAGAGATGACCTACAGATTTACAGCACAGAAGGAACAGATAGACAAGCAGACTAACTGACAAACAGACAGTCTGGCTAATTGATCGATTGATCGATTAATCGAAGAAAAAAAAAAAAACGGAACTGGAACCTCCTGTCGTAGCAGCTGTTCAGCCTCTGATCTGGTGATGCTCTGACAGAACCACCTAGAACAATGGAGGAGAGAACCTTTTATTGGACTGCAAAGCTGAGGATCTGTGTAGTACTAGACTGAGTAAGTATATGTGTAGTACTGGACTGAGTAAGTATATGTGTAGTACTGGACTGTGTAAGTATCTGTGTAGTACTAGACTGAGTAAGTATATGTGTAGTACTGGACTGTGTAAGTATATGTGTAGTACTAGACTGTGTAAGTATCTGTGTAGTACTAGACTGAGTAAGTATATGTGTAGTACTAGACTGAGTAAGTATATGTGTAGTACTGGACTGTGTAAGTATATGTGTAGTACTAGACTGTGTAAGTATCTGTGTAGTACTAGACTGAGTAAGTATATGTGTAGTACTGGACTGTGTAAGTATATGTGTAGTACTAGACTGTGTAAGTATCTGTGTAGTACTAGACTGAGTAAGTATATGTGTAGTACTGGACTGTGTAAGTATATGTGTAGTACTAGACTGTGTAAGTATCTGTGTAGTACTAGACTGAGTAAGTATATGTGTAGTACTGGACTGTGTAAGTATATGTGTAGTACTGGACTGTGTAAGTATCTGTGTAGTACTGGACTGTGTAAGTATCTGTGTACTACTAGACTGTGTAAGTATCTGTGTAGTACTAGACTGTGTAAGTATCTGTGTAGTACCGGACTGTGTAAGTATCTGTGTAGTACTGGACTGTGTAAGTATCTGTGTAGTACTAGACTGTGTAAGTATCTGTGTAGTACTAGACTGAGTAAGTATATGTGTAGTACTGGACTGTGTAAGTATCTGTGTAGTACTAGACTGTGTAAGTATCTGTGTAGTACTAGACTGAGTAAGTATATGTGTAGTACTGGACTGTGTAAGTATCTGTGTAGTACTGGACTGTGTAAGTATCTGTGTACTACTAGACTGTGTAAGTATCTGTGTAGTACTAGACTGTGTAAGTATCTGTGTAGTACTGGACTGTGTAAGTATCTGTGTACTACTAGACTGTGTAAGTATCTGTGTAGTACTAGACTGTGTAAGTATCTGTGTAGTACCGGACTGTGTAAGTATCTGTGTAGTACTGGACTGTGTAAGTATCTGTGTAGTACTAGACTGTGTAAGTATCTGTGTAGTACTAGACTGAGTAAGTATATGTGTAGTACTGGACTGTGTAAGTATCTGTGTAGTACTAGACTCTGTAAGTATCTGTGTAGTACTGGACTGTGTAAGTATCTGTGTAGTACTAGACTCTGTAAGTATCTGTGTAGTACTGGACTTTGTAAGTA